>NC_079155.1:58651167-59251167 GCF_947563725.1 Argiope bruennichi | reverse complement strand
TGAAGTAATGAAATTCTTAATTATAATAAACAAATGTAAATATGATAAAGGAAATAAAGTCATTATTAAACTAACTAGTTAACTAACTACTGCTATAAAAAAACGTAAAGAACTGTTAATATATAAATTTAAATTTCATGTTAATCAACAATAAAATGGAAACATAATAAATATAGTGATATAAAAAAACTTTATTTTAAATTAAATAAAGGAGTACAAATTTTCTTGAAGATTTAATTTTCAAAGATTTTGAACAGACAACAGCCTATATAAAACAGTTAGATAGTATTCGACGCAAATGACCTTGATTTAAGAAATCAGAAATATGGCAAACATATATGTAATATATTTTTGCAGATACATGGCAAAAAAAAACAGCTTGACGATTTAATTTAAATTTATTTTTCAATGGAAGGGCATAGTTTGTACAAGGGGAGAAGCAATGAAACGCGTCTCTTTACATTGCGATAAAAGAATAAAGTGAGAGATGTTTTTCTCTTAATGATTTTACTGAAAGATGCTTTTAGAAATTTCTTTGACAGGTATCGCTTTAAGAAAGGAAATCTTAGGTATCTTTAAAAATGTATCGTAGGCGTAGGTATTTTAAACCCTTCGCTCATACTATGGGATGTGAACACTCAGCACCTTTTTAGAGAACATGTCAGAAATAATTTAAAAAAAATTAGGACTTTGATCAGGAAATAGGATAAAATTAAGATAAATTTAAGATAAAAAATAAACTATTAATTAAGATTTAAATTAAATTAAGATATATCATTACATATATATATGCCAAAAAAGTATTCGACACAAATGATTTTGACTTAAGAAATAAGAAAATTTTGTTCCTTTGCAATTAATTTATTATATAAAAATTTAATCAATACAAATAGATATTCAAGCAATATTATTTTTTACTTTATGGCCTAATTTTATGAGAGTTTCATAGAAATGAATAATTGTTATTTGTGTTTCAAAATTTCATTTTCATTGTTCTGCTCAGAAGTAAAATAGTGAGGAAAGTTGATTGTTTTAAGTTAAACATTGTTATAATAAAGAATCTTTTTCCGTGCAATAATTATTTGTTATTTTGGTTCCGTAAATTTCAATTATTTAAAATATAATTATATTTGTTAAAAAGCTATTTCCTGTATGACATAAAAATTTTACCATCTTATTATTAATTTAGCTATATCAATTTCATCTTTTTGTTTATCGTCATTACTTATAGCAAACTTTTGACTTTACGGAGTTTTAAAAAAACGCTTCTGAGTTAAAATAATATTTATCTTATGTTGAAGATATACATATAATTATCTGTTCATTAGAAATTTGAATGCAATATATATATAATTTTTTTATCAGAAATTATTATTTTTTAAGATTAAAATGTTTTTAATTCTTTTAAAGGGAGTTGAATTTCCTCTCAATTTGCAGTTTGTATGTGTAGTCTTTTTATGTCTGAAGAATGGATTAAGGAACTTTTTTGGAAAGTTTGATATTTTATTAAACTAAAATTCGAATTATATATTTAAATTATTAATGTGAATAATTATAATGAATTTAGTGAATTCCTATAAAGAATTGGAGGAACCGATCATGAACTTCATCTTTTACATGATTTCTTAATGTAAAAAGAATGAAAAAAAAATGTAAAAGAAATTACGTTTTTTGCACTGTAATGAGATAATTTACAAGCAATATTTTCACTTTAGTCATATGTTATGGTTCAAATTTCTGGAATCTGTCTATTTTGGTTATTCACACATATTTATACAGGAATTGTGTTGAATATTATAGAGGATATATCATTGATCAATGATCAATTGAATCTAATCGATACTATTATCAAATTACAGGCTACTATGAGTGTAAACAAAATGGCAAAAATTATATAAATTAATTTCAGTATTATCTAAATACTATACATCTAATATGATTTCAAAAATAATTTGATCCTCTCTCATTTATGTTGCATAAGAATGTACCAGCTACATATACAAATAATATGTTATTCATCATAATCTTAAAATATACCATGATAGTTGTTTTGAGTCATTTTATATCAGCTTATAAAGATTCTGATTTTTAAAAAATCAGTTTAATCTAAGCAAGATTTATGTATTAATATCGTTTTTTTGAAGTTGATAACCATTTCATAATACGAATTGGAAGGAGGGTATCAACAGTTGACTATCTTTTGCATGTTTTAACTATATTTTCTAATAGTCTATAAAAAAGATACCTTAATAAGTTCTTTTATACTTTGAGATATGATCTTTTTCTTTATATATTAGCAGTTCAATTTTTTTTATCATTTGTTTGGTCTTTTTTTTAAATTTTAACACCGGAAATGTGCAATATATTTTTTTTTAAATCAAATACATATATGGTATTTTTATGATGGAAAATTCTGGCGGAAATACATTTTACAAACAAATATTTATATTTTTTTCAATGTTTGAAGCTTTAAGGATTTTAATATCTTTAGAAAGCTTAGAATATTTATATAAAAAATATAATTTTGATAAAGGCTGAAAGATTATTAATTATGATAATTATGCCTACTAACTTTTGATATTTATGCGATTTCTTTGTAAATGCATTGTTAAATTCTGGGAAATATAAACGAAAACAGAGAAGACATGGATATTAATAAATTAAAAGGTATTTTTTTGTGTTCAATCATTATCAGTTATTTTATAATTTTCTAAATTGCAATATTAATGCATCACCGTTCCTAAAAAATATCAGCATATTTGTATTCTAATTAGAAAAAAAAATGTTAATTTTCCTTGTTTTAGTTTCTAAGTAATGATTTTAAAATTATAACGAAGGTATTTATTATATAGAGTTACAAACATAAGTTTCTAATATTTTCATTTCTGCTGGGATTCAATTTGATCATCATTTTAAGCTATATTCCGTTTGCAATATTTCGAATGATTCAAAGACTGTTTCTAACAATTGCGCTGCGCTAACGCTTCTGAAAATTTGTAATTTGAAATTATATTTACTTTATAATGCATCATAAAAATATTAGAAATATAGATATGATTGGTCTTTTAATAAAATTGTTTAATTTAATTCATATTTTCTTCATATGCTTCTTATGGACAAGATATATTAAAAATATCGTTCATTCTAATTCGTATGCCCAAAAAATTCAAAATTTTATTTAAACTTTATGTTTAATAGGAAAATGTTGAACTTCGGAAAGTTAAACATCCAGTTTATACATAGTTTCACAATAAGGCATCTATATTTCACATTAAGGCCTCTATATTTCATATTAAGGCGTATAGATTTCTCATTAAGGCTGTTGGATACCAGGCCTTAACTGTAACCAGTTTTAACTGTGAAGAACTTTCCCTTCTCACCACCAGGGGTTCGTTGACTTCCTCTCGATTTGGCGGCAACCAACGAACGCGTTTTATACTCTTCTAACTTGTAAATATATTCTTAATCATGTAACCTATAATCAAGTAACTATTAAAATAATATCTTAAAGAGAAGTTCCCCATGTTAATGAGTCATACAGTCACTGAACCTGCCACTAATTAGATATTTGAGATTTTCAGCTGCAGATGGAGACAACAACACCAGTATGTAAACAAAAAGAGATTCCAACCAACAAAACAAAGGTAAGCGCATTTACTTGCCTTTAATTTAGAGATTGTTCGTGTTGGAATATTATTTGGCATCCCTGCCGGGATAATTGGTGTGGTTTATTCCAATTTAGAGCTGAAAAATATATATTAGAATTTTGAACTGATTTATTATTATTATTGAATTTATATATGATTGAATCTTACTGAATATAAATTTCGAACTGTTCAATTCTAAAAATGGATGATAAAAGTGGCAGGTTAAGAAAGAAACGGGGAGTTTTGAGAACATCTGTTACCAAAATTTGTAAAACTATTGAAACAGAACTAACGAAAACAGATGTAAATGTCGATATGTTAGAAGAAATGTTAGAGCAGCTTGCGGTTGAGTCAAGTGAATTAAAGAATCTAGATTCACAAATTGAAGAATTCGTTTCCGAGGACAAATTAGAAAGAGAAGTAAAAGAAGTATCGGAATACACCCAAAAAATTATAACTTGGAAATTTAGAGCGACCAAAAAAATTCGCGAACGAACAAAAAATGTTGATTCTTTGAATGTTCCAAGTTCCTGTTATAAAGAATCATCGAACATTAAATTGCCAAAACTTGCGATATCTAAATTCTACGGGCAATCAAGTTTATGGCTTTCATTTTGGAACTCCTTTGAATCAGCCATACATGAAAATGATTCATTAAGTGAAGTCAGTAAATTTAATTACTTAAAAGCACACCTAGGTGGTTCTGCCCTTAGTACCATAGAAGGATTTGCATTTACACCAGAAAATTACGAAATCGCCATAAAATTACTTAAAGAACGCTTCGGAAGATCAGATGTTCTCATTAATACCCATTTGAATAATTTACTGCGTATCTGCCCATTAAAGAACTCAGATGATATTGTATCATTCAGAAAAATGTTTGATAATATACAGACAGAAATCCGATCTCTTGAATCTCTTAATGTTTTGAAAGAAACCTACGAAAACCTACTTTGCCCAATCCTGTTAAAATGCCTTCCCCCCGATCTCGTTTTAGAATATAATAAAAACATGAAATCGGATAAATATGAAATAGATGAATTGCTCGACTTCCTGTCTCTTCAGCTGAAAGCAAAAGAACGATCGTTAATGTATGCTTCTCCCGTGAGTTCGAAAAAAGAAAAGTATTCATTTCACCCGTTGCGTTATGACTCAACTAGCGGAAAAATAAATAATCCTAGATGTTCCACTGCAAAGAGATTTAGCAGTTCAGAATTGATTAGTTCTGAAGTAAAAATAAAAACACCGGAATGCTTATTCTGCAATAAATTTCATGATGTTGTTGATTGTGAATACGTACGTACTTTAAGTTTGGAAGAACGGGAACGGAAACGTATACTGTCTAAAAAAGCTGCGTGTTTTATTTGTGCAAAGCAATTTCATGTTGCTAAATTTTGTAGGTCAAAAATAGTTTGTACTCTCTGTGGTAAAAAACATTTATCCATATTATGCAATCAAGATAATTCTGTTCCGAAAAATAATACCCATTTTAATGAAAGTAAGGATGAGAATAATCTTTTAAATGAAAATTTCACGTTGGCGAATAATTTATGTTCCAGGGAGGTTTATCTGCAGACTTTAATTGTTAGCGTCGAAAATAATGATTTAAAACACTATGTTAGATCGATCATTGACCTCGGGAGCCAGAGGTCGTATGTCAGCAAATACGTAGCGGATGTAATGAAATTGAAGTGTCTTGGGGAACAAACGGTGACTCATGGACTTTTCGGAGGACTGAAAAGGCGGGAAAACCACAAGATATATTCCATTAAATTGCGTAATACAGAAAATAATTTCTGTTGTAATGTAGAAGTAATGGATCAGAATAAAATTTGCACTTCTCTTCCCAAATTAGATTCTAAAAACATCGAAGAAGTAAAACAATTGGGTATATTTGTTAGTGATATTTGCTTAGATGAAAATCTTTGTTTGTATGAAAACGATCCCAAGGAGATTCACATATTATTAGGGGCAGATACGGCAGCCAGATTATTTACAGGAGAAATTAAAAAACTTTCGCCTGATCTAATTGCGATGAACACCAAGTTAGGGTGGACAGTTATTGGAAGATCAGGAATTAATAAAAATGATAGTTCCAGCACGCTAATGTCGCTACTTGTCAACGACGTAAATATATCCGATCTTTGGAGGCTTGATACATTGAATATCAATGACCCTGCGGAAACTCAAAGTAGAAAAGAACTAGAAGAAGCGGCTAAGGAACATTTTGAACGCAGTGTAACACGAGATAACGAGGGGCGCTACATTGTCAGTCTACCGTGGATACATGATCATCCACCTCTTCCTGATGGCAGAAAGTTAGCTGAACGAAGACTTAACAGTTGTATTAAAGCCTTAGAACGTGTCGAGAAGCTGGCCGATTATGATGATGTTTTTCAGGATTGGCAGAATGAGGGTATCATTGAAGAAGTTGATCCTATGCAAGAAATCAAAGAAGGACAGCATTTCTTACCTCACCATCCTGTCTTCAAGGAGAATTCGACGACCAAAGTTCGACCCGTTTTTGATGGTTCAGCTAAAGAAAAGAATACACCTTCTATTAATGACTGCCTCGAAAAGGGACCAAATCTTGTAGAACTCATTCCATCTCTCATAAATCGCTTTCGTGTTGAAAAATATGGAGTGATATCTGACATTAAGAAGGCCTTTCTGCAAATTGGATTACAAGAACGAGATAGACCATATCTCAGATTTTTATGGAAGGATAGAAGAAAAGACGGAAATATCAAGATCCTGCAGCACAAAAGAGTTGTGTTCGGAATCTCCTCCAGTCCTTTCCTTCTAGGAGCTACATTAGAACTTCATTTAAAAAACGCCCCAGATCATCTCAAGGAAACAGCCCAGCAACTTATGAGGTCCTTCTACGTTGATAATTGTGTTTTCAGCGTCAACAGAAGAGAAGAACTCGCTAGATTTATTTCGGAAACACAAGCACTATTATCTACTGCCAAGTTTGAACTTCGAGGGTGGGAGCATTCTCCTACTGAAGACAAAACTGAAGAAAGGCAAGAAGACCGAAAGGTTCCAGTTCTTGGGCTTCTGTGGAATTTACCAAAGGACACTATATCTCTAGATTTGAAAAGTTTGATGAAAGAAGATAAAGGACCTATTACAAAAAGAAAAATCCTGTCAA
Organism: Argiope bruennichi; assembly: GCF_947563725.1. Lineage (NCBI taxonomy): Eukaryota > Metazoa > Arthropoda > Arachnida > Araneae > Araneidae > Argiope > Argiope bruennichi. Next base: position 59,244,366 of record NC_079155.1, on the reverse strand, counting down.
CCGTTCATCGAATCTTTGATCCGATAGGATTTTCTTGTCCAGTGACTCTAGAGCCCAACTCTTTGTTGCAGGAATGCTGGAAATTGGGTCTGTCCTGGGATGCTGAACTCCCTCTGCTGATAACTGAAAGATTCGAACGCTGGAAGATGAAGTTACCGAAATTGAATGATCTTGAAATACCAAGATGTGTACGTGAGGACTTTGCAGAAGATTCCAAATTTTCCATCCATGTTTTTTGTGACGCAAGTCAGAGTGCCTACGCTACATGTATCTTCTTGAGAGCTGAATCTGCTGATAGCACGTCGTGCCAGTTAATACAAGCTAGAAATAGAGTTGCTCCTTTGAAAAAGATCTCTATTCCACGCCTAGAACTTTTGTCCTGTACTATTGGTGCTAGATTGGCAAAAGCAACCATATCCGAACTTGGACTTGAGAACATACCAATCTTCTACTGGTCTGACTCTATGAATGCTTTGTATTGGATCAAAAGAAATGAGAATTGGGCCACGTTTGTTTACAACAGGGTACTGGAAATCCGTAAACTCACCAATCCTGAAGACTGGAGGCACATAAGTGGAACATTAAACCCAGCTGACCTTCCATCACGAGGTTCCAATGCAGAGGAACTTGTAAAATCTCTTTGGTGGAAGGGTCCAAATTGGCTGAGAATGCCTATAGAAGATTGGCCTGTTTCGGAAACTATGCCAGATTTCGACGTTGTAAACTCCGAAAAAAGAAAATCTATTGTGTCTGTCACTAACACCACGACAGAGCAATTAGAGTACTTTTCTAAGGTATCTTCTTTCCGAAAAATGACCAGAATCACGGCTTGGATTTTTCGTTTTTATAAAAATGCTAAAACCCAGAAAAAAGAAAGAAAATTCGGTACCCTAGATTTTGAAGAAGTAGAGGCTGCAGAAAAGTACATTTTAAAACAAGTTCAAAGTCAATGTTTTTTGGGGAATGAAAAACTGAACTTACAGACATTCCTGGATTCAGATGGTTTAATAAGAGTAAAGACCAAAATTTCTCAAAGAAGTGATCTACCAACATTTAGATTTCCAATTTTGCTGCCTTCAAAGCATGATGTTATTGGAAAACTTATTTTTGAAAAGCATGTTGAACTTAGTCATGCTGGGATACAGATTTTGATGTCGAGTTTAAGAGAGAATTATTGGATCTTAAAAAGCAGGAAGACAATACGTCAAGTAATAAGGAATTGTGTAATATGTCAACGTTTTTCATCTCGGCCATTAGAAGTAGCAAGTGCTCCACTACCCGAAGATCGCGTCAGAGATGCTTATGTTTTTGAAGTAGTAGGAGTTGACTTGTGCGGACCACTATATTTGAAAAACAAAAGCAAATGTTGGGCTGTACTTTTTACATGCGCAGTTTATCGCGCAGTCCACATCGAGCTGGTAACTAGTTTATCAACAGATAGTTTTATTCTAGCTTTACGAAGGTTTATTTCTAGAAGAGGAAGACCAGCTACAATTTATTCAGATAATGGAACCAACTTAGTGGGTACTTCTAATGAGCTGAAATCTGTTGATTGGGTGAAAATACAAGAATATGCCTCAGTAAAGAAAATCCTATGGAAATTCAACCCCCCATCAGCCCCATGGTGGGGCGGATTTTGGGAAAGGCTTATAGGTATGTTGAAATCTATCTTAAGAAAAATTCTTGGAAAGGCCTCCTTACAATTTGAAGAATTGTACACTGTACTATGTGATGCTGAGGGCATTATAAATTCAAGACCTTTGACATACTTAAGTGAAGACAATGAGGACCTTATAGCATTAACACCTGCTATGTTTTTACAAGATGTAAAAGAAATAGGAGTTCCAGATATAGATCAAATAGATGCTAAGAGAATGAATAAAAGATTCTTCTACAGGCAAAAAGTGTGTCAAGATCTCAGAAAACGTTTCAGAATCGAATATCTTGGACATCTTAGAGAATTTTCAAAGATTCGTAATGAATCTAAAATTAAAGAAGGAGACATTGTTCTCATCGGTGATAGTAACGTCAAGCGAATAAATTGGCCTTTGGGAAGAGTCATCAAATTATATCTTGGAAAAGACAAGAAAGTTCGTCTCGTGGAAGTCCAGACCAAATCTGGGTCTTTCCTACGTCCAATCCAGAGACTTTTTCCTCTTGAGGTCAGCCAAAGTGAAAAATCTGCTATCCCGTGTCTCCCAAAGAGTGATTCTCCATCCACAATGATGATTCCTGATGGTACACCTACCTCTAGTGACTCTCATGCTGTTTCAGATGTGAGACAACCAAGAAGATCCCGTTATGGCCGGCTTTTAAAGCCCAATGCTCTCCTAGACTCATTGGTTTGAGTATCTAAAGTCTTTACGAAACTCAAAGGTGGGAGAGTGTTGGATACCAGGCCTTAACTGTAACCAGTTTTAACTGTGAAGAACTTTCCCTTCTCACCACCAGGGGTTCGTTGACTTCCTCTCGATTTGGCGGCAACCAACGAACGCGTTTTATACTCTTCTAACTTGTAAATATATTCTTAATCATGTAACCTATAATCAAGTAACTATTAAAATAATATCTTAAAGAGAAGTTCCCCATGTTAATGAGTCATACAGTCACTGAACCTGCCACTAATTAGATATTTGAAATTTTCAGCTGCAGATGGAGACAACAACACCAGTATGTAAACAAAAAGAGATTCCAACCAACAAAACTTGCATTTACTTGCCTTTAATTTAGAGATTGTTCGTGTTGGAATAAAGGCCTTATTTATTCGGGAAGTTGTCGTGTCTCTTATTCTAAGAACTTATGTGATTCCGTACAAAAACTGAAAGTTTATGGTTTCCATACAATTGCCTCATAATCATAACTTTTTAAAAAGTATCATAAAAATAAGTATTATTTTCATGCAATGTTTACCAAAAGAGAGAAACCTGCACTAATTTTTAATTCATTCAAATTAATATATTTTGAATAAAATTAATGTAAATAATATTTTGATTTCTTTTACATTTTCATTAAAAGTAGATTGTCCAAAGTATCTAAATTCTAGAATCGCAATCATCATTTTAATGTAGAATTATATTAAGATTATTGTTTGGAGTCATTAAGAGCAAGAAAAATTAAAAGAAATAGAATGCAGTGTGGCTAGTAAAAGTTAGTCGATGTAAGCAAATGCTAAAAACATGTGGGACAGAAAGTATTATAGCAAAATTATTAAAAAATTCAGGACAGTGATCATACATCCATGATCATATATCCGTAATCACGTGATTCTTTCTTATTGCTCAAGATATCACATAACTTTCACGGCTCTCAGTATGATATATATCCTTCCACTGATATCGGAAAGGCTCATCTCATATATGATACCGTGAACCATGAAGAGAGAATCATGTGATCATGGTCCTGAACGGGTTAATGAAAGAAGAAAATTTGGCAGCAATATGTTTACAGCTCAATTTGTGATGATAAATACAATACTTAAAAGGGAGAAATTGATAGCTGAGAACGAAATTATCTAAGATATTCGAATTGGAATCATCGAATATCATTAAACATTGAAGTAAATCTCTTCCAATACATTTTGGAAACTAAGGTATTATATTGAATTATTATTGCTCTTTAGAATCCTTTAATGTCTTCAGTAATCGAATGATATTCTTCCTCAAAGATCCTTGAAATTGGAATCACCGTAAGTCTCCCCATGATTTTCTCTAACTGAATTTTAAGATGCCTTTTAATGCTTCAGCTTGATGTGAATTAATCAATTTCCGAGATATTGTCACATTAATTGAAGACTCTATAGGATTTTCCCTAGAATTATTTGCAGTCGTAAAATAAACATTATAATTACATAATTTTATTCCATTTCTCTATTTATCGTTTAAAATTTTAATGGCCTCAGAAAGGGATTCGGGTTTTCATTTGATTCAAAGCAGAATTTGTAGGCGAAAATTTTAAATCCATCTATACATCTACCAGATCTTTAAACTTATTTGAATTGTTCGTGAATTAAAATAATGAAATGTGCACATTTATTTTTGAATTCATTTTTTACAGTGATTTAAATGAATGGAACAAATGACTTCATAATTTCCATGCATCGCATAAATCCATTATTTACTTTCTTTTATTCTCATTTTATTTTATTTTTAGGACATTTTATTCTATAAATAAATTTTAAAATTCGAAAAATTGTATGATTTCTCAGCATATGTCTAATTTATTTTCCTTTCTTACTTTTCTTTCTTTGCAGCATTTCTTCCTATATTTTTATGCATTTGCATAATTGTATACATCACAAATCTTTCCTAAGATTGCAACAATTCATTTGCACGAAAATTTATTTGCAAACCGATTGTTATAATCTTTACAATTTCAGATTTCATTGCAGCAACTGCGAAGGAGGAATTGATTCATAAATCATAATATTGTTTATTTCTTTATTACAGTTTTATCCTTCGTTTTACCTAAACAGTGACTAACTTTTCAGAAATATAAATAGATATTTTCAGATTTTCAAGAAATTCAATTAGAAATTTTGTTCTAAAATGTAGAATCCATATCTGATATATACAATCCCTTCAAATAAATCTATCCCGTTAAATTATTTATTTTCTTCAGCTTTGAGCTAAGGGATTTGAAATACACAATGAAAGTATACACCATATTAGGAAAATTATCCTACGGATTTACAGATAATCCATAAATGCTATAAACATTAATGAATCTTAACAATGAATATTTAAATTAAATGCTCAATGCAATCAACCGGAATTCGTTATTTAGTTGAAATATCTATCCATTTCATTCATTCGTCTAATTTTTTTCAATAATTCTAGTATTTTACTTGCTTCCAGAAAAAATCTTCGTTTTATGTTAAAACAAATTTTAAATTTTGTGAATCTATTATTTTAATAGGCACAGATAAAAAAGGTAAATAAACGTAAATATATTTAATGCATTTTTTGAAAAATTTAAATGATAAAATGTTATCTATTGTTCTAATTTGAAACTTAAATTTCTGTGTGAAGGTACATTGCATGTAATTAGATGTCTAGTGAGATAAATTATTCGTTACTTTTAGTAATAGTAATTATTGAAAACAATCATAAACAAAAGAATAAGAAAACTGGATAAATATCATCGTATAAATTCAATTAACTGAAAATTCTAATACGTGCATGATTATATTAAAATGATAATAATAACTAACATTTTATTTTTTAGTGTTAGCATAATATTTCCGAAAATACTTTTATATGAAATAAGGATAAAATATACGTCAATAGTGTAATTGAAAACTAAAATTCTCCCTTCTTGATTACTAAAATTCTCCCTTCTTGATTACTAAAATTCTCCCTTCTGATTACTAAAATTCTCCCTTCTACGATGTACTAATACTGTTGTTTTATAAACTTTATCAGACTGAAATCAATATGATTTAAAATGCAGGGGAATAAAATATTGTATGAAAATAAAATATTGCAAGAAATTAAATTGAATTACAATTAATCTTATTTTCAATTCATAAAACATTCATTTTATGAAGGTATTAAATATATATTAATTATTTAGCCATAAATAATTACAGATTGTCTCTGAACATTTATTTGAATCAAATTTATTAAAAAATTTCGTACTTTAAAGATTATCAATAAAGATTTATGACGGAATAAATTTAATAATAAAATTTATAAAAAATTAAAAAAAGAGTTTGAGAGCAGTCCTGGACATGTTTGAATGACACTATTTTCAACTTTACTATATTATCTTTATTTTATTTTAATATTTGGTCTTAACCAAAACGCACTATACTAGGCTCAGAAGAAAATATATTTAATAAGAATAGATATTATCATTAAAACAATGGAAGTATTGTTATTAAATACATTTAAAAATTACTTTAAATATTTCTTAAAATTAGAGAATCAAAATTCTTTGGAAACTGATATGACTAAAAATCTTATTTTTGAATTCCGTTGCTTTGTAAAGTAACTTTCCCAAATTAATATAAAAAGGAAATACAATAATATTTTCATTAATTTTCAATTAAAAATCTAATAATTATCTTGACAAAAAAATGTCTCAATGAATATTTTGTAAGAAGTTATTACATTCCAGATTTATTAGCTCAACTATCTGTCTCATTTTTGAATAATTTTTTTTTTCCATTATACATGTCGCAATGTACAGATAGTATATCATACAATAAATATTATCATGTTGAAATCAAAAATAATGTATACACTGTGTACAAATCCAATTAGAAATAACTTCATCAAATAGATGCATTTAAATTTTATGGATCAAGTTAGACTTGTGAGACTGAATAAATCTAATTGGAGGCTTCAACACGCTTAGCTAAGTCTCTCGCCGACTCAAATTCAGCTGCATTCTCAACTTCGTTTCCTATTGAACTGTATATCTCCATGAAATGATCAAACGACCCTTTGATACCAGAGGGTAAATTGTGATCTGAAGCGTTGTCCCTTTCGATAATTTAGTAATCTATCTACTTCACCGGCGAGTTCCAGAGACAGCATTCGTGGAATCTCGTCGCTCTCTTCAATCTTAGATTAGTATTTTGCACCGGTGTTAGCAAAGCAAAGCCTTATCCCGAATGCAATATTGAACAAACACCTGTTCGGTGTCTGTGTCTAATGACGCTCCAATCGATGAACTGGCCAGGGATGTTCTATTTAGTCTGCAGCAGCCACTACTGTCAACATTTGCTTTAGCGGATACTGACGCCGTTGCTGGAATAAAATTGGGCGGAAATCTCAGTTTTCCTATAAGAAGAAAAAAAGCGGACATGAATATTATTGATTTGATAATGTGAGAATTATTTTACTCTGTTTTATACTGTCTTCAAAGAAGTTACCATTATGCTTCTTTTTCTGTTTGAAATAAGATTTTGATGTCAGTATATTGAAGCCTTATTAAGATCAATTTTAAGCATTGAGTTAGCTGTATTGAAATCATATGTTGATTCTACTTCAAAGCAGCACCTTGTTAAATATGAAATTATATTACAGTTTAGAAGTGGTATAATTCTATTTTCGAGCTTAAAAATAGGATTTTTTAAAAATTAATTTAGGGAATGTTTTGCTAATAATTATTTGGTGTTCCTATAAATGAGAGATTTTAATTAAAATATTTCTAACCATATTTAATATTCTAATAAAACCCCTTGAGATGAAATAAATATTTGAAAGATATTTTACGTTTACTTAAAAGGGAACATAAAACATTCCCCTCAGCTAATGAAAGAATTGCATCCACGCAAAGATATCATCAATGATTTTACGAGGATATTTCGCCCATAAAATGCTAACAAAAAGAAATTCATGTATAAAGTCAAATATTTTTTATATACTCAAATATTATTTAAAGCTTCTAATAAATACATGTATTCACGAAAAAAAAAAAAAGAAATATTTTTGAATTATAGCAATAATGTATTAACCCCTTACCTGCCGAGGATAACTTGCGAGATTCGATCTCCAGTGCCAAGTATATATATACGTATATAGTTGCGAGACGTATATATACGCCAGGGGCAGTTAACACATTGACTTAGGGAAACGTATATATACGCCCACGGCATGCAAGGGGTTAATTACAATAGTAATCTATAATAGTGTTCATACCTTGCATGGAAACACCATTTTCATTTTAATTATCTTGATACATCTAAAGAAATATCTATCTGACCTAGAACCAATCTCAGATTGATATGAGACCAGTCAGATTGGCGCTGGGCGATGACGGAATTTCATCATCGATATATATCGTACGACACATATCGATATTTTTCGATATATCGTTAATATCACTATTTGCTATACCTATTATAAGTTATAAATATCATCTCTTAACATATTCACTGATCAGAACGATTCCAAATAAAAGAAAGTTTCAATTTATATAATAAAATTTATTTTTGAATAAAAATAGTTAGAAAATAATTTTGATAAAATCTCTTAAATAAAGTGTGTCGATGCCAAAGCAATGCCTGTATATTGCAATTTATAACACTACGCTTAAAACAAGCATTTTTATATATTAGAATATGACAGTATTTACAGAAATATTCATAAAAATTCTGCATGATGGACAATAAAAAAGAAGAGCAATAAAAATAAACACTAACCGGTAACCAAAACGAAAACGCAACTTAATTGTGAATATCGATTTATTGTATTGCGATTTATCGTGTGCCACTAGACGAAAGCAGAAATATAATGGATTTTTTTTCAAGCGAGTGCTTTTGAGAGTGAAAATGTGGACAGAGAATAAAATTGTGAATTCAAACTGCATTAATCTGAATTAATCTTTTTTGCTTTTATTTCTGAAACTGAATATTTAACAATTAAACAGAGGACAGTGAACAACTTTCTGGTAAGTGCAATTATTTTTCCATAATGGTATCATCGAGTTAGGGTCCAGAAAACAGTGCATTCCAAAATGACATGTTTAAAACAAGTAATTTTATATATTAAAATATGACAGTATTTACAGAAATATTGACAGAAATTTGTATGGAGGTGAAAAAGAATAAAGAGCAACAACAACAAAAAAAAAAACACTAACTGATAACCAAAACGAAATCGAAATCGCAAATTACTTGTGAATATTGATTTATTGTATCACTATTTATCGTGAACTAATATTCCTGATCACGATTTCGATAAATCGATATTTTTCAAAAGTTGGCATCGTAAAATCGATTTTTTCGATAAATCGAAAATCGACACAGCCCTAGTCAGATCTCAGATAGATCGAAACCATTGAACCAATTAAAACTATATCTCAGCTTTAAGATCAGAACAAAAAACCCGCATATTTTATGAAATTTAATGGTGAAAGATTTTTGAATTGTGTAAAAATAGGTTATTTTATGTTTTTATTTAACCATATCAAAGGTTATTTCTACAATATCACTTACCTCCACTTTTAGAAACTCTACCCAACTCCCTATGAGCTATTTCTTTTTCTAACCATTGTGTTTGCTTTTGTTTCAAAGATACACATTTTTTTTTCTTTTGTGGATTTATTATTTATTTACCTATTATCTGAACTTTACACTTTATTTAGTGGTTGTTTATTTCTAACTTTTTGCCTGTTTGACAGATAAGTACTCCCATTTAGTTGTATTTGGTGATTTTCGTATTATTTTATTTTGGAGTAAACTGCTTTGTACTTAGTTTTATTATTTACAAAATGTGTTATGTTCAAAATCTATTGTTAGACCTTGTGTACACTTTTTTTAAAACTCCAATGAAATCATGTATTTTTTTTTAGAATATTAATTATGTTGTTTTAGTTTTTAAAGAGATTTCTTCTCTTTTACCTTCCTTCTTCCTTTTTCTCAAGCATAACTATTTTTATCTGAAGGATATATTAAAATTATCTCAGTGGCAATCATAAAATCTGCCTAAATTTTGAGATCCACGAAACGTATTAGGGAATAAATTCATATATTATCCATATAAATGCAGATAATTGTACCTATGGATGTATACAAATATGCATGTATGCTGATATATTAGATTTATGTATAACATATCCATAAATCTGAAAGAGATCGTTGTAATATAAATCTTATATTTAGGAAGTAACTGTAAGCTATAAATATACCGTTACTGCTCATTCCGTTATATACATATACATACAATCATTTAAAGATATATGTACTATGCATGAATGATTTCTCTCAAGGGGGAGAGTAGAGGGCGATAGATTATCTGTTACCCCCCCCCCCCTTTAATATACTAGTAAAGCTTCTCAATTTCTGTCGATGAATTTTGAAGGAATATTTAGGACTAAATAGTTTAATTATTTTGATTATTATTATTGATGAATTTACGGTATATATTGGAGATTTTTTTTATCTTGAAATTATATTCTTCAGTATTTTCCGATTAAAATGTATTTAAACGTTCATATTTAATAAAGCTTTAAGGTTCAGGAATATCCTTCTAAATGCCTTACTTTTTAAACATATGTTAGGAATTATTTAAGAATATATACATTTGAATATTCAAATATACGTAAACATATAGAGTTAACGTTTGAGGAGAAAAATAAATGAATTTTCATAGACGTTATAGTAATTAGCAGATTAATGTTTTCTAATTCATTTATAGCATAATTTGAGATGCAAAGTTAATTATTTAATACCTTTCATTTTATGGGTTTTGGGTTGTAATCATTCTTTAAACTGTAAATTTGATAAAATTAAAGTCATGGTTTCAACATTAATCCTTTATTTGTATTTAATTTAATTAAAAAAAGTTAGCCTTCATAATCTGAAAGATCCTGAATTTGCAAAAACACTATTCACATTTTCATTTAATTTCTTAAATCATGAAATTCATATTAGAAGCTTTCAAACTCACCACAATTTGATACATTTTAAAATCTAAGAGACAATTTTCAAAGAAAAATAAATGGCGCATTAAAAAAAATCTAATTAATTTAGTTATAAAAGAAAAATGTGTTTCTAAAGTGTCATACTTTTTTTTTTACTTTGATTATTCATTTTCAGAAAAAACACATACAAAAAGTCTACTCGAGTTTTCATTAAAAAAATATCCTCCCAGTTTAAAACGAATAAATAAAAAAAAGACGTTGATGTGATAACTTATGATTATTTTTTTATCTTTTTTATTCTTTTCTTTTTTTTTCCATAAAAAATGATTTATAAACACTGAAGCTCCCCATTTTATCTAAAATAAAAAAAAAGTATGGATTAATTATATTTGGATAAAATATCTTTCCCAAAGAGGTTGCATGGTTAAGCTATTCTCAACTCAATATCATATTTTTGCGCTTTAGATATTATAATAAGATCTCTTGAGCTAAACCGTTTGCTTATTTTCTATTCAAATCCTGTTTAATCCTTCTTAAACATCAAAAATATTTCTTTGATATACTAAAAAGCTGTTTTCTTTTTCATACGTGAGAATTTATGGAGTCACATTAATATGTATTTATGCGTGATGTCAAAATCTTTGGTACTGAGAGCAACAAAGCTTCACGATGCATAAATATACCCCGAAACAACATAAAAATGCCGATGTTGAAGTTACTTTCAGTTGTAGAAACCTTGCTACATGAGGGAAAAAAAGGCTTATGCGTTTGAGAGATTTCGTGTATAATTTAATGTTCATGAATTTAAAATATTGTTATTCTTTCAGGCTCCTTGGTCTTTATATCCATTATTTTTTTTAAGAATATAAATAAGTTTTATTATGTTTTGCAATGTGTGACTCAGAAACTGTAATATTTATAATGCAGTAGGCTATTTTATTTTTCAGTATTTTCCACCTTCAGTTTTTTTTTCTGAATATTTGAAAGTTTTCAATGATTTTATTATAATGCTGCAAGAAATGTTATTCCATTAATATAAGATTTTGGTTCATGCAAAAAATATTATCATTTATCTTATACCAAAATAACAAATATTTATTTTGAATGTCAAAATATTCAATTTGTAACTCTTGTCTATTTATATGTATTCCTTTGTTGATTCAATTAGCATTGAGTAGAAATGTGAGATTGTGCCTTAAATGTACTTTGATTAAATGGAAATCAAATGACTAAAACTTATGCCGAAAGAAAAAGAATTTAATTAAGATATCAAAACGTTTTATCTTCACGATAACTTATACAGAATGAGAAGAGATTAAATGTTACATTAAATGAAATTTATGGGTAACAAACTAAAATATATCATGCATATAATGTTCGCTTGATTAAACATGATCATAGATGAAAAGTTTAATTCTCTTTATTTACTTTTATTCCATAACTTGCATATAAAATTTTTTTAATGAATTTTTGAAATTAAAAGAGTTCAGTGTGTATAACAGATTCAATTGTCAAAAAAGTATAATATAGAAATTATTTCTTCCAGCAAACAAAATTTAAAAATAACCAGAAAAAATTGTGCATTTCTGTAAAACTGTGATGGGAACTCGGTGATAATTCTGCTACATAAAAGAATATTAAAAATTATATATATTATAGGTATTAGAGGTAAAGAATTATATTATAGGTAAAGACTGACTATCGTTCAGATTTTATATAGATTTTTAAATGAATGCACAGAGTACAATATAATATATAATTATATCTCATTCTCTTGTTTTAAATTATGATTTACTGAACTTTTTACATCCTTGTTCACCATAATTTAAAACGATAATGAAGTACCTATACATTGCAAACACCAACCAGCATGACAAGTACAATTATATTAACGTCCCGTTTTAAAGCAACACTAGGGCTATTTTAGGACGGACTTCGTAATTTTGAACCGGGGTCAGATGACGAGGACGACACCTGATCTGACACCCCCCTCACCACGCCACACCACACCAGCGGGAACTAACTTTTGAGAGTACTTAAAATAAATAAATAATATTATTTATGTTATTGCGAATTCTATCAAACTTATGTTGTACAATTTATTTTACACACACACACACACACACACACACACACACACATATATATATATATATATATATATATATATATATATATATATATATATATATATATATATATATATATATATATATATATATATATATATATATTCCACTTTAAGTTTGTATGTCGACTTTTGAAGTATTCTGTATTTTTTAAAATATTTATTTTATCTACATTGGCTGTACCATGCTAGGAAATTCACATGTGCATGCATATTCAATTTTTTTTCAAAAAATTGCTTTTTGATGTATAGTAAGAATATATCACAAAAGATTCACAGAATTCACATTTAAAGAAGAATCATAAACTACATAAAATGTGTGTTCTTCTTTTCTTTTCTTTTGCTTCAAATAAAACAGCTTTTATTTCGAAATTAAGAGATACGAATTCTGAAGCACTTATATTTACAACAGAATATAAAACATCTTCTGTTGCCTCAAAAATTACGCTCAAAAATTTATAGTGGACAGAGTATCTGTCTGGCGTAAAGCCTACTAATGGAATAAATGGTGTCTCCTCCAATTTTTTTCTTCTTGCATTACACTACATTTACCTTCCACATACATTTAAAAAAATGCTTCAGTTCATATTCATTACATTAAGAATATATGATAGAAGAAAATATCATAGACATAGATGACTTACAAAAATAAATATTTCATGTTGTTAAAGCTTTAAAAAGAGTTCGAAACACTTAAAAGATTGTTTAACTTTAGGAAGGTGTTATGTTTTTCATAAACAGACTTGTGCACGCTATTCTAAAAGAAAGACACACAGTAAAAAATAAGGAAGAAAAAAATGTAAACACATTTTTTCCGCAATTTCTTTATATGTTTTTTTTTAATTAATTCAACTTTAATAGAAATAAATGTTTTAACAATAAAATAAAACGACAATACAAAGAAAGAAAAATATAAGAAATGTTGGGAATAAAGATGGAGACCCATAGGAATGATATAGCCTTTTCGTTTTATCTGCTTTAAAAATAAATCCGATAATAAATGTTCACATCTTTATTATTTTAACTCATGGAAATTTATTAGTAAAAGAATCGCTATTGTTCCAAATTTATATAAAGGGATGAAAATTAATGGATGTTAAAAATAAGAAACTATGGATAAAATGTTGTTGTTGTTGTTATTTATGACACTTTGCAAACCCACTGACAGATCTGTCAGTTGTTTATTCCGAGTGAGCATCACTTGTTTTTTCAGTAGAGCCAACGAGGGCCAAGAGTACGACTTAGTTACTTCATGCGTCACATTCGCTTGCACAACCCCTTTTTTTACAGGGAGAGGGTACATTATAACTCCTCACAGATAGAGCACAGAAGAAGAACAACCATGCCTGAACCGGGACTCTAATCCGAGATCACGGGAAAGACACGGTACCCCTATGCCAGGCAGCCGGCATGGATAAAATAGGTAAACTATCAGAAACAGAAATAAATTATTGACCAAAAATAAGACATTCTCTTCAATTTTTAACGAAAACTTCCCTAAGGATTCTTTTTCATATAAATCAAATCAAAGCATTATACTAAATTAATGGGCATCTAAAGAGTAAGCAACATTTTCCTGAAAAGAGCCATTATATTATATGATATAAGGGGCACGCGAACTTTTAAGATGAATCTAGTACCTCCGCATTTGTTAAACTTAAAGAGCAGTATGATGTATCTCAAATGTCATTCCATATATCTTTAAAAAGTTTTCTTTGATGTGGCTTAAAATATATCCTACCAGAAGCTCTTTATTACCTATGGATTTCTCATTTTTAAAGGTATTTTTGAATTCCTCTCTAAAAGATATTCCGAAAGATTCACATACGGCATATTTAAAGAAGCATATATTTACTTTATGGCACCAAGGAAAAATGCCACCAGAAATCGCTTTCACGTGTGGAATGCGAAAAACTCTCGTCATTCAATGACCTTGCTTCTGCACCACAGTAAAACTGCATTAATTTTGAAGAAAAGAATAAGGAGCTGCAACGGAGATATATATTCAGCCGGGAGGTAGACCGACTTCAGACTCAAATATTTACCGTAGAAGGAGTATCTGTGTAACGTTAAGATTGGTAGGGAATAAATGGTTTCTCCTCCAGTTTCTTCGCTTCTTCTAACATCATGCCATATTTATCTTTCGCGATACTTTTGATTTGCGCGGGTTCGTATTCATTACTTCAAGGACATCTGCTGGAAGAAAACACACATAAATATGGATGATTTATAAGTAATCAACGTCCGATGTTATTAAAGTTTTAGATAAATGGCAAGGCAATTTTTGATCCAGCAAAAAAAGAGGGAAAAAGAAATCCCCAGGGTTGCCAGAGAGAGAAATCTTATTTGATATCACACATGCAATGCCATTTAAAAGATTGAGTATTGCTTAAGATAGATATTATCTTTTTTGATAGATATGTGTATATAAGCACTTGATGAAAAAATTTAAATAAGTAAAAGATCTACAATAAATAAAATGAAATAATATATAAAGAAGTAAAAAATGTATCAAATCGTTGATTAAAACAGACATGATTTAGCCTCTTATAGTAACTAAAGTATTTTCTGTTTAAAGGAGACGCAGTACTAAGAAAAACCTTTTAGAAATTATTCCAAAAATCAATATCTAATGGAAAATAATATAGAATATAGTTCTACGGTTGTATGAGTGTGTATTGAGTGCATAGATTGATTTCATGTTGTGCTAATTAATTATTGAATTCTGAAACTCTTTGAAAAATTGTACATCAATGCATTTCCAGTCCTATTTTAGGATGCATTTTAAAGCTTTGAAATTCAACTCTTGATATATTATCCTGCTTTGAACTTATTTCCTAAAATGAGTTGAATTTAAAATGGTAGAAGTAAGATTCTTTTATACAAGATAGAAAGTGCTCAGTAATAGGACACTTCAGAAAATCTCAATCTTAATAGTTTTCCTAGAGTAAGTTTTATTTAAAAGGAAAATATTTAATGGATCTCTCAAATCAAGCATTTTAGAACATTAGAAATTTAAAATTTAGAAACAAACAGACATTAGAAACTTAAAATTTAGCACATAATTTATAATCATAAAAGTGCGAATAATACACAATAATAAACATGTTAAACACAAAGTATGCAAGATTCAAAATTCTATCTAAGAAAATTGAAAAATTAATAAAGTAATCGAACAATTTACTTTAACAACAAAGACTAAAACGCCAACATAATAATGAAAAATAGAACAAAATTTGCCATCATACAAGGAAAGGGCATCATTAAATAATGAATACGAACGTTGTCACATAAAAATAATAAAGTAGGAAAGTAGGTATCAGCCTTTAAAAGGTCTTACAAGATTGCAATTACATTATCAATAGCACTCACTTTCAAATACAACAATGCAAAATAATATGTGCAAAATACATACATGCACAACAACCAATAGCTCATATATATATATATATATATATATATATATATATATATATATATATATATATATATATATATATATATATATATATATATATATATATATATATATATATATATATATATATATATATATATATATATATATATATATATATATACATTGCGTAAAAAATTATTGTAACTATCATGTTTATAAAAAATTATAAAATATTAATGGCAACAGAAATAGTTTCTCTTTTTTGAAACTTTGTAAAAAAAGTAGAAGGACAGCATTATAATGAATGAAAAAATAGTGACTTTAATAAAGAATGGTCTTCCCATTGGCCTTTATAACTTCAAATATTCTGTTTGGAAGTGAATTGTATAGAGTTTGAATTTCATTTTGACAAAAATTGTCCCACGAGTCATTCAATGCTTCTCGAAGCTGAGTTTGCGAATCAAATTGCCTTCCATCAGCATAAACTCAACGAACTAGCATTTCCCAGATGTTTTCCACTATATTAAGGTCAGGACTTTTGGCTGGCCATGGTAAAACATCCACATTATTTGTTAGGAACCAATTTTTGACTCCAGTCGCAGTGTGAATGGAAGCTCCGTCTTGCTGAAACTTCTACTCTTCACCCCCCCCATGTCAGAAGCATAAGGAAGAAGCTCGGAATTCAGCACTTGAATGTAGTCTGTATGTTTTTGCCTACCATTTAAGAAAACCAGACTTGTCCTTCCTCCGTATCCAACAGCCAACCAAACCATTAAACTCCCTCCTCCCATTTGTCGTGTTGATTAGTATTCGCCTTCAGTCCCCAGACAACGCCAGTAGTGCTGATATCCGTCTGGACCGTCTAAGTTAAATTTCTTTTCATCGGAAAATATCACAGAAGTCCATTCTGTAATCCAGGACATGTGCTCCTTAGCCCACGCTAAACGGTTATCAATGTGAGCTTGTTTCCACTTAGGATGATGTTTCCGTTTTTTTAAAATGAATTTTTTAGATCTTTTAATATATTTGTAAACTGTTTGTTTCGTCACATGATTAAGTCCTGCTTGATTTCTTGCCTTTGAAACACTTCCTTTGTTCTTCTTCAGCACACGAGCAAGTTTTCTTTCATCACGTGGTGTTAACTTCTTCGATCTACCAGCCTTCTTTTTATTTCCATTTTTATAAGGATTTCTGATAAAGTTTGAAACTGTATTGGGGCTCACCTGCAACAATCGAGCAATCTCTCTGACCCCTTTACCATCATTTTGATATGCGGAAATTTGCCCTTTTTGAAAATCGTTCAAAGGTATTCCTTTAGGCATTTCTGAGACTTTTGCTCTTGTAAACAACGTAACTTTTAAACAAATTAGATTTTTTGACAGAAATGGATAAACAAAGTACAAAATCACTATTTAAATAAAGAATAACTCACTAAATTAAATATATTAGCAAGTGTCCTTCTACTTTTTTTACGCATCGGAAATTATATATACTAATTTTCTTAATAATATTAATGGTAGATGTTTAATTTTTGCCTAAAATGAAAACAAGGGTCATTAAACTAAATCTGCATAAATATCTGGTAGTTAGGAGAAAATAAGAGATATTAATTGGCAAAAAGACACTGTCCATCTACTTTTTTTACGCAGTATATATATATATATATATATATATATATATATAAAGAGAGAGAGAGAGAGATGTAAATATATTTTTTAGCAGTTGCATGGAATAGAAGAAGCTTTTGAAAATGTTAAAATTCTATTTCACCTCGGGAATCATAATTTATACAAGAATAAGAAGTAAGAAATACGTCAGTCTACAAGAGTAAAACAGAGCTAAAAGACCGAAAATATTCCTTTAGTAATTTTATAATTAGGATTTTATAAGGATTTCTTTGACATGTGCAGATTTAGGTTAGGGAAATCTAGGTATCTTTAAGAAAATGTGAAAACCAATAAGAATTTTTATTCCTTGACTCGGAGAGTGGGAACCCGCTGCTTGTACAATTTATTAGAGAGTGTGTAGCATTAATTAAATTAAAAAGTTAGTATTGGATTAGGAAATATGAGAACATTTTAGCAAGAAGCTCATATATATATATATATATAATCATGTTTTTAGAATTTTAATATCTAAAATATACATATAAGTGAGTTGAAAGTTAATAACAATGTAATATACTAAAGTTTGGATATTTAGCTTCATTAAATCAGACGCAAAATTTAAGGTCTACCATTATCACTTTCAGTTTATTAGAGGTATTACTTGAATTTGTGACAAGAATTCCATTCTTTTGATTGTTTATATTCAGTTATAACATTGTGTGCGAGTTAAACTACCATAATTCATATCCTTATTCATCAAGAACAAAATAGATGCAACAAGGGATGGAATATATATGAATTTCTATGGCATTTAAAATATTATTTGAATATATCAAATGACCTTTTGGAGTTTTGCCATAGAAACCTTTTCGCATTCACTCCAATAAGTGTCTTATTCCTCTACTCCTCTCGAAAAATTAAGGCCCTGCCATAAGATCACGAACAATAGCTACATTGTCGAATAGTAGATACCAATGGCGAATAATAGTTACAAAATAAATATTTTTGACATTTTAACTGAATCTGTCATGCGAAAATGTATTGTGGACCATTTTTTCCCGACTTACTGATTGGCAAAATGTGATTCTGAATTACAGTTGTAGTCATATATTCAAATACTGAATTTGATTGATTCAAATCTTAGCGCTTATAATTAATGAGTTTATATGTATGCAAAAATATAGCCTGACCGAAGCTAACTCCTTCACAGATTTGTTACTAAATCTGATATAGATGTTCAGTATTGTTATTGTGTTCACAGGAAGCCATACAGACAAGCGGATGGACAGACACAACTCTAAAAATGTTTTCTTTTGTATTCAGAGTTGTCGGACACATGTATATTCTTCAAAATCCTGGGTTTGAATTTTTGACGATTACAAAACTGTCGTTCACAAGACAGCAAAAATGACTGAATAAGTTTACATGTTATGATAGAAAGAGAATCATTACTGTATGAATCTAAACTATTTTATTTATAATTTTAGTCACCTTTGGTTACCAGCTGGTTTGACAGGAGTGGTGCTCTAAAATTTTCAATTAATTCCCTTGGTCTATTAACTGCTTTTTAAGTAAAATAATTTTGTTTCAAATTTGGATAGTCAGTTAACTCATATTATTGTAAAAACTTTACGATAGTTTTTTCAATGTCTTTGTATATCACTCGAATTTGCTGTCAGCTGCCGTAAGATTTAAATTAAATTTTGAAATGATAGAGAAAAAACATCGTTAAATCAATAAAAAAAAAATTGCTGAAACACAACATATTTTTAAAAAAATTATTACTATAGAAACTCTGCATTGTAATCTTATATGTTATCTTATATATTACATTGTTATCTTTTATATTACAATTTTATTATTTATTCAGTATTTAAAATAACTATTCATTAAAAAAAATGTCTTTGATTCAACAAAACAATTCAGTTTTTTCTTCAAAAAGATTTAAATGCTGTAAATAATTGTATTTCAAATCAATAAGTATCATATCAAATATATTCAATCAAAAAATGTACTTCTGAAAATAATTATGAAATACAATTATTAATAAAGTAGAAGAATGACAAAATGGCACAAACAAAATATTGGCGTATATATTAGCCTACGTCAATTAAAAACGCAGCAGAAATTTGCTGTTGGGCCTTGATTTGAGTGGATATCCATTATATATTAAATCATGTTTACCTCAAATAAAATTTATTTTTTTAAATAATAATATATAAAGAATAATAGACAACTCTTTTTACATTTATTTTTTAGAAGTAAACATAAAAAATAATGTAATTGATTATGAAATATTAAACAATTTTTATTATTTCATATTTACTTCATTTTATTCCGACACGTATTGATAATTATATTTTTCTTGGTTTAATTTTTAGTAATAGTTAAAGAGATTTTTTTTATTATTAATTTGAGCTTTTGCGAATATGACAGCAACACGTTGATTGTAGCGAATTTTTTCCCATTCAAGCTGAACTTGCGCATTGCCGGTTAAGTATTTCAAAGAACTATTAATTAAAAAATTTCTTTGATTCAACAAAAAAATTCAGTTTTGGCTTCAAAAAGATTTAAATGATGTAAATAATTTTATTTCAAATCAATATGTATCAAATCGAATATATTCAAGCAAAAAATGTACTTCTGAAAACAATTATGAAATACAATTATTAATAAAGTAGCAGGAAAAAAAATGTTTTACTTTTATTTTATGAGAAACATATCTTTAAAAATATGTTTCAAAGATTGTTTTAAAATGCCTTAAAAATAGAAAGTAAATTTGTAGATAAAACTTTATTATGACTGAGAAGATAATTTTTATAGTTATAAAATGATGCAAAAACCATTTTTGTCCTGCAATATTTTCAAAAATTATCGTGGAAAGATGTCAACCTTTTTTGTTTAATTTTTAATTAAAGAAAATCATAATTAATTTTTTTATAAATCTCCCCGAGGTGCACGCTGTTACCTTCCAAAATATTTATCTGCCAAGATTGTTAGCCCTAGGTAAAACGGTCTGATCTGTAGAGCGCCAACACCCACACTTCTTCATTATAACTAGAGATACTGCTGAAGATAAAGATAGATCAGAGCGAGGCTGAAGGATCGAATTAATTATCCGCCACTTTATTGATTCCAAGTATTTGATTTTAAAGTTTCAAAATTCTCTCTAATTAAAACTTTTATTATCTCATCTGGTGTTAATAAATACTTTTCTATCTTTTATTTATAGATATATTTCCGATAAAAACATTAGTAGTTGATTTAACACATTAAATTATGAAGACATTGTTGCTGAATCCGAATATTTTTTTTCTATAAAAATCGATTTCTGTTTCTAGTTTTCGAAATCCGAAAGTTACAAAGATGAAAATAGAGAGAGAGAAAGAGAGAGTATATAAGGAAGGAGGATTGAAGTAACTGCAAGTTGAATACAAACTAGTTTGCCAGAAACGTGTCTTGTCACCAAAAAAAGTCAAAGTTTTACAGTTAAAGCTTGTTGAGAAGTTCAAAGGAACACACACACACACACAAATGAATTTATTTAATAGACGATTGTTGTGTTTTTGTGTTAAAATATTTTCATGTGCGTTGTGTAATCCAGAAAACGTCATGTTAAAATAATTGGGAATTTTATTATTTAAATAACTCATTTTTATTAAACTTTTATTCATTTAATGGATATACAAATTTTAATTATTGATTATGAAAAATTTTGATTCATTATTATTAAACATTTTAAATATTATCAATCAATCTTTTTAAGTTTAATTTTTGAAAATCGCTCCTTGATTCAAGTTTGGGTAAAACCAGGAGCAATAACTTGCCATACAAAGTGCAAAGACATATACATCTTTTGATATTAGCACAGATTATTTGAGAAGATTTTATGAAGTTGAGAAGATGATTTGAGACTTGTAAAGTTTCTAAATTGAATGTTCCTGCTATTCTTTTAACTCACCAAACATCTTTAATTAATTTACTGAAACGAAACATTTATTCTACATATAATCTGTTGCAAATTTTAGCATAATTCTGTATGGCTTTTAAGGGATTGCTTTTGTTATATATTACATACATATAGATGTTGAAATAATTATATTTGCATCTTAATAGATGCATTTTTTTAAAACATCTAATCAAAATTCAATGAATTCAAGCTTACTTTAATCCATAAAGCATGTTAACAATTAGATACAATCTGAATTTCAATTACTTTTAGATGAACCTTGATTTTTCCCAAATGAGTGGCTATATTTATAATTTATTCAGATATTTTAATAACCCCCTTAGATGAAATTCATGCGCAGAATGTGAAATCAAAATTTAATATCGTTTACAGTGCATTGGAGATTTTAAATTAGGAATGCAATTTAAATTTCACAGATAAGAATTATGCACATTTAAATAGTTTATGCTGTTTCTAATTTATATTAAATAACAATTTCAAAATTTCTAGCTTGTAAAATTTCAAAACAAGTTATTATATGTTAAATATTATTATTAACATTTTGAAAATATTTGAAAAATATTACAGTTTAATAAGCTCTACTTAAATATAATTAGAAGTAACTGGAAATTATTTGAAATGAAACATATGCTCTTTCTAAAGAACGAATGAAAAAAGATAAAAAATAATGCAATATTTATTTAAATGTTTAAAAAAAGGTTTTAATATTAAAGAAATTATGAATAAAATTACCAAAATTTAAGAAATAATTAATGTGTATTGGTATTGGTTAAATCATGCTTTATTATTTATCTAAATCTCATTACATTTTAATGAGATTTAAATGAATTTCATTTGTTAAAGTTTAATTAGAAGCACTAACTCCAAAAAAGATTTTATATAAATATATTTGAAAGATAGTAATTGCATTTTATAAATATTTCAGAATAATTTAGCACCTATAATTTAAACATAGCTTTTGAATCTTATCTTTCAGTGCAAATCATTAATAAGGTAATCTTTTAAAAAATTAGTGCTGAAAGTTAAAAAAAGAAGTTATAGAAATTAAATTAAAATAGTTAGTTAGATCTCACTTTCGAGAACAGAGACATTTGTAAAAATGAATTTACAGTTTCGACAGTAAAAATAATAAAGGGAAGTTTCGTGAAACCAACATAAATACTATTTTCATTATTCTATTTCTCCACTACATTTAAAACGAAATTTTAAATAGAATTTTAGTCAAAGATGATCATTCTCAGACGTAATTTAAATCAGTCATCACCATCAATAGATTTTTTCATTAAATTTATTAGTTATGGAACAATTTTTTTTATATTTATTTTTTGATGATTTTTTTTTTCATTATAAAAAGTAATAGCGATAAACATTTTCTGCTAAAAGACATTTACGTTAGAAGTATTTTGAATTGGAAAGATCACAGTAAATATATATATAATATATATATATATATATATATTTACTGTGATATATATATATATTATATATATATTTAAGCCTATCATTTCGAATATATATATATATATATAATATATATATATATTTACGAAATGATAGGCTTTTACTCTAAAACATATGCTTTTTAAACTGCTAAAACTTGATATATTATAAAATTTATTTATTTAAATTATGCAGTGGAGGGCTTGTACATTTAGAAAAATGTTTCTTTAAGATAATACAATTACTCATTTATTTATGAATTTTTATAAAATTTAATAGGGTTTAAATTTATCTAAAAAATAAATGCAAATAGTTATTTTGCATATAAAATTCTATTCGA
Source organism: Argiope bruennichi (assembly GCF_947563725.1). Lineage (NCBI taxonomy): Eukaryota > Metazoa > Arthropoda > Arachnida > Araneae > Araneidae > Argiope > Argiope bruennichi. The sequence goes on along the minus strand of NC_079155.1, from coordinate 59,221,110 downwards.
AAAAGTATTTTTTTTTTCCAAATGTGAGCAAAAAATTCTTTAAATTAAAGCATAACTTCATCCTAATGAAATTTCATCATTAGATGTATAATTAGGCAACAAAATTAGTATAAAATTGGTATTCCTAATTTCAAAATTACATAAAAAAATATCCATACATAAGAAAACTTTGAAGTAAAAGCTTAATTTCAAGAACGTAAAATTACAAATATCTGTTAATAAGAATTCAAAGAAGAAACATATTTTAAATATCCTAAAAATAAATGCTTTAACTACATTCAATTTCCCCGTGGAACAGCACCTCATAAATGGAGATAAGACGATTCCAGATGGTGGTTGGTTCTCATTATCTTGGTGGACATAAAAACAGTGTGGTTCAGGCTACCCTTTGAAGATGACAGATGTGTCTTTTACAGGAGGGGCTGTTACAACCATACTTTCAACCATATGACACAATCGAAATTTCATCCAATATTTCTGCAGTGGTCAGGCCATTCAGATTTTTCAGAATGCTTTCGGATGGGACGGTGTAGCCAATTGTTGTTATGCTATATTGAATTAGAAGAACATTCTATTTGTAGATTATCTTAAATGTTTGAACAGATTTTTCTGTTTACATTTCAATGAACTGGTTTAACTAAATATATTTTTCTTTCATGAACATTATTTTTTAGCATACTTGATAATACTCGGAAATATTATTCATTGCATTAAGTGCTTGCATGTATTTTGATCATTTTTTTTCACTTTAAAAATACATTTATTGAGACAAATTGGTATAATATATATCAATCAAATATTTCCTATCATTTTCTACAATATTTCTCCCTCTTCGTCCAATAAGTCATGAAATTGATTGTTTTCGAATTTGTGTGGTCCTCCAGGCTGTTCTTTTTCATTGACATCGAAATCACCACTCTTAAATCGTTGAAACCAAAACCGACAATTGTGATATGGCGGAGCAACATCACCATAAATTTCTAAAAATGTCTGACGGGCTTCGGCAGCAGATTTCTTCAAGTAAAAAAAAAAAAAAGCAATGAATGTCGGAAAGGCAGTTTGGAACATTCCATGATTGGGGTCTTTATACACTGAATAACTCAATAATACTAATTTCAAAATTTTCAAAATGATAAGAATAAAGCAATAGGAAATTAGTAAAACCCAAAACCATTCTCGTTTATACTTCGCATGTTTACCCATATATGTCGCTGATTAAAATACATGTAAATACCTAATGAAAAAATCCATGACCTTATTCACGAAATATTCTAAAATGTAAACTTTTGTGAAAATACTTTATGCTATATAGTAAAAAAAAAGTATGATTATTTTAATAAACACTTTGATTGATATATTTAAAAATCCTACGATTCACATTGAATGAATTGAAACAATACATATGATGAAATTCGATCCGAAACACAAATCAAAAATATATATTTGAGTTAATTAACTGCTAACAAAAATGCACTCTCTTTTAAGTCGTATTATATTTTTCACAATCCAACTTTGAAGGATGTAGGAAACTAACAAGCTCTCATTCCAACCTTCCAACATCCACTAAATGAAATGACCTTGAAACATACAACAATAGGATTATCAGAAGGTTCTTACTTCTTCATGATCCATTTCTTTAAAACAGAAAAGGTAGAAAAGAGACGTGAAGATGTTTCCCTCTAAGTTGATTTAGTGGAAGAGAAGTAGATATTTTTCTCAATCTTCTAGAAAGAGAAGGCTACCAATCAATTGCGACTTTGAAGCTGAAAGCATTAAAGGACGGCGTGCCCCATTCTATTGAGTCAAAACTTTTTTTAGAATTTCCAGGAACTTTCTTTTTGTTATCATGTAGACTGTATTAAATGAGAATGTGATCTAACCGAGTGAACGGTTTCACAATACGTGACAGCTGAAATGAACAAAGTATTTTGTTTACAATTTCTTGTAAAGTAAATAAAGTTCACTGAAAGGGTATCTGTTAAAAGAGTTTGTCCCTTATTCGACAGGCAGTCTTTAAGCAACATTCTTGTTAAAGGATATAATGCTGTTAAAATGAAAAAGTATTGTTCTTGGTATCTTGAACTTTGATAACTAGAATTAAATTGAAGTTGTCTAACATTTTATAAACAACATTCATACATAAATATTAAAATGAGGTATTTTATGAAGGGATTATTATAATATTAATCAGTTTTGGATTGTATTAAATGATAAAGGGATCTAACAAAGATGATATAATTTTGTTTCTTATTTCAAAGTAAAACAAAAATAAGGCAAAGAGAAACTAATTAGAAGTTATCTATTTTAAGATTATAATTTTCAGGTTATAAATAACATTCTTACAAAGAAATTAAACAATTATTCTCTTTTTAACTTTGATGTTAATAAATGAAAATTTTTCCCATTTTCAGAAGTAAAACTAATAATTTGATAGTAACTAAATAGATTAAAACTAAGAATAAAAATAGAGGGGTGTTTTAAAATGTTACTACAAAGTTAAATAGTTATAGTTAAAATGTATGGACACTTCAATTTATTCATAAATTAAATTCATTAGGTTTACTTCTAATATTTGTGGATATTGTTTTGCATTTTCTAAAGACAAGAATTCATCTGCCGTATAAAAATAAAGAATATAACTTCCAATTAAATAGCGATACTTAATTTTTTTACTTGTGATTATATGACCTGTAAATATAGAGCAAGAAAGGTTTTATTTTTTATACTGCTGCCACTAGTCATTAATAAACGCCTCATCTATATTTAAAATGAAAATTCGGAAAACTAAATTTAAATTGAATTTAAAAATGAAGTTAGGAAAATGTGTCAAAATTTCTCTCGTCAAATCAAACTTCCTCTCATCATATAAAAATTATCAATCATTCTAGTTTTAGATCCTTCCTTTGCCGACCAATTATCATAAGATGATTATCTGGATTTCAAGTATTATGTACTTTCTTCAGCAAGTTGACATGCATTTCTTTCTTCCACATGAACGACCTATTCTAACAAGTGCCAGACAACTTTTCTTCAGACGAATCTAGGGAAAAAGGGTAGAAATTTGATTGATAAATGAGCATGATGATGATAGTCGCCGTTATAAAGATGTAAAGAAGTTTTGAACCCACATAAAAACGGCAGAAACTGCGTGATTGTGATTCCTTGGATACAATGTAAATCTGCTTTAATGAATTGTTTCAAGAATTAGGAACCGTTGAGTACCTGAGAAAATATCTTCTGCAACTGCCAAGTAGAATAATTCATTAGAATCCACAGTTCTTAATGATATAAGAACTGTGGAACTACGGACAGTGATCTCCAAAAAGTTGTGTAATTCTTCTGGGACTGAGTTAAGAAAAAAATTATGGAAAAAAAATCAGACGTTCGCCCTGTCTATCAATGTTATATTTCCTCTAATATACAAGGTGTGTTCAAATGCAAAGATACGGAACGTCGTAACAAAGTAACCGTTAACATATTTACCTATGCCGCTATGGGAGAATGAAGCGAGACATCTAGGCGCATCATTGAAATTTCCGGCGTAGATCGGAGCATGCGCAAGAGAAAGCAGAGGCTCTAATAAAGAGCGCCGTCCAATTGACTTGGCAATGCAAGTGAAGACACGATGGCGTTTATATTGCAAAATTCGATGATTGAAGAGCAGTGCGACGTTATCCTATTTCTGACTGAGGAAGGTGTCAGAAATAGAAAATCCTATTTCTGACGAGGAAGACTGTGTGTCAGACCAGTCAGTGAGAAAATGGAATGTCCATTTTCGTACAGACCGTGAGAGACCAGGCCAGGCAAACACTCTCATCATGGCCGATCTCATCGGCAAGGTGGACGACCTAGTGAGAATTGATCGGCGTGTCACATTGCGAATGTTGGCAGTGAAGGTTGGCGGCGATATCAGTGTTGGAAAAGTGTGGACAATTGTTCACTACAGGTTGCGTTATCGGAAGGTGCGCCGCAGCTGACTGACCAGCACAAGGAACTGCGTATGGGCTAGCACTTCAACATTTGTTTCGGTATTATGAAGACCCCGCTTCCCTGGAGCGGATCGTCACAGGTGAGGAGAGCTGGTGCCATCACTACGAGCCAGAGACAAAGCGGGACAGCATGCAGGGGAAGTATACATCGTTATCTCCCCCTAAAAAATTCAAAGCCCTGGCGTCAGCAGGCTAATTGTTGCTCACCTTCTTTTTCGCCTTCCAAGGACCACTACATTTGTTGATTTCCTCCAGCACAGATGAACCATTAACTCCGATGTGTACTGTGAGACACTCCGAAGACTACGCAGGTCCAAGCGTGGTTCTGCTCCATGATAACGCACGTCTACACGTCTCCAGGGTCACACACGCGGAAGTGACAAAGTTCAAGTGGGAGCAGCTGGACCATCCACCCTATAGCCCGGACATGTCGCAATGTGATTTTCATATGTTCTTTCAACTGAAAAAACATCTGAAAGGGAAGTGCTTCAACTGGACTGCGAAATCAACTACGTTGTAAAGGACTAGGTCTCGTCATGGCCACACGAATTTTGGGAACAAGGAATCCTTCGACTCATTTATCAATAGGATCGTTATGCTCAGGCCTATGGTGTATGTTCTAAATAAAGTCTTCATTTATATCTACAGTGTCGTTTCGTACCTTTTCATTTGAACGTCCCTTGTACTTGTTGGTGCGTGTTTAATGGCTAAGAGCCATATTTGGCTATTCTGTGCCAATTAAACAAATATATTTGTGGAAAAATTAAGTTCAATGATACAATGAAATTCAGCAAACACCATGAAATTTATATTCATATATATATATATATATATATATATATATATATATATATATATATATATATATATATATATATATATATATATATATATATATATATATATATATATATATATATATATATATATATATATATATATATATATGTATGTATCTATCAGCCTATTTATTTTTAGATAATATCCATCCGGGAAGAAAAGGATGGATTTTGTCCAATGGCTTATTACTCACAGAACCGTAACCGACACTAATTTGTAAAATTCTAACCAGTAAGTTGTTCCAAAATCTCATATGTCTACCCAATAGGATCTTGTATACCTATCTTCGACAACAGTGATGAAATGAGAATAGGAGTTTGTTTTTGTAACTGTTCTTATTAATTAAAACTTGTTCATGCATAAATTAATGTGTATCTACAATTTTGTTCAAATTACATACCTGGATTCATTCATACATTTTTTTTTTTTTTTTTTGCATGTTTTAATTATCGTCTCTACAATGGTAAACAGAATTGGCAAACAAGTTCAAGGTAAGTTCAAATTACATACCTGGATTCATTCATACATTTTTTTCGCATGTTTTAATTATCGTCTCTACAATGGTAAACAGAATTGGCAAACAAGTTGACAATTAACCAGAAGAATAATAAGGTCTAAAATGTGACACTTATTTTTAATTTGATTTCAAATTTTGCTTCCATTATTCCCGTAGCGCCCCTCACTTGAGCAAGTATAGACAAATATATTTAATTTCGGCTAGTTTTACCAATTTTTCACAAGTTTCCAAAATTTTATTATTAAATATGCATTCCTGCTTCATATCATAGACAGAATAAGAAAGTCTAAGCCTTAGAAATTGACCAAATTCATTGTAATATTGAGTTTTTTGAAGATTATAACATGTTTTACTTCTGAATATTGTATATTTAAACAAATATTTTTTGAAAAGTACTTTGTTATATTTAATAGAAAAATCAAGAAATCTATAGTGAAAACAACGCGAAATACAGGATTTATAATCTTAATATATATAAATTACGTGTCACGTTGTTTGTCCGCGTTGGACTCCTAAACTACTTAACCGATTTTAATCAAATTTGCACACCGTGTGCAGTTTGATCTAACTTAAATGATAGGATAGCCCTTTTTTGAATTTTTAATTAGAATTTTAATTATTAATTAAAAACTAACTTTCCCGCCAAAAAAAATCGTTTCATTTTCCCCACCGCCAAATGAGTACGGCTTCATTTTTTTTCCCAACAGTCATGAGGCTAGGCTTAAGATTTTTCGGCTGATTATTTAAAACGATTCTATTTATTTTTTTAATGTTTGATGCATTTAAAATTAAACATTGTGAATGAATCGATCTTTCAGATTCATTCTTAAGTACTTTTGAATTGAAATAAAACAGAATAAAGGAAATTAAAAATGTCTAATCTGCATAGCGTTGCCCCAACTGGCGTAGAAAAACTCACGCATTTGCGTTACGTTTCGAATCCGAATGTTCGAATTATTTATGATCCTATCCGAAAACGTTTCTCAGGAATAAGATATCATTTTCCACAATTATTTTTTAATGCATACAATAAATTTGATACGTTGCAACGGATAAAGTATCACGATCTTATGTTTGAATTTTGTATTACTGTGCACGGTGGCAATTCTCAGAAATAAGATATTTTATTTGAAAATGATTAATTACAAACGTTTTAACGGATCACTGATTAATATAACATACTAAAATTCTGCTTTTTTTAATTATAAAGAAGTTTGGAAAAATACTTGGAGGTGCACACGGATAATTATTACTTTTCGTTTTGAATGAATTCCGATTCTTTATTTGAATGTTTACTAAGAAAAATGTTGTACGGCAATAACATTTGTTACCTTCATTGAATTTTCAATTAAATGATTTTATTTCTTTTGTTAAGCATATCGTAAAAAAGGTAAGTGAACGAGCCAATAATAAGTTCCTCTAATCGGATAATAAAAAAATATTAACTCATTTGTATGCTAAATGAAATTTAATCTTTTTTATATAAATTATTGAAGATTTGATAATAAAAAATGGTTACAATAATCGTTTCAGTTTTTCATTTCTTTACTAATAAACTGCATGTACGTATCAAGTTATGTCAGCTATCATCAACTCAGCTATCATTCACTTCAGCTACAATGCTTATCATTATTTAATAAATGTTTCTGAAACTGATTTCATTTTGTAAATGAATTCTGAATTATTGAAACAGACAAATGTATCAATGACGGAATAAATCTCATGGCAACTTCATGTGTGGAATATAGAACTTTTTTTTTTTAAATCTTTCCTTTAAGTTGAGGAAGCCAGAATCGGTATCACTGAAGTTAGAGGATTTATTATACATCATAAAGGGTTTATACTAAGAAGGAAGGTTTTAAGAAGGAACAAATTATTTGTTCATTATTTGACAGTCACAATTATCTGTTAGCTCCAAGCGATTCTAACAGATGGCGGTATCTGTTGACTGGATTGAGTAAGTATTCTAACAGATGGCGCTGTGTTAAAAGTACCAACGTTTCACATAAGCTACAATTTAATGGCATAACCACCACGTGTTGCTGAGGCTAAAGAATAAGTTAAATTAATTTCGTAGTAAACGCAATACAATGAAATTCAGTTGTTCTTACTTTTTCAATTTTTGGTATTAGCATAGCCGACCACGTGTTATTTAGACTGAAGTATAAATTGAATTCATATTATAGTAAAAGTAATACAGTGGAATTCTTCTTGCTTTTTAATTATTAGTGCTTCATTGTTCAACAATCTTTAATTAAAATGCATGTTTAAAACAATCATTCTTATGGCGAAGTGTTGAAACACTTCGATTGGCCATAAACATGCGCGTACAATTGCAAAATGATCCATCAGCACAAATATTTTCTGAACAATTACTAGATATTGGGAACGGTAAAATAGAACTGCAACCAAATACGCAATGCATTAAACTGCCAGACAATTTCTGCACTGTTCTTGAGGGAAAAATGAATTGATTCAGAGTATTTTTCCGGATATACAGAGTAATTACTTGAATCATAACTGGCTCAGTTATCGGGCTATTTTGGCAGCCAAAAATGTTGATGTTGACGAAATTAACCACATAACCTTCGATTAAAGATTGGTTCACCTATTATTCTCCTGCGTAATTTGAATCCATCTCGATTATGCAACGGTACGCGTTTAGTCATCAAAAAGATCACCGGAAATATACTTGAAGCTACCATTTTAACTGGAAAGTTTAAAGGAGAAGTGGTCCTGTTGCCACGTGTTCCGATGATACCATCATAATCTACGATACCCTTCAAAAGGTTACAGTTTCCAATTCGTTTAGCATTTGCCATGTCTATAAATAAGTCTCAAGGCCAAACAATGTCCATTTGTGGTTTAGATTTGGAAAATCCATGTTTTTTTCATGGGCAACTATATGTTGCATGTTCACGTGTAGGAAAACCGTCAAATCTATTTGAGTTAGCTAAAGACAGGTTAACCAAAAATATTGTGCGCCGATTAGTGCTAAATTAAATTGAAATTAAAAGTATTTATAATTCAAAATAATAAACATTAAGATAGTTTTAAATCTTTTATTAATAAACATTAATAAAAGATTTAAAACTATCTGCCCTACCTACCTCATTTATAAGTTTAAGTGTTACTTGTTTTTTACTAACAACTTTGTAATGTACTCATTTGTTACAAACTTGAAAACAAAAAATAGAGAAATGTATTTTTTTTTGTATTGATTTTTGCTCAATATCAACGGTAGTAGAAAATCAATCATGGAGGTCCCCATGTTTTTTTTACAAATGGCATTTGTGTAAAAAAGCATGGTGGTCCCCATGACTGGTGTTCTCCTACCGTTTCGCTTGAATAGTTTACTACTATGTAATATAACAAAAACCTTAGCCACAGCAACGAGTGGCCGGGTCTGCTAGTTCCATATAATTTACAGTTCATTAATTTTGAGTGATTTCTATATTAAAGTAAATTCGGTAATAGAACAGAAAACATATTTCGAAACAATTTTTCATGGAGTTCATAGAAGTTGCTCTCGGGTTAGAACATTTTTTTCTTTCCTCACAAAAAAGAATGAAAAAATGAGAGTTGAAAAATTTCAGATGCACGAATATATGTATTTTCGTTTCCTGGAAGATAAAAATATATACAAAATATAATAAATATGACTTAAAAGAGAATAAAATAGAGCATTCATGCAATATCCATGTGTTTTGAGATAAATATACATACGAATAGAGTATATATTAAATGGAGTCAAGTATATCATTTATAATAAACATACACTGTTTACAATCTCCATTATTAACTAAAAATTAAAGATATTAGGGTTTTGTAATTTAAATTACGTACTTTAGAGACTTTCAATATGCGAGAAAATGAAATTTAAAGACAATGAAATATTTTAAGCAGAAGGTAATGTGCCGAAAATTTACTAGGAAAAAGTGTTGTCTGGTATTTATTTCACTATGCTTTTAATATTTCATGAAGCATTACATAATTTAAATGGTAACCGAAACCATATAAAGTTCTAAATATCTCGAAATGAATGTCTTATATTTCATTGTGTTCTTTATTAATGTTGCTCTTGGAAAACGCAAATACTAATTTCGTCTTTAGGCAACAAATAATGCACTATATTACTTACATAAACATAAATTAAGGTTTCTGAAATAATGAGACGAGCTTAATATTGTTGTTGGCGTTGTTTAATGAGTTTATTTTTCGTAATCCTGATTTTACCCAGTATGTTATGCATTATATTTCTTAGTACGATGTGAAATGATAGGTGTCCGAGGATATTTTTACTTTGATTTCTTGAATCCATTTCTAATGAATAGTTGAGAACTAATTATTGTTTTGGTGATATTTAATCATTTGTTTTTTTGTTTTTTAAAACAAATACCATAAATAAAGTAAAAGCGTTACTGTTTTGGTTTCATTTACTCATTTTTGTATCAATTTTTTTTTTTTGACTCTTTAGGCAAATGATATGATTAAAATAAAAGCGTAATCAAAACACTTCTCAAAATTGTATATATATATATATATATATATATATATATCAAAAGATTAATTTCATTATTTTTGTCAAGAAATTAATTCGTTTTCAAGATATGTTATATATTAGAAAATTAACGCATACTAATTAAATATCAAACAGCAAAAGACATCAAAAAAAAATCAACGTCTATGAAAAACAACAACAAAAAAATTAAATTCATAAAATACTATATCCCAATATGTCATTATTATTTCATCAATAAGAATGAAATCAGCCGTTAAAAAAATCTTCGATTTGTTGCATTAAAATTGTTGTATTTTAAACAATCAGTGTACATAAATGTCCCCCGCCATTAAATGAAGCTAAACAATATTCCTTTCATTTTTTTATCCGCGACTTTATCATATGCGTTAAAAAAATCAGGGAGTAGTTTCTGTGTTTAAGGTGATTGATTTATGGGTAAGTCAACCAACTGACTCTCCGACCCACCACGAAGACACACGGAATTAAACCATAAGGCTGAATGACTGGACCGCCGCAACAGCAACACTGGCGGGACCTGTGGTTCAGTCCTAAGGGCCATCACCGGCCACGGTACAATCCTCCCCGAAGGAAGTACGTCCCGTCATCGATGGGAGGAGTCAGATCCCCCACCTATTTGTGTACCCTCCAGGGTGGCGAGATCCAACCACTTTGCCGGAAGCATCTCATCCTCATTTCCAGGTGCCCTCCCCCGGGGCTTTTGATTTATGGGTATGTAAATGAAGCTAAGCGCGAATAAAAATCAATCCATGTATCATAAATGTCACGTTTTATTTACATTATATTATGCTAGATTCTAACAAAGATCATTGATGTGTTATCTGAAATTTTTAACATTTTCTTTAACACTAATTCATTAGAACTTATTACGAATAATCCCATTCAGTTTTGCTTTTTTTTTTAATTTGAGATTGTGTTTTTTCTATTAGATGACCATTATTCATTTCAATCCCATTATAATGATTAATTTTTATTTGAGAGTTCGTAAAAAGTTTGAATACAGACGATCCTATTGCATGAAAGCAAACTTTTGATATTACTATATAAATATTTCGAATATATATAACAAATAATATATATATATATATATATATATATATATATATATATATATATATATATATATATATATATATATATATATATATATATATATATATACATACAGGGTGTTTATAAAGTCCCGGACCCATTTTGATGTTTAATAACTCATAAAATAATAAAGATATAAACACACTTATGACATTTATTGATGGAATAACTCATATATTTTCCTTTTCAGGTTTGAATATTTTTACTTTTGTAAATATCGTCTGCGCGTGTGGTTAATTTCAGATAATTTCATTTTCCAGTCTAAATATCTGCACTTTTCTAAATATTGTCTGCTTATTAATTGCATTTTTCTCTCTTTTGTTTTTGTCAACTATTGCAATGTTATGTTTACTTTTGATGTGTTTGTTCTATGTAGTACTTTTGTATGTGATGTTTAATTCAAGCGGATATTAAGGAGAATGCATACACCACAAGAGAAAGCACAGATTTTATGGTGGTTCATAGAAATGAAATCGATAGTGCAAGCACAGAGAAATTTCAGAAGAATTTACCAAAAAGATCCTCTATCCAAAAACAGCACCTTGCGGTGGAAAAAGAATTTTCTAGAAATTGGAAGTATCGAAGATAAGAAACGTTCCAGACGTCCTTGCACAAGTGATTTTGATGTTGAGCTTGTCAGAGAGACATTTTTACACAATTCTAGAATATCTGTGAGATCAGCGGCAACAGAATTGGATATGCCAATTTCGACGGTGTACAAGGTTATTAAGAAAAAATTAAGACTGCATGCATACAAAGTTCAAATTGTTCAAGTTTTGGAACCGAACGATAGACCTAGGAGGATGGCCTTTGCAACAGATATGCTAAGGAGGATAGAAGATGCTGCTGATTTTCTGAAGAGCATAATGTTCTCCGATGAAGCATCCTTTCACGTTTCTGGCATTGTTAATCGCCATAAAGTGCGCAAATGGCTCTGTGGATGCCGACATGCTTGTCGCTACCTGGCGTGAAATTGACTATCGGCTTGATATTCTCCGTGCGACGAAGGGGGCACACGTGGAAGTTCATTGACAAGGGTCATGAAACTTTTTGAGTCTATTTAACCATTTATGTTATTAATTTAAATCTATCTTTATTATTTTATGAGTTATTAAACATCAAAATGGGTCCGGGACTTTATAAACACCCTGTATATATATATATATATATATATATATATATATATATATATATATATATATATATATATATATATATATATATATATATATATATATATATATATATATATATATATATATATATATATATATATATATATATATATATATATATTTTATTTCTTACGCACTCTACCATTGAGCCTGAAATTTTCTACTACAAGTTTCGTTAGTTAATCCGTGACGAGATATTACTAAGAGGATAACAGCCTGTCTGGACGGTTATATTTCCTAGTAGTAATATAAATAATGGTGAATGTGTGTGGGGGTTTTAATATGTTTGCTATACTGTGTGTGCTATCTATAAAGCAGTGGCCAAAATAAGCCAACAAAATATTAATTTGCCTTTTCAAATGTCCTCTTTCATAAACATGAAAACATCGTTTAAGCGCATTCTTTAAATATTAATAAATTTTTGAAGCAAAATAAGAATTTTTACATGAATGCAAAAACACTATAGAAACATATTTCTAAAATATCTTAAATCTGCTGTCTGGCATTTAAATATGTAATAAATCAATTTGATTTATGAATGGAAAAATGAAATATTTTGGACTGCTAAGCTTATGTCTACAACATAATTTGTTATATTTAAATCAAAAAAATTATGTGAAATAAAATTTTAAATAAAATCAATATAAAATAAATTTTTGACAATTTTGTTTGGTAGACATTTCCAATGTTCTGTGAATAAAAGATAACTATATATTCTCAGAATATTTGGAGCTCGTGTATTAAGTTAAACGTGTCTATCCTTCTACAAACTCAACATGTTTGTATAAATGTACAGTGTTATAATGCATTTTTGGATCAGAGGCATTATATAAAATATACATAATATTGCCATTTTTTTCTAGCAGTGCCGTCTGCCGATGTCATTTGCTTGAAAGACACACCAGTTTTACGACGTTCAAATACCCTAAAACAAAATCTCATATTCATACTCATATAAAATGAGAATATTTTCTGATTTTACATCGCAAGTGTTACCATAGTAATATGTATCAACAGACGTGAAATGATATTTGATTCTTAGATGCAAATTTGATCAAGCAACGAAGTGAATATGAAACAGCATTCTTCCTGTTTAGTTAGATGAAACTCTCTGAAACATAGTGAACATTTCGAAAAATAAACGTATTCATTTGAAATGGAGTTGAAACATGTATATAAGAAAGCGATTCACATTTTGAGAGCTAGTTTTAAATGTTGAGTTATTCAAAAATTCATGATGGGCTCTAAGCATATTAAGACACTTTTTTATAAACTTTTATTAAATTAAACATAAATTATGAAAGCAATCATGATATTATTTTTAATTTCAGTACAATTATGGTTATGTCGTAGTAAGAATTAGTACAATAAATATACTCATAGCAATATTATAAATAATTACTAGTTGAGAATTTTGTAATTACAGTTATTTTGCTCAGCAATAAAATCACAAGTGTTTTAAGAAATTTCCTACTGTTAAATTATTATTAATTTATAAAAAGTGAAACAATAATTGGTCAATATTAATAGAGAAAGATGTATTCTCAATTTTATTGTGTCATCATCAATTTTCGATTTGATATTTTTTCTAAACAGACTAACAATGAATAAATTAATTGAAAAGATCTCTTTTCAATTACGCGTTTATTACTGTATTAAAAACATATATATATATATATATATATATATATATATATATATATATATATATATATATATATATATATATATATATATATATATATATATATATATATATATATATTGTTTTCACTACTTTCTATTTTTTTAAGTTTTTACTCTCAAATATTATAAATTATATAGCATCATGAAATCATTTTTAAAAAAAAATTTAACAGATGGCACCAATTTGAATTAATCAAAATGTAATTAATTCATTTAATTAGCTGAAAATTTATCAAATAATTTCTGATAATTCTAAATTATTATAAAGGGTGTATAAAATTTCAAAACTTTCTCAATCGGATAGAAATTGAATAAGTTATTTAAAAAATTTCATATTTGCAATCATGAAAAAGTCAAGTTAAATAAATGTGTGTAATATAAAGGAAATAATGAAAGAGCTTTCTTCATATGCCTGATGAAACTCTTAATTTATCTAAGAAAAATCGATTCAGTACTTGAGTTTGATTAAGCTACATAAATTACTTTGAAATTCTTGAAAATATAAAAATAGGCCAAATATTTTAATTAAAAGAAAGTAATTCTCTGAATCTCACGTGAGTAATAATAAAAATGAGATTAATATTGCTAATTAAGTTAATAAGATCAAAGATCTCTTTGAAAGTGGTAAAACGAACTCATGAATATTCAATTTATATGTGCTTATAAATGCTTTGATATCCTAAATTAAAATTATTTTGCGTGCCTTTCTAAAAACTTTTAAAACTAAGTGAATCATTTTAAGAAACCTCTTTTTAAAATATACTTATATGCTAATGATATATTTTCTGAATAAAATATTAGTCAACCTTCTTCATGTATGAATATTAAATACAATTTAAAAAAATTTATAAGGAAAAATTTGCCAATGTTATATTAAATGCGATTTAGTAATGGATGCTTTTAAGTGCCTTTTAAACGATTAAGTGGAATTTAAACAAGCATACAATTTTGGGATAACCTTTTTTCCTTTTATTTATTTATTAAAAAGCTATATCATTTTCATTTGTGTATGATATTTTTATAATGCTCCTTAAATTCCTTGAAATAATTTCAATTTTTGCTCTATTATACCAGCTATTGTGCTATGATCTGATTCAATGCATAGAGGGAATATAAGCATTTTAATCATCAGATACCACACAAAAGGATAAATTTAAAAGGCCTTAAGTAGCCCACATATATTTTAAAATAAATTCTGATATTGCAAAAATAAAGAAAACACAAAAACTAATTCATTCATATAAAAGAATAACCGACGAAGTAATATGAGTTCATCTTTATTTTGTATGTGTGCATTATGCTATGTTTCGTATTAAGCTTAATAATATAAAGAAAAATGAGAATGATTTTTGATCGTCGTCTTGCTGACAGATTAAATCCAAATTTTGAATCAGTTCTACATTTTTTTTGTGTGTGTGTCTTGACAGAATAAACAAATTGTTTTAATTTTTATATTTTTCTGCAATTGTAATCATATAATGAGAAAGAAACAAATGAAAAGATAATGTATACACGTTATTGGATTTCTTGAAAGAATAGAGAAAGAACTTTGTGAAAAAGGCATACACTAAAACTACTTCGTACAGTTTGTTTAATGTCGGCATATCAAAAGCGAACTGATGGACCGACAGTGAATCGATGTTTAATTATATGTTAATTAATGGATTGGGTTTGCAATTTGACACATATATGATCCAACTCGATACGTTTTTGAATTATCATATTCAGAGCTACAAGATCAATGAATTCTCACAGACAAGATTCCTCTATTTTTTTGAAATCCACAAGTTTAATTGAAAAAGAGCATTAAATTTCATATGTTTAGCTTAGTGTATTTTTGAATTACCATATACAATGATATATCATTTTTGAATTATCATATACAATAATATATCATTTTTGAATTATCATATACAATAATATATCATTTTTGAATTATCATATACAATGATATATCATTTTTGAATTATCATATCCAATGATATATCATTTTTAAATTATCATATCCAATGATATATAATTTTTAAATTATCATATCCAATGATATATCATTTTTGAATTATCATATCCAATGATATATCATTTTTGAATTATCATATCCAATGATATATCATTTTTGAATTATCATATCCAATGATATATCATTTTTAAATTATCATATCCAATGATATATCATTTTTGAATTATCATATACAATGATATATCATTTTTGAATTATCATATACAATGATATATCATTTTTGAATTATCATATGCAATAATATATCAATTCCAAAAAAAAAAAAATGTTTTTTTCCAGATTTATACAGGTCTAAAATAGCTGAATTTAAATAAAATTTTAAGTTCAATTATTTTAAATATTTTAATAATTTATCTTTATATGTTTTGTAAATAAAAAAAAATAATAAACCTAAATTAATGTACGTTGTAGCGCTTTTAGTGAGTACATTAAACTGAAATATTTTCTTTGCCTGACGCTTTTAGATAGTACACATTTTCCGTAATGTTCCCAAAAGTCAAGTTTTTTAAGTATCTTATAGGAAAATTTAAAAGAAATGAAAGATAATGGTGGTAAGAAGAACAAGAAAAGATCATGGCGAATCAACAAAATGTTTTTTATCGCCAATTCAGAAGATTTCAATATACACAAAAGGAAAATGGCAGTTTAATGTATCCTCTGTCATAAAAAAATTCAACTGCCGATATTTATAGCGGTCATTTATATTTATAATTTTTTTTATTTGTACATTAAAAAAACAAAATCAGGTGCTCGTTTTCGTTAAATAAAAATGCTGCAATAAGTTTTGTAAACAATCCAGGAAATAATTTTTATGAAAGCCTACTTGTTACGCTATATTTCCGAGAGTTCTTTTGTAGAATTTTGGTCACAAAAAAGCTCTTCTTGGAGTTTGAAAATCTCTTCATTTTTTTTTCTTTTGAAAATCACTTCGTTTCTTTTCCTGAAAATATCCGTTATGAAAACAACGACTATATTTTTTTGTTTAGTAAAAAATATTCATCATATTGATGTGTAGGCGTCACCGTGTACGACTTTCTCATTTTGTAAGATTATATGCAAAAGCGAAATTCTCTTTTATTAATTGAAAATTTCTGAACAATTTTCAATATATGTTTACAAATAATCTTAAAAATATTTTATTTTTAAAACTTTTGTTTAAAAAATATTTTGCTTTAAGGTTTAACAAAAATATGTTGAAGTTGCTATATAGTGCTTTGTATAAAATGTGAAAGAAAATTGTTATCAAGTACACATTTTGAAATGTTCATGAATAAACAGAATTATAAACAAACATATTTTTTCTGTATTCATACGTGCTTTAGACGCAAATAATTGTAAATATTTCTCTAGGTAAATAGTAAATTTCAAAAACACTCATGAAAACTGCTATCCAGCATGCATTTCGAGATGTTTTTGAATAAATAGAATTTCAAACGGAATTATAAACAAATATATTTTTTATATTTATTCATGTGTTTGTATGGCAATTGGAATTGATTCAGATAAATAAATATTTATGTAGAAAACTAGATATTTCAATAAGTTATAAAAACTAATGACATCAAAATATTTTTATATTCTTCAACTTTATCTCGAATTTTTGAATAAAATTTCAACACAAGCATTTAGTTTTACCGCACTATTGCAAAAAAAAAAAAAAAAAAAAAAAATGCTACCTACGACTTAACTTAATTTTTAATTAATTAAAAATTCTTATTAAAAATTTAAAAAAAAAATATTTTTGAGGTGCGCATACAAGTTCTAAAGTTTATTTATAAATAATTTTGTGTTTATAGATCAATCTGTCTGATCCGCAGCTTCAAAACAATACACAAATATTACTTCGTTACTAGCAGACATATTCTTATTAAATGAATAATAAAATAAATTAAATTATTTTTCCAATAAACTTAGAAATGTATTCGTCATTTGAATTAAATAATATTAAAAAAATTAGACATATCAAACCTTCTTCAAATATTAAATTCGACATTCATTTCATTATTATCTTGCCAATATCTACGCGAGTTTCAACACTTACCTATGTTTGAATTTTGTATTTATCTTTAAATTAAAACTTTAGAAAATATCTGTATTAAAAAAACAATTCTTTCCATTTCTGTGAGATGAGATTTAATAAAATTGGAAATCGCTTAATGCTTTTGAAATCGAAATAACTTCGCAAACTAAATTTTTATGGCAAACATTTGGGATCTAAACTATTCCATACGTAGGATAAGCAGTAAAAAGTTTCTTCCTATCTAGACTAATAATAGTTAAATGCTAATTAACTATTATTATTCGCTTAATTAGATTGAATGGAAGTTTTGTCTGTTGAATTTAGCAACGTGTATGTAATATGATAATTTTGCGACGCTTTTAGAAATTTAAACGGAAATTTGCATTTTGAAAAGCATTTGACAAACAATGATTGAAATTTTGTTTAAGGTAAATATATGTTGAAAAATTATTATTTTTGAAACACTTTTATTTTGATTTAATTAAATTTTATAAAGAATTAAAATAACATTTTTTTCATGCAAATTTCTTTCCCTCCTCATTATTTTTAAGGAAACACATAAGAAAGCCACTCTTTACAAATAAGCAACTAATTACTGATTTCCCTTTACAAATTACTGGTTGGTAATTTTACTTTCATTTGTTTATTAATCACTCCATTTATGAGAGCAAATTTGTCATTTATGCGAAAAGAGAACACTATGTCACGATGGTCGAAAGTGATCAAACGATAATTTCAACCAATGATTTGAAAAGTGACAAATATCTTTATAAAAATTATTCGCTTAAACTCTGGATTTCATGATCCATTTTGCAGAAGATCTAAACAAAAATGCAACATTTTCCTCTCATGGAAAAACGAAAGTCAATTTTTTCTAGAGGGCATCATGATTTCTTCCGAAATGTCTATAAGTGGTTGGTTATTAAAGGCCAGTAAAGGACAGTTGTTACTATACGCTCTATAGAATCGTTGTCAGGCATCGGAATTTATGAACATAAGTGACCAAGTACAACCTCGAGTAAGTCCTCTCACGAGGTGTTAGTATAATGTGAGCCTGTTGAAATGAAATAATTATACAACACTTTTTGATATTTCTTGAATATGAAAACATGTTTAAATGGAGAGTCTGTCTACCAACTCAGAAATTGTGGAATATTTTTTCCTTTTCATTTACATATACCTATTTCGTAAAATCGAAGGACTTTTGAGTTTGTATGAAGAATGCTATAATCTCACTTTTTACGTTTAACTAATGCATTATTCTGAATTAAAATGAATTCTTTATTTTAAACACGATTTTTGGTTATTAAACAAAATATTAATGATTTTTCTCTTTGAAATTCGAATATATCTGAAAGATTGACCACTTTCAATGGCAACACAGTTGAGTTACAAAATAACCATCATTGGTAGGAACACCAAATCTTTAATGGAATGATCCGATATCTAAATAAGACCAGTATAACAGCATTAATTTAAAATCTATGTAAATGAAAGATGCTTACTTGTTTGACAACTTGTAATTAACATGAAAGAGATGACCACTCAAGAGATTAGTTGGATTTTATGATCTTCCATACCAAATTAAAATTAATATAAATGCATTTTATCTTTCCAATTTATGTTTTCTTCTAGGTAGTAACACAAAAGAAAATTTCTTAAATTTTAACTTTGAAGATATTTTTTCGGCCACCAGAATTTCAAGCTTTAATGAAATTTAGATAAATATTTTATAAATAATAAAAATATATAACTTAAAAATGAGTTGCATGTGATTTAGACTGTTAAAGATTTTCATGAAAAAAATAATATTTAGAAAAAAACTTGCTTTTACATTAAATTTTGATAAATTTTATAATTCTAATTTTTTTTTCCAAAATAAGTTTTTTTTTATTCTAAACGTGTTTCCTGAATTCATAATAATAATTTATTTAGATAATTATTAATTATCTTCTATAAAACTCAAGCTAAAATATTTTCAATTTTTTTGTATAATCCCCATTAATAAGAATGTTACATCCAATGATTGTTGCATCCTTATTCTTTTAATTTATTAAAAAAAATGCCTCCTAGTTCCTTATATATGTAGATTAAATTGAGGTGTAAAAATTGATTTGTTTTGACACGTACTAGAAAATCAAATATAAATATCCATTATAAATCGTTTAAAAATTAAAATTAAAATATGAATTTATTTAGGATTACTTAAGAATACATGAATTTAAGAAAAGGGACTTGCATGTAAATACTTTTAGATATAAATAAAAATCCGACATCTATAAATATTTCAGATATTTCTTTCTTTAAATATTAAAAATATTTCATTTAAGAACTTTTTCTTTTGTTATAAAACGAAAAAAAAAGATGTAAATATTATTTAGGAGAATTAAGATGTATTATATTCTCTTTTATTAATATTCAGATTTTTGTAAAAATATTTTTCCAAATGATTTAAAATGCATCTTATGTAGAATATGATGAAAATTCTGGCTTCATAATCCAGAAAAGCTAATAAAGTCGCCATTTTAAAATAATGCTTATAAATTTGCATTTTCTAATTTAAAATTCATGATATATCCTTCTTTAACACAATTATGCTCTTAGATATACTAAGATAGGATAAAAAAGGATTTAAAATTCTAAATGAATTAATTTAAAATTATAAAATGAATGAGGAAATTTCATACAATCTTCGAATAAATTATATATTTTGTACATAATATGTTCCTTTTTTCAATGTAGATGTATTTTTTCGAGAGAAAGTTATCTGGCCATTTTTAAAGAAATATTAAATGAAATAGAATGATATTTTGTATGAAACTAACAACTTTAGTTCTCTCTTTCTGAATGAGGAAATTTCATACAATCTTCGAATAAATTATATATTTTGTACATAATATGTTCCTTTTTTCAATGTAGATGTATTTTTTCGAGAGAAAGTTATCTGAGAATTTTTAGTAAAATATTAGATGAAATAGAATGATATTTTGTATGAAACTAGCAACTTTATATTTCTCTTTCTTTTTTCAAAAGAAAAATAATTTTCGGCTTTCAATTTAATATAAAAACAAAATTTATTTCAGGAACTTAATACCGCAATTATATCTCTATCTGCTAATGTAATACAGACATAATGTTAATGAATTTTCTATGAATGAATTGGAAAATAAATTGTACTTTTATTCCGTAAAAAACACTTATTCAGATAGTTTTCGTTATTATTTCTTTAGAATTTATTTTTTGCACAAGCAGTCAATTACAAAATTAATCCATCAAGTAATTATTGTATACAGTCATCGCTATATAAATGATGCAATTTATTACTTTAAATATATTTTTGCAGGTAAGAAATTATTACACACGTGAAATATTAAAGTTGGACCAATATATATTACCAATTCATTGCTTTTCATAATTATAAATTTAGAATCTATATTATAAAAGATAATCGGCCATAACTCTTATAAAAGGAATTCTCAATTTCATGCAATATATTTCTCTAACAAATTTAGAAAGAGGGATGATTATATTATTCCTTCACATATGTTTTATGTTTTAGTGGTTTAGAGCAGAAAGTTGATTAAATTGAATTATATGGCAAGTTGATACGATCTTTTAAATATGTATTTGATATATTTCAGGAGCTAGAAGACATACGTTTATTTAAAATTAATTTGTTATTATATTGTGAAAAAAGAATTCACTTGCTTCTTCTAAGCACACAATTAATAATTTAAAAAAAAAAAAAAACTTTTTTTTTCTCTGAATCCATAGATTGATAATAATGGGGTTTCTTTATTGTATGCAACTGAATATAAATTGAAATATGCGCATATATATACAGAGAAATAAAATATAAGAGTGAAATGAAAATGAAGTATACTTACGATGAAAGAATTCAATGAACACGAGGAATGATGCTTTGCATCGGCAACTATATAATCAGCTTGAAAGCATGAGATTAAGTATCTGTAGAATGAAAAAAAAATATCATTAGAGTGATTTTATATACTCTATCTTATCGTTCATTGTAATGAATTGATACTGTTATGTAAAAAAATAGTTTGGAGAGCACATCATTCTTTCACATAATATATTTAGAAGGTTAAAGGTGAGAATATTTTCATGCAATAAGGGTGAAGGTAAAAAAGTTATTTTCATTATTATTTCAGTATCTAATATTCTTCTATGAATGAATTTTAAAAACCATATAAAACTCTCTAGAAGTACTATTAATTCTTGGGGGTGTTGTTTATTATTTCTGCCACCGTGATAAATATAAAAAAAACAGCAGACCGTTGCCAACCATATTGGTGAAATCTTGACTTCTTATGCAAAGTGGGGATTAACAAACTTGGGTTAATCTAAAAATCACTCAGTAAACTTAATATCTTTGCATTTCTGTATAATTTGAAAATGTCCAAATAAAACGAAGGGTGGCAATTATTTTGGCATTTTATGTATAATGGAACTCTGCGATCTTGGCGTATTCTGAAAATCTTCAAGTAAACCCAGGAGTCGTAAAAAAAAAAAAAAAAAAAAAAAAAAAAAAACCCATTTTCTTGTCCTATAAGTCTGATAAAATTAAGTTTACTACCTAATTTGCAAGCTACTTAAAATCAGAAATGTCCTTGTTTACTTCCTAACCGTTATATTTTTGAACCAAAATTTCTCTTTGCAAACTTATAACTGAAATTAAATCATTTAAGGGGTGTTTAGGTATACACAAATTTTATTCAAGTGGCAAATATATATATATATATATATATATATATATATATATAATCCACAGACACTTCAAATTTTCAATGGATTTCCAATTGATAAGTTTCTGATTTTTATAAAAAAAATTAGACTATGAAAAAGGAAATCAGTGAAATTAATCCCATTCCAAACGTTTCATAGTTTTCACTTCAGTTTTTCAACAGACTATAAGGTTACTTATTCTTTTATTAGCTTATACATCATGAATTATGTGAAAACATAAATAACTTTCATACGCTTACAATTAAAAAAAAAAATAAGAAAGTTCTCTATTTATTTCCAAACATTTCAAGTGTCAGACCTTACTTCCTTTCAAGTCTATGTAGACATGTTTATATTAATAGCCAATGAAAATAGATTTTGTTATATTTTGTATGTAGTTGTTATATTTTTTAGGCTGACTCAATGACTTGAAGGATGAATCTATATTTAAAATGATGATACAATAATTCGCTCTTATTCGCTAAATTCCTCCTTGACAATATAATTATTTATCCAATGAAAATTTAATATATATTCATAAAAAATATAAGTGGCGTGTTGTTATTGAGTGCTATATTATACTTGTTATCGGAAATAAAATTAATATATTGATACAATAGCACAAGTGAGTAGCAATAACTACATCTTTATTATAAACTAGCCGCCTTTGGCGACCAGCCGGTTCGCCAATCTTAATGTTCGTTAAAATTTTAATAATTAAATATTTTATACAATTTCTACTTTAATAGCCTCTTCATTAAAATATTTTAAAACTTCAAATTTTGATTGTCATATAATTCATTCATAATATTATAAAGTCCTTCAGTCATAACGTAATATGTATCTCTCATTTTCTGTTAGCACCCGTAGAATTTATGCTTTAAATTAAAGTGGAAAGAATTAATCTGCAATTAATATAATAATATTTTTTTTACTGAAACAAAGCATTTTTTTTTATAATCTGATTACTGAAAATAGAGTCACTCAGCGTTTAAACTTTATGGGCACTAAAGAATATCTTTTTTTAATTTATGTAATATCTCAAGAGTTTGTCAACAAAATTTTCTTAGATTCATAATGAGCAGATCGATTAATTAACAATGTTTAAATTTAAATGCATCAAACACTAAGAAAATAAAACGAATCGTTTAAAATAAACGGTTGAAAACAGGTTTAAAAAAACTACTTAAAAAACGATGTACTTAAAACTATAAGCATATATAAAAAATATATAACTAACATAAATACAATTTACTTAGAAAAGCATGCGACTAACTCAAAAATAATTTAAATCATCCATTGATAACGGTTGTCATGGCAACAATCAGAACAGAATGCGCATGCGTGAATTTTCTTCCCCAGTTACGTAACGCAAATACGTGTTTTTCCTACGCCAGTTGGGGTAACGCTATGCGGATTAGAAATTTTTAATTTCCTTTATTCTCTTTTATTTTAATTCAAAAGTACTTCAGAATGAATCTTAAAGATCGATTCATTAACAATGTTTAATTTTAAATGCATCAAACATTAAGAAAATGAACAGAATCGTTTGAAATAATCAACGGAAAAATGTTAACCCTAGCCTCATTGCTGTTGGGAGAAAAAAAAAATTAAGCCTTACTCATTTGGCGGTGGGGAAAATGGAAGATTTTTTTGGCGGAAAAGTTGGCGGTGGGGAAAATGGAAGATTTTTTGGCGGGAAAGTTAGTTTTTAATTAATAATTAAAATTCTAATTAAAATTTCAAAAAAAGGGACTCCAGGTGCACATTCCCGACCTCTAAGGTATACATGTACCAAATTTGATAGCTGTATGTCAAATGACCTGGCCTGTAGAGCGCCAACACACACACACACACACATTGAGCTTTATTATAAGTATAGATGATCAGAATATCTATGCTTTGGGAGAGAAGCCTTAATACATGGACCATCGCACACTCAGAGGGGGGGGGATGCGATAGTATTCAGTTTGTGTTGTCTATAAGGAACTATTTAATCTATTTAATACTTAAGCACTTTATTGAATCTTCTTTGATACGAGAAAAGGTTTCGAAATTCGAATGCTAATTCAACGTAATGAATTGAACTGAAGCGTTTGCAATATCTGATTCTTTCACACAATTTCCACTTCAGATATCAAATGATTAGAAATGCAGCGGAACGACATGCAATATGAAATTTAATTCCGCTAGCTTGGAACTTAAAATTTTACAAAATTTCTTCGGGACTTGAATTAAATTCCTCAGATCAAAATTTCTTGAAATTTTTATGCCACTCGGCGGATTCTTTCAATCCAGTTCGTCGAACTTCAGTTCAGTTGAGAGCTATAAATGCTTTTCTCAAAGATTGTACCTGATAAAGGCATCAATATTCCGTAGAATGAAATCTGTTCCTTTGAGATAGCTGCCATGGTTAATCCAATTACACGCTGATAAGACTAAGAATATTTACTTAAGCGAAACTTTCCTGCTTTCAACAGTTTGCTGCTCTTAAAGTTGCTTTGCGAGGAACGAAGGTTACCATACTTTTATGTAAGTTAATTGTGGTCGTGGTGGTTAAGCAAAATTCCCCTTGTGATTTTTCAACATAATGTTGGTATTTAATTAAATTAAGGAGAAAATTCTCTTTAGCGGACAGAGGTTTCTGCCAAACATAAATTAATCCATATATATAGCGATCAGAATATTCGAAGAGTTTGAAGCAATATTCGGTTGTGTGACGACTAGAATAGTCTCCTGAAGTTATTCTGAACATAAATTCAATTTTATATTTATTCATCAGCCGTATTTATGTCAAAATTGAATTATTAATTATATTATTCCTGTCACATCTAAACATATTTCTACACGACTTGCCTGATTAATAAAGCAGTTATAACTTAATAGATGTTAATATAAATTGTAAAATTTTGCTCCATTGTATTTCAAGGAAATAAGAATGAATATATAATCAAAGGACTTATATTCATTTAGAAAATAAGTTATTGGCGGATATTCTCAAAATTTTTAGAGTTAATTTAGATTAAAAATAAATTAATTATTCTGAGAATGACTTCCAATTAAATCCATAGCGCTTTATCTTTATAAAGCTAATGCCAAAATCAAATGCAAAGGTGAAAAGTTGCTAATTTCCTTCTTAAAATTTTGATATAATAATCCTAGAATAACATTTATTCTGCGAATAATCTCATTAATGTAGGGATATAAAATTACAGCAAATGAATGTATTTCAGAAGAATGTCGAATTATATAAATTAGAAAATATTTTAAATACATATTTCTCAAAAGCTTGAAATAAAGTCCTATGATCATAAAATTAGTTCATCAGTATCAAGAGTAATGAAATACGATGAAATGTATTAGTTGAAAACTCCTGTTAACTTTTCAAAACAATTATAGGTAATTTGAAAATATTTTCATTTATAATTTATGCCATGCTGTTTTTGTGTGGTTCATGATATTAGCCTAATTTAAGAAATCACACAATTCTTAACGCGAATCTACTCAAGAATTAATTAATATCTTCCCTCATAAAGATACTTTCTTCGTTTTCAATTATTTCCATAGTGGTCGTTTCTTTTGGGAAGTGAAAATGAAGTATTTATTACAAATTCGTATACACCATAAAATACATGACAAATATTCAACGTGCTAATTATTTTTGTAATAAATCTAATGATTCTTGAAGATAAATAATATGCATTAAGAAATATTTTTTTAATGCCAATAACTTAAGCCATTTAATATATTTTATTCATTTTCAACAACATATAATAAATCAATTTGAAAAAGTAGAAGATTTTATTCTCTAAAATTTAAAGAAAAAAGGGCCAATTTTATCCTTTATTAAAATTTTTTTGTCCAAGCCATGACGAGGGGTGAGCAGCATATCGAATGGGAAGACTAAAACAGAGAAAAGAGGCCACGCTCAGTTACATTAACTTTCAATTTTTAAAGCAACAATAGGGCTATTTTTCTATGAACCTCGTAATTTTGAACCATGGCCAGATGATAAGAAAAACACTTGAGCTGGCACCACTTCTCCACTTCCACACCACATCAGTAGGATGGCGTTCTGCCTCGACGGATTCAAGACCCGCTTAGACAATGGTTTTTCGATTGAATCATGTCTCGAGCTATAAGACCTCCGGTTCTGAAACCGAGACCTTACTAACAAGCCACAGCGGCCCTGAAAAGAGGCCATGAGGAAGTATTTAGATTTTATATAATTTTAGAAAAAAATCGTCTGCTTTGATTCCATGGAAAAAATAATAGCCTTCAAAATGCAAAAGTTAAAATTACAGTGAATACATCTATGTTTTAAGCAATTCTTAAAACATAGATTAATTAAAAGTATATATAAATATATGATACTGGGAATGCTTGTCTTTTCTTTAAATCTGTGAAAATAAATAACTGTGAGAAAATTTCTTTTTCAAAGTTTATTGCATATGCAGTGAACAATCTTTTCGAACGGTTTAGTAGAAAAATATCTGAATTTTAGACAAACTGATATGAGTGTTCAGAAGAAGGTATGATTTTGTTTCTGTCGTAACATTCCTTTTATCTCATCGACCCAAAATCAAAAGTACCGAAGTTAAGTGGTTAATATATGTGATTAAACTCATCCCATTAATGATATGTTAAAAAATTGCTTTGCTTTACTAACCAGAAGAACGATAATAATTCCATACCTGTTTTTCTCTTTTTGGGATGGAAAAAAAGTTTCTCAATCTTTTTTTTTTCTGAGTAGCGTTATATTCTAAATTATATTTTAACTATTACTAATCATAATAACTAACATTAATGACTCTCATTTTTTCTAAAGAAAAAAAATGTTAGAAAACTGCATTTAGCTGTTGAATTATAGGAATTTCGTAGCTTTAGGAATAAGGAAATTCAGAATAATAATAATAATAATAATAATTATAAAAAAAACAGTTAAAAACTCTTATTTGCTAATAAGGATCAGTACTTTAAGATGCATCATAAATTATTGATTTCATGCATTATTAGCTTTTTATGCTACATTTCCCATCTAGAAAAGACTGAAGGATTGACAATATATTTTCTGTATTTTTTATTTGTCCTTCTTATTTTTTCGTCGAGCGTTTCTAATATAAAGATATTAAAGTATCATAATTAAGCTTCAATTCAAAAACATATGCTTGTTTTTGTTGTTATAAAAGTTAGAATCATACATTAATTAACTATTAATCTAATCAATAAAAAGAACAAAATTTTGAAGTGCACTCAGTATATTTTTCATCGAGAAATAATATGTATTAAACATGAAAATAAATAGCTTTTCATAAATCTCGGATTTTGAAAGAATCAGGGTTGAATTTAGAATTTTTGTTAATTTATTAAAGAAGCCCCCATTTTCCATTCCATAAAATATTTTTTTATCTCCTTATACTAAGTATAGAGAAAATATTGTAATCGTCAAAAAATTTGACCTCTAAAGTTTTCCTAGTCTCATTGTTACAGACATACTTGAGTTCGAAACCACATTATCGGCATATGCTTATCTGTTTAAGAACATGATAACTCAAAAGCGATTTGAGCTAAACGAATGAAGTTTGGTATGTAGATCTTAGATCATCTTTCTAGATTCCTCTTTTTTTTGGAATCCATTCAAGGTATGTCTGTCTGTTTGGCTGCTTAAATATAAGTGAACATGATAACTTCAAAACTAAAAGGGCTAGATAAATACAATTTGGTTTCCACAGTTTTAGCATTTAAAATGTAAATTCTTATCTTTTTAATCAAATATGTCAAAGGTTTACCCATCTGTCTGTATTTCGGCTTGCTTGTGAATGCAATAATTCATAAATAAATGACTCAAATCAATGAAATTTAATATGTGAGCTTGTAACTATACTTGTAATTCATGTTAAATTTTCGTTACAATCAGTTCGGGAAAAGGGTCCAAAATGTATAATCACACAATAAATTCTGCAAAAATGTTATATTCATGTCAACTAATGTTTGTCAAGTATATGTAAGGTATTCATAGCTTTACCTAAGTTTCACAATTTTATGCTAGGGGAGAGGCTTAAGACCTTTATTGCAGAGTATACGAGAAAGTTTCAAAGAGATCACTCCCGATTACTTATGTTATATGAACATATAAGTATCTATTGTTTATAAAATCATCAAATTACTACTTTTATTCATGATTAGAATGATTCAAATCAATGAAATTCGATATGTAATCTTGTAACTGTACCTGTAGTTCCAGGTTAAATTCTCGATATAATGAGTTGGTAAAAATGCGCCTAAAAATATATTCTTACGATAGATTCTATAAAATTGTTAGATTTATGCCAATGATCTATATTACGTAACTTATGTTTATCAATGCCATGTAGGGCATTACCTTACATGGCCTTACCCAAGGTCTACAATTTTATGCAAGGGATAAGCCTTTTATGGAGAGTTTAAGTTGCTTCGGCGCAGCATATTCTGCAACAGGATCTTGCGCCAGAAATCTAAATCTAAACCTAAAACCTTTTATGGAGAGTATACGAGACACCGCTTTCCTATGTTTTCTAAACATATATATATCTTCTGTGTAAGAAACAATTTAGAAAACCATAGAATTCCTGCTTTTATTCATAAATATAATGGCTGAAATAAAAGAAATTCAATATGTGATCTCGTAACTATACTTATAGTTGATGTCAAATTTTATTTAAATCAGTTGAGAAAAAGGCGCTCAAAATATGTATCCACAAGATAGATTCTGC
Organism: Argiope bruennichi; assembly: GCF_947563725.1. NCBI lineage: Eukaryota > Metazoa > Arthropoda > Arachnida > Araneae > Araneidae > Argiope > Argiope bruennichi. The sequence goes on along the minus strand of NC_079155.1, from coordinate 59,191,733 downwards.
AAAAATACCAGATTCATGCTAAAGATCTATATTATGTAACTAATGTTTAGCAATACTATGGAAGGTAGTCATAGGTCTTATACAAGATACACAATTTTTTTCGATGGGAGCGAGATAAGACATTTATTTGAGAATATGCGGCACAATTTCGAAGAGACCATTTCCACTTTTCTCTAGTTTCTAAACATATGTGTATCTTCTATTTAAGACACAATTTGGAAAATTATCGAATACTAACTTTTATTCATAAATAGAATCATTCAAATCAATGAAATTCAGTATGTAATCTAGTAACTGTACCTGCAGTTCCATGTTGAATTTTCGATACAATCAGTTAGAATAAAGGAGCCAAAAATTTGCATTCACATGATAGATTCTGCAAAACTGTTAGAATTATGCTAAAGACCTATATTATGTAATAAATGTGCCAATGCCATTTAAGGTCCTTACTCAATACCAATGTCATAGCCTTTCCCAAGGTCCACAATTTTATGCAAAGGGAGAGGGATAAGTCTATATTAGAGAATATACGAGAAAGTTTCAAAAAGATCACTCCTGCGTCCCTGTGGTTTTTAAACATATGTATATCTTCTGTTTAAGAAACAATTTAGAAAACCATCGAATTCCTGCTTTTATTCATAAATAGTATAATTCAGAATCAATAAAATAAAATTCACAATCAAATCAATAATATTCAGTATTTCTTGCAACTAATCTGTAGTTCATGTTAAATTTCCGATACGATTTGTGGGGAAAAAGGCGCCCCAAAATATATATTCACACGATGCATTCTATAAAAATGTTAGATTCACGCTAAAGCTCTATATCAAATAACTAATGTTTGCTAATGCCATGTAAAGTATTCATAGCCTTATCCAAGGTTCACAATTTTATTCAAGGGAATAGGGATAATACATTTTTTGGAGAGTATGCGAGAAAGTTTCAAGGAGACGACTCCCACTTTCCCTTGGTTTCTAATCTTTTTAAGAAATAAATTAGAAAATCATCGAATTCCTGCTTTTATTCATAAACAGAATGACTCAAATCAATGAAATTCAGTATATGATCTAGTAACTTCACCTGTAGCTCAGGTTAAATTTTTATTACAATCAATTGAATATAAAAGCATCCGAAATATATATTTACTGATAGATTCTGTAAAAAATATATTCATGCCAAATGTCTATATTATGTAACGAATGTATAATAATAATAATAATAACTAATAATAATAATAATAATGTGTAATAAATATAATAATAATGCAACTAATGTAAGGTTCTTACTCAAGGTCCACAATTATATGCTAGAGGGTTTGGTTTGGTTTGTGTGGTTTATTGGCGCAAGAGCCATATTTGGGCCATGCTGCGCCAATATGCTAGAGGGATAAAACCGATATTCGAGAGTATGCGAGAAAATTTCAAGGAGACCTCTTAAACTTTTCCGTATACTCACCTCCCGCTTCCCTCTGGTTTCTAAAGACATGTGCATCTTTTGTTTAAGAAAACATTAAATAAATCGTTCAAATCAAGATTTTATGCTCTACCGAAACTCAAATGCTCTATCTAAAATTATGAAATGTTTATTGATTTTCAAGGCTTTTACTGGCTCAGAAAGAGCATAATATAGCATTCACGTCATTCATAAATAAAAGGTGTGGAAGCAAACAACATCAAACATAAAATGTATATTGATTTTCAAAGCTTTTACTGGCTCAGAAAGAGCATAATATAGAATTCACGTCATTCATAAATAAAAGGTGTGGAAGCAAACAACATCAAACAATCTTACATCATTATGACACAGGAAATTTATTTCATCGATGAATAAACTATAATTCTAACAGAGAAACTGCAATCAAAGTATTATATCGCATTATTTTGAAACAATAAATTAAATATTTTATTTCTTTTACATTTCTACTAAATCGAGCTCGTTCTCCTGCTTTAATCATTCAATCCGAACCCGGCGATTTAAGCAGCAGAAGCCAGAGATCTGTAAACGCGGATCATGGAATGCACTTTCCCTTAAGAATTAATTACCATTTCGCCGATGGATTGGTGAATACTCTCCTAAGAAGAATGTTTGAACTCCAAAATTCTTAATGGGTTCAATGAATAACCATTAGTCGGTATACACGATGCTTTTGCCTACCAATGAAAAGAGCTGATTCAAACAATGAGACGGCCTCTTTCTCTCCAATTTGTATGTATAAATGAAGGTGAGATTGGAAATTCCATGAAATATAATAGGAAAAGAATTTGCACCGCTTGCTGGAGAGAGGATGAATGGGTTCTTTAAATAGTAGTATGCAGCGTGGTATTTCTTAAACTTTTCCCAGGATAACAAAGACATCGAAAGGGACTGGATGGTAAAAATTAGACGTTCGGTCTATCATCTTCTGTAGCGATGGCTTCTTTAATTCTGTCGAAATTATTTTGGAGGAAAGAATGAAGGATCCTTCATTATCTGCCCGTCTTGAAGAGGCATTCCTTTTCAGGAAGTTTTGAGAAGAAATATTGTGAGTTATTTATAGGAGTATTCAAGGTTTTGTTCCGCTGTGTGTTTTGCAGAGTGTGTTTTTTAATATTCTTTGTTTCTTTTTTCTTATTGTATTGCATTTTTTATTAATGTTGGGGAAAGGTTTTGTATGACGAATAAATTAAGCTAATATTGGTACATAGCAGATGAAAGAATTTTAATTGAAAACAAATCGTCATATTAAGATTCATATAGTAATATTTTGAATCAAGATCAGTTTCTGAGATAGCTGGAAATTTATGCAGCTTCACATCTCATAATGTATGTTGACTTTTATTTTAAATCTGATAATAAACAAAAACTTGCCATACGTCAGATATAACTTTTAATGAATTTGGCATAGATAATGATAAATAAGAATATATTTTATTTTATTTTAAATCTTGAAGGGTTATTTAATATCTTGCTTGAGTATAAAAAATTCAAATATCTATTTATTAATAATGTTTTTCAAGTGCAACCTTTTCGGTTATATATGCATCCTGTTTTTCATGAGATATTATTCGTTTAATAATCACATGTTCGTGTTTGCAAATGCTAATTTTGTTATTTATTAATTGTTTCGAAAGGGGAAGAAAGTGGTGTATTAAAAAATAATAATAGGTGAAATAAGTACAATCATAGACTCATTAATAATGGTAACTATATATGCAATTTCATACTTTCTATATTATTTAATATTCAAACTGAAAAGAAAAATGAAAATCCCCAATCTACTTTGTACGGCATATGAGTCTAATTTTTTTTTATACAATCCATGTACTTTAATATCTTACGTCCATTTGAAAATTAATTTATACTTAGTTGATCCAAATTAAAAATGCATTTCCAAACAATATTTTTTATATAAATTGAAAGCAAGTTAAAGAAAAACAAAGCATTAGCTAATAAAAATCTGTATATTTATTCTACATTGAAGGAATTCTATAACCTTAAAATAAAACGTGTCTTTTCAGCATTTTGGGAAACAGAAATAATGAACACATTAAAAATGCATTTTAAATTCTTATATTGGAAACTTTTCCTTTGACTTTCAGATTTTTGTAACAAAATATTTTCTATTTCCATTGAAGCTTTAACATCACAAAAGAATTTTCACTTTCTCTGAGTTTGCTTTTGAAGTAATTCGAATTTCATTGAATTATTTCGAAAATAACGGAAAACAGTTTGTGAACACAAAAGGGAATTTGTCTACCAATATCAATGTAAATATATCCATAATAAATGCAAAAGAAATATTTATTTAAGATTAATCTGAAAAATAATGGTTTATACATAATTAATTCTTTTTCTTTCTTAATAATTAAGTAAAACTGTAATCTCATGCTTAATTATATAAGCAAATATAAAAAAAATCATCCATATTTTAATGTGAATTGGGCTAGAAATGCCTCTCTTTTCTTCGAATAAACCTTAAACTAAAGATAGTTATCGGGAAATTTTAAATTAAATAACGATAACAAATTGAAAAATTAACATTTTAAGACGTGAAAAAAATGCGACAAATATACCGAATGTTCCAAATGTGTTTGCATAACTTAATTACACAAAAGAACTCATTCTTCTTAATTACCATATTTTTGCGTCTTATTCAAATTAAGGTATGTCTCAAATGTATTTTTAAAAGTACTTTTAGCGCTACAATTATCTGATATAATGTATATTTCGATGATTTCCTTTGCTTTGAACTTTAGAATAAATTTTTGTTTATTTCTTCTGATAGGATGTATTTACCAGTTCATTAGTCCGCATTTGAATAAGATTCATTGTGAAAAATATAAATTAAATTTAAGAACCGAAAACACATTCATATTAATGATTTTTTCCTTAAATTATCTCTACAATAAAATTTTTCAAAATGAATAACTTTCAATTTAATTATGCACAGATTGCTAGACAAAAAAATAGATAGATATTAAATTTCATCTAGAAACACTATAAAAATGGTTAAAATTAGAGAATGCATTTTAAACATGATTTTATGTCGGAGACGTTCAAAAATTGTTTTTCTGTTTCACTTTTTTTATTCTTCACTTGATAATGTCTGTTTATCTGGTTAGCAGTTACTTTTGAGTCTTAAATTATTTATACATAATCAGACAATCTATTCCCTCAAAATTTTTTTTATATATTTTATAGTGCATGGAAGATCAGAAACGTTCGTATAACTAGTATGTGTATGATTTAACCTGTTTATGGATAGACAGCTAGACGGCTGAGGTTACAAAAATGCGTTTCTTGAACGCAGAGAATATGCAGAGAATTTTTTTTACATTTATTGTACATCATTTTCATATGAGAATATAATAAAACAGGCCAATAGATATTCCTTATATTTGCTCTTTCTATCAGTGACGTAATTAAATGTCAAAACTTTTGAGCTGCTTAATTGAAAAACATCAAAATTCTTAATTTTGATAAGAAATTACTTCATTCTTCAGACATTCATTTAAAAGTTACCAGAAGGTGTTTTTCCCCCCTCGTATGTAAATTTAAAATGCCCAAAGGTCGAATGTACATTTGCTAAAATCATGTTTCAACCAATCTCCATTTCTATGTAGGGTTCTTATAATTTAAGTAGAACTTTCAAAAGTTTGTAAAATAAAGTAATCATTGGTTAGAATGGCCTGATATATCATCTATGTTTTCGTGAAGCAGTGAGAATTTGTTTTATGAAAGAAAGAAAAGAGTACAAAAGTGGCCAACAGGTAGCGCTGAATTCTTCATACGATTATATGACGAAAAGATATTTTAGATAAAAAAGATGATTTAATTTTAAAATAGTAATTAAAAGACGTTGCTTGTACACTGAACGTCATAAATGTGATAATAAAAGACTGGGGGAATGCAGTTTCTTTTATTCTGCGTCTGAGAGGTAGTCATGATTCTATCATCGGAGGATCGGTTCTGTTCGTGAAGCCTTTTTGCAAGAACGGTGACTGTTCGTCAAATGTCCTGAAGAAATTGATATATATATATATATATATATATATATATATATATATATATATATATATATATATCAAACACAAAAACATGCATTTGCTTTATTATAATGAGCGCATTTTAACCGCCATCACTGGAGTTGGCAACACGTATCCCTCTATCACATTAACACTCTTTAATATCATTAGTTTCAAAGGGAAAATGAATTTACAGTTCAGAGATATTTTTTGCAGTGTTTATAATCTAGCTTTTTCCCTTCAAGTTCATAAATTATTGTTTATAGTATTCCCATAAAATCAATTAATTTTAATCATTTTATTTAAAAGTAATTTACATCTATTGTTCAGGGAAAGTTTCTTGTTACAAATCTTAGTAAATGAAAAAAAATGATATAGATTAAAATTGAATTGTATTCAAGATTTATTTTCCTTGATTTTATATCTCTAATGATAACAGCGTTTTTAGATTATACCACAATAAAAAATTTCTGCCACATCTTCCTAAAAATGACAGCATTTTCAACAATGAGTATTTATTCAGGATGGTGGGAACAATGAATAATTTTTACTATATAGATTAATCTATTTTCACGAATTCTAGAGTTATATGGAGATTCTTCATATTTGATAACATTTAATAGCTTTATCATTTCAGAATAATGAAAAAAAAATGTATTCATCCTATAGAATGAAATATAATTTGAACTACAATTAAAAAGGGAAAAAATATTTGTGAATGATAAATAAATTATTTAATGTGAATATAATTAGAGCGCTTCCGAGTACAAAACAAAGATTTACTTACGATTAAACTGAAATATAATATTTTTCGTATAAACATCTCATTTTAAAACGTTATGATTTTATTTAATTATAGAATGTTTTATTATACTTAGGTAATTTGGAAATGTAATCACATTTTGAAACATAATAGTTTATAAACAATTCTTTTGGATCAGAATAAAGTCAAAATATTGAAATCTGTATCCAAAAAAATTAAATGAAGGTAGAAAATTAAGATCTACATAGAGAGAAAAAACAAATCAAAAGATGTATCAAATCATTTAAATATGTTTTCACAAGTTAATTATACAAAAGACCAGATTCTCTTTAATCGCCTTATTTTTTGTTACGATTTAATGACGTTCAATCTTAAATGCATTTTTAAAAGTAATTTCGCAATCGCATTTTCTTGATTTGATGTATATTTTAATGGTTTCCTTTGCTTTGAGCATAAAAATAAATTTCTTTTTTTCCTAAACAAATGGATTTGTTTATTCATTAGTCGGCGACAGAATAAAATTCAGATAGTTTTTATTTCAAAATTTGAAACAAATTTAAAAACTGTGTTCTTTATCCAAAGGAATGACTTTCCATTTAAAATATTTCTTCAATTAAATTCTTTTAAAAGAATAATCATCAGCTTAATTAATCATCGTCTGATAATAAGGCAGGAAAGAACAAAAGTAGTGTTTTGCTTCCTTGAAAGTCAAGACAAAAAGTCATAAAATCAGAAAGTATGAATCAGAAGTATAATTTAATTCAAACGACAAGTAAAAATTTTTTTCTTAGTTAATATTTTCGTTAAATTCTTGAAATGAGGAAGAGGAGTTCAATAAAATATGTGTAGTCAATTATGAAAACGAAAAAGACAATTGTTTATGCATTTAAATCGCTTTCACTAACTTATGGTTTTTCAGGTTTCACTTAATGAACGCTTTCATTTCACTTGACTTATTACATATTCAAAAATATGAAAATATACGATTTTACCTCGATTATTTATATACTCGATCTCTGAAATCTTGCACATCTTTGCATTTTTCATGCTTATGAAATATTTCAATATTTGAGGACCTTAGTACGGTTTTATTTTTTGTATTTAATACGAAAATGCAATCTGATAGAGAGTTTGACAATTTTAAGTATCCATAATAACTTTTGTAAAGAATAATGAACTACATTAAGGATTAAAAAGAGGAAAATAAAAGATAATAATGAATTAAGTCAAGATTTATGAAAATAAAGAATAATTCAGAATTTTGAAAGACCTCCGCAAGGCTAAGAGCTACAAAAGTATAAGATACTGATAATTAAGTAACTAGTAAGAAATTAAACTAAGATGAATGTTATAATAAAGCAAAATTTAAGGTTTAAGAAAAATTAAAATGCTTTGAAAATGTAATTTCAATTTCAGTTGAGTGCTTCTTTCAAAATTTTACCATTTTGTTTCCTCTTCCATATTTTAATAAAAAAAATGAGCATGGTCATTCAAAAATTAACGGATTTAAAAGTCGAAATAGTTATTTTTAATAAAAATATGGACAAAGAATTTCTTGTACTTTAGTTTTAAGGTGCTACAGAATCTTTAAACTTTTCATCTTTTGAATTTTATCATGATTTCATTTGATAACCGAATCCCTTCGGAAAATTTTTTGGTATCAGGTATGCGTGTGCTTATTTAAAAGATGTAGTCAAAAACGTGAAGGCCACTGTTGACTTTTTATTCAGAAACGTTTACTTTAAAATCTTTTTTCTCAGTCTATATTTTCAAAGCTTGTGAGTATGATGAAACAAAAATGGTTCATCGCATCAATATGAAATTATTCAGATTTTCTTATACAGACATAATAAAGAAAATCATGCAAAATGAAAGTATTATTTTCTTTTATAATTTACTTTATTTTTCAATGCTTGTTAATATACTAAGCATGTTTTTTAAATAAAACGTTATCATGTTTTTATAAAATAAAAATATTTATCTAATGTATTATTATCAAGTTATGTTCTTTGGGAGTAAATTGGTTTAACATTTGCTAATATTATTGTTGTTTATTTTTTGAAAAACTTTGCCCGCAAGTAAATTCTGTCTTCAACAATTTATACGGAACACGTTCTTTTTCACATATATTTCAATTTTTTAAAATTATTTCACTGACATAAAAATTCATAATTATAAGGTTAAATGTCTTATAAAACTGTATTAAAAATCTATTAAATTTAAGAATTTTTTCTTACGTTAAGATGAGTGGCATTTGATTAACTTTCGAGGTTTGTGTTAGCTGTTAAAATGTACTACAGCCACTTAATATTGTTTATTATTATTATTATTGACGAACCGTTTAGGAGCTAATAGGAAGTAATTTCACTGTATTTTTTTTATTAGTGAGGCGCGGCTAGATTACTGAAATGATGATTCCCTTCCTTAAAAATGCATGCCATGTCATAGACAACTTCAGATTAAATGTATATATCTGCTCTTTTACTATTTATCTTTCATTTTTGCATTAAACCTTAGATTATTAGGAAATTTTGGATTCAAAATTTTTAGATCCTTCTATTCTTTCGGAAACGTTTTAGGTATGCGTGGCATAGTTTATTTAATATTTTATACTATCAAATTAGGAACCTCAACACCATCTATCGCTGTCAGTTCATCCATCAATTCATGTTTGCTTAGCAAAGAATGCGCTCTAACTTATTAATATTCATATTGAATAAACAATATCCATCAATGAATATGTCTTTCTACTTAGAGAGAAAGGAAGTTGAGTAGCTTTAATTTCGTAGTCATACCATATACTTTATTTTCAAAACATGTAAGCATAAAATTGTTATGATTACTTAAGAGATTTATCTCTAATGTGAGAATGTCTAAAAGGATGACTAAAATGTATTCTTGAAAAATTCAATACTCTTCGAAAATATTTTTTTTTAAATTCAATTAAAATTTTTGTTATAGACTGATGTAGAATCTCAGATATAATCTCATCAACTTTCAAATAATTGCATAAGCGTAGTTGAATGAGAAAGACTGCATTACTGCATCACTGATATTTCAAATGATTTTTAGCTCAATTTGTTTCTTTACTATTATTTTTTAATTACTTTGAAACTATAACGGCAATTATAAATTTAAAAAAAAATTCCTCTCGACAAGCGGGATGGCAAATGTTAAAGGTCCTTTACATCTGAGTTACTATCTGGAAATATAAATTGTTGATGTGAGAAGCAGTCAAAAGTAGGGCTTGAAAACTATGTTTCAACCCCTAACTTCTAAGGTATTGCAGTTATCGGAAAACATTAAGTACAAAAGTGGTTCGCCTTTATAAGACATTAATTTGGCTAATTAGACTTATTTTTCTATCTTTAATGCTAAGAAAGTTATAGCGAAATACCCCCCCCCCCTCCATTTCCACTCTTTTTGAGCTAAAAGCGACATTTACGAATTTTTTCGATTTTTTACATTTGTAATAACATATTCCAAGACAGTTAAAATCCAAAGAAAATTAATCTAATTATTCTGTTTACCAGATAATAGAGAGAAATCGTAATACACGCACACGCACTCATATATATATATATATATATATATATATATATATATATATATATATATATATATATATATATATATATATATATATATATATATATATATATATATATATATATATATATATATATATATATATATATATATATATATATATATATATATATATATATATATATATATAATTTTGAACAAAGGATGGTTTTGAGTTCTAGAGATTATGATCGGTGAAAAAGTGAAGAAATTTTCCCCAAGTCTTGACATGAGAACCCTTGCAATTGGTTGTCTTCCAATAGGATTCTACCGGAAATTATGAGAATTCGAGAAATCCTAATAGTATAATGAATGAAAGACTAGGAAGTTGTACAAAACTCTTAAGCATCAGTCTTAGAACAGCCGAATATATATATATATATATATATATATATATATATATATATACATACACGTTTATGTTACATTTCCTATTGAGTAAAAGGCAAAATAAATGATATAATACTCAGGAAGAATTTAGTATTACTAACCAATGGATGCCGTTGGAGTGGAATAATTATGCTTAAACTTAATATTCTTGCACCCTAGCAACACAATCGACAAAGGCTTGGTATTTTCAATGCATTATATTGAAAAATATATGTTGTATGGTGATAAAAGTTTATATGAATGTATCAGTTGTTGCAGAATTTTATTCGTTGCAAAACAATAAAATCTCTGGAAACCCCAAATATTAAAGAAACTATTTCGAAAGTTTTCCATAATGATTAGAAAAATAGATGCAATGAAATGCGCCATTAAAATAAATCCAATGTCTTTTCCAAAATTTGGACACTGTATCGACTTAAAACTTTCCTCTGCAAACAAAACGACAATATCCTCCACAATCTGGCTTAGTTTCTCACCATCTCCGGCAAAGTTGGCGAAGTCAGATCCCGAATAAAATGAGAGTAAAGAAAGATAGAGCTTTCCTGGTCCCAGGGGTCCGTCGATGCAGTGACCATTAAGTGGAGGAAACTACCAATGCCATCTCATTTGGAATCAACCCCAAATCCCGAAAGCTGGTCGAGAATGAATCTAAATGCCTCCTTATAGGTCCATCTTGAGTCCCCACACGTTCTCGGTCGAAGGAATCGGGAATCGACTGACGACAACCCAACGAAGGTTGCAGGCATAGGGAGGGGAGAGCAGCAAACTTCCCCCAATTATACACTGCCAGCGAGTGTAAGGGGAGCTTTTAAACCCTTTTACATTGCATTTCCGGGAGGTTCGGTCGGACGGGTTGTGAATTTAACGCAAGGCTACATCGGGTTGGGTTGAAGGCGCGGTTTGGATAGTTCGAATTCGAAAGTTCCTTTGTACGTGAAAGCACAGTGATCGTGAACTTCATCTCAGCTTGATATCATGCTTATGTCTGTGAAATCCTGGTTTAGGATGCAATTGTGATAAATCACTTTTCATTAGGAATTATGCTTGCATTTTAACAGTAATAATGCTATGAATGGTTGTGAAATGATCGACACTTAAACATGAATCGTTTTTAATATAAATTTCAAAATTGATTCTGAATATATATTTTTAATTCAAATTCATTGGTAATTCCAATGTTTTGCATAGTCTCTTTAATTTTTTATTGATTCGATTCTTCGGACGATTACATTGTCCATTTATTCTCTAATCATTAAATATTAAAACAAGCGCAATTTGAATACATTTTAATCGATTAAAAATCGAAGAATGTTAATTTTAAGAAAGGATTTAATTTCGGAGTTATTATTATGAGTTAAATATGTCCAATTATTTAATCTGATTGATCATAATTTACTAAATTATAAGGCTTTTAATTCATTTGAATAATTATGCAGAACGATGCAGCTAATTGAGATAAACAATACAGAATTTCTTGCTTTTATAATGCCTCTAAAAGGTTTGAATGAATTTAAGGGTTAAATTGAAGTTTTGTTATACATGCAGTGTATGTAATGGGTTATATATATACTATTTAATGAAGTATCATATATATTTGTTAAATTTATTTTTTAAATTAGAAGATTTATTTTTAGAATTTTATTTACGAAGTCATTGTTTATAATTTATGCTTTTAAATAGTTAAGTTAAATCTGCTGCCATTTTTATGTTAAAAAATGCCATTTTCTCATCAAGTTCTTATTTCTTGAGCCATTTTAATTTGATTTTTGAATACATTGAATTATTACTAAGGTTTTTGTTATCTTTTAACTACACAGATTCCACTCTATATATAAATTATATAAGTGGCGAAAAGTCTGATTCCTTAATATTGTAAAGGCACTCTGGCACAGAAGATTATGAAGATTCGGTGGTCTTTTCTTCATTTCTATTATTTTAAGGCACTCAAATAATGTTCAAATTATCTAATTGAAATTTATAAACAAACTATATAGTTTTGTTATGTAAAAGGAAAGAAGTAAATACTTTCGTAATGAAAATTATTAAATTTTTGAACTAGTTTCATCCATATTTTGAAGCATCCCATGATACACCACTCTAGAGATGTTATTATAAAAATGATAAAATTTAAAGACATGAAGTGAGAGTTTACAGAAAATCGTAAGTAATTGTTTTCAATAATTTTAATAATGTATATTAAATTACAATATTGACCAATAATGTTTCAACTTTATGGTCAAAGTTTTCAAAGTTATGATTTTAAAAGGATAATTTTCTCACAATCTTTTTCAATATCGGCAACATCCATGCAACACATTTTTTAACTCTATTTCTGATTTTTAAAAGGAAAAATCCAAGAAAAAATTATTTATCCTATTAAGAAAGAAAAAATATGAAATAAATCAATAAACTTAAATACATTCAAACGCCATTTAAATAAATTTATATTTAAATTGAAAAATTCAATAAAGAACACAGTGCGATCCTTTCTTGCATCGTAATGGTCATTATAGTTCTGAGATGCACAAGATTTTTCCTGTATTAGAACAAGACGCCCTATAAGAAACATAGCTTCATTTAAAAAGTTTCGGATATCTTTCTGAATAAGCTTCTTATGGAAAGGCTTAAACGATCAAATACATTGCTATGATAAATAAAGCTTCATATTGATATATCTCCAGATAGTAAGTAGATGATTGCTCATCGGTAATGTACGAAATATAAATTTTCGTTTTCTTTGCCATAGGATAGCATGGGATCACTCCTAGAAGTAATTTGGATTTGAGTGATGATGAAATTATTCAGTTGAAGTTCTAATATTGCTTTAATGATGCCTTCAAGAATTGGATCAATAGAGTGATGGATTTTATGACGTGATTTATATACATGCCTACCGCACATTTGAATTGTCTCATTGTTCGTAATATTGTTGTCCCATGGCATATAATAATAGAATTGAATTAATAGATGATAATAGCAATAATGCCATGCAATATATAACAGATGCTGATTTGGAGAATTTCTTTCTGAAAAATTGAAAAAAATTAATTAATTTGGCACTATACTATGCTTATTTTCTTCTTGAATGCAATAAAAGAAAATTCACTGTTTCTATTTGAAACGCATTTTGAATTCTGGAGTACGTTGATAAATAACATGTATTTTGCTATCGCAGGAAAAGAAATAAAGACAGAAAGATATTTGTATGCTAATATATCAAGAGAAGGCAGCACAAAATAATCAGAAGTAATTAGAGTAATCAATGATAAAACTAAGAAATTTTTAAATACATTTTTATTAGATTAATGAACATTAAAATGCAAATAATAATAACATGGAAATTATCACACATCTAGATGCCAAAACAAAATATCAAAAAAGTGATGCATCGATTGAAATAACCTAAACAAATTAGAATAATATTCATTTTTTAAATTTTTTTCGAATGTTTGTATTTTTTTCTTCATTTTCTTTAATTACTTTTTGTTTTACTTTGTTTTCTTTAATTACTTTGTTTTTATTTATTTTATCATTTAAAACGTCGACATTAATAGTTTTTTTCTTTCACGCCTGCAAACATAAATTTATCTTAAGACCTTTCTTTTTTAATATTTTTCTGCATTTTTTAAATTATTTTTTATAGTTTACAATTCATTTTTTAAATGATTTTTTATAGTTTACAATTCATTTTTTAAATTATTTTTTATAGTTTACAATTCATTTTTATAAATATTATGCAGTTTCTTCATCGGATTTTTTTTTTCAATTTCTTAGCAAATGGATTGTTTCATATGCAATGAACATATAATTACTCTTAATATATTAACAGTCAATTAAATTCTTCAAATTCTCCATTTTCCTTAGCAATGCAGAAATGCGTAAAACTTTAGATCTATTAGAAAATGAAAGAATAATCGATTACAATATTACATCTTTATGTAATAATTTTAACAAAGATAAGAGAAATTAGTTGAAGAAAAATCATATAAAAATGGTAGAAGTTAATTGATCAAATGATATGTAAAATATTCTAATATACTCAACCCTTGCGAGAAATACATGAAGTATATAACGAAGCTGGTGTTGCTAAATCACCATCTCATTTGACTTTTTTTTACGTTTGCAACTCGTTTGATGTCATGTCATTTAAATGTTTGCCTGTGGTATACAAAGGCTCAACGAAGAAGAAACCGTTGTTTGGTCATTCTCGAGGCCCGCCCTTGCCTATTCATTTTTTTTCTTACGGTCATCAAACTGGTTTTGAACACACCCTGTCACGCCCTCCCCTCCATTCATGTCTTCGCCTGCTGAAAGTTCGCTTAAAAATGATGGCTTCTGGATAATAGTTAACTATAAATATACTTTGAATTTGCGAAAGTATTCTAGAAAAATAAAGTAATGTTTAACAAAAAAATTACTCTTTTCATTTAAATTGCTCTCTCATCTCTTATTCTCCCATCCCCATATCATCTTAAGTTCATTCAGTAAGCTGTTGCACTTGAATGGTAGTTAGAAATAATTAAATAGACTTATAAAATGTTTTGGAAATATCTTCTTATACGAAATATAAATGTAGTATCCATCAAATAGAGTGATTTATTTTTTTATTTTTTCGCTAATGCATTATACATTAAAAAGGTTTTGTAACCGCAATTCGAGATTTCGAAAGCCTCCACATTCTATAACTCTTTAAACCCGATAACCGCATTTTCCGAATTATGATTTACTCTTTGTCTGCAAACTAATAACTCAAAATTCTTTGAGCTAGACGGATTAGATTCGATATATAATCTTTCATATAATATATATTTGTATATATAATAGATAATAATATATATTTGATATATAATCTGTATATATTTGATATTTTAAATAGTCCAGCAAATTTTGTACGAAAATCCTTCAAAGAAATTCTGTGTGTCCGGCTATCCGAGTACAAGTGAACACGATGGCAATAAAATATGAAGTGCTAGTTAAATATAATTTGGTATTCAGTATATAATTGTAGTTCCACGTTAAATTTTGGTTTCAACTGGGGGGAGGAAAAGAAGACTGAAATAACATATTAGATTTTTTGGCACTTTTGCATTAATAGTATATCAGCGATAAATCGCCAAAAATAACAAAGATCGGTCTTTCTTAACTATTACTCTCTGATGCCATATTTTTAACACAAAATTAAAGGTTTAGGCTATAGATAAAGCACACAGAATTTTGAGAAATCGTAGTGTAAACATTTTTACCAAAGGAAGGACCAAAATTTTACACAACGGAAGGGGATTGCGCCATTGTTAGAGAATATTTGAGTAAGTTTCATACGGACCTATCTCCCTTTTTTGTCACAATATGCTAAATTAATTTTTTTAACAGCTACAGTTGAAAAAAAAACAACCTAAAATGGTAACAAAGGGACATTGCTAATGTCGGAATAGAGATAGTTCTAAAATTTGAATACCACTTTTTTAATAGTTAAAAATGTGAGTTATTATTTTTTTTAATGTTTTGTGAAGCCTCTTTGCAGAAATTGCGTTATGCTAAGTATTTTGACCATGTTTTACAATTCTTCAGCCGGAATTACATATAAATATTACCAGAAAAAGCACAAATTATTTAATATTGAAATACTTTCAAGGAATTTCATATTTTTAAAAGTATAACCTATATTTGGAAATATTTCGACATACAAATACATTTTTCTAATCTGTATTACTGCTTTCTTCCTAAATATTTAATAGAAATTCAGATTTTGTTGCATATATTTCTATTTTTTTTTTCCATTTTAATATGAACACTTGAAGGAGCAAAACTAATATATATATATATATATATATATATATATATATATATATATATATATATATATATATATATATATATATATATATATATATATATATATATATATATATATATATATACAATTGAACTGCTCTCGAATTTGTAATATTTTATTTTTATACGGAATTTTATTTTTTAATCACAAAGCAATTTTTTCATTATCTATTAACTGATAATTATAATAATAATTAGCAATATTGAGGTGAAGTTGCATTTAAAGATATAACACTTCACTATTATTTCTTAAATAAAGGCTGCAGATATAAATTTTCAGTTAATTTTTCATAAAATTATTATTTTTCTCAATCTACTTGTCTTCAATGTTTATCACACTACAAGCTATTTGAAAACTCATCTTTCAATCGATTGCCTGAAGGAAAGATTTTGATCAATAAGTTCGAGGGTAATTATTCCCTTGAGCGTTTAGTTATTGTTGTTACATTTACTAAGAATTGACCAGTTTCTCACCAGGGTATATTAATATAAAACTCTTGAAAATGTCATCGCCTGCAGTATTGATTTTGTCTTTGATGAGAAAGCATAAACATAATATTTTTTAAGAGGTTGAAAAATAATTATATGTATAAATAGTTCGAATAAAAAGAACTTGAGGTTTGATTAAAGATATATGATGAAAACTTGGCACTTGCATTTTATAGCAATTATAATGCATTTGGTAGAATACTAATATCTTTATTGTCATATTCTTTTGTTATACTTTTGAATTCGTTTAGTTTTAAATAATTACATTTGGTGCCCTTTCTTTCAAGAATAGTGAACACGCATCAGTATTAAGAGATTAAATAGGTCAAAAATACTTTGACTAATATAGAAATAATTTAAATAAAAATCAATTTCATCATGACATGTCGTCAAAATGGTGTTCAGTCATGTGTTATCATGTGTTCATGTGTTGAAATTTATGTGTTTTCGTAATAACGTGACAAACATGATTAACTTTCCACTACATTTGATATTTTATTACATAACATTCCTTTTATAATGCAACAAATTCCGATATAATTTCGGAAGCAATGGATTCCAAAATTATGCACGATGTGATTGATACACGTGTAATTTAATATCATTTCGTATCTTTTTTTTAAAACTTTGACGCAATAAATAATTTTTTTTATGAAAATTAAACAAAATATATATTCAAAACATTAAGCAATTTCATTATTATTATCAAAATAACTTCCATGCAGAAATTATTTGTACTTGAATATTTCATTTATAAATATTCTATTTCACTTTTTGATATCTTTTAAATGATATTATAGATATTTGGATATGTTATTTATAAGCTCAAATAGCAAAAAAAAAAAAAAAAAAAAAAAAAAAAAAAAAATCAGACTTACATGAAGCTTTACTATATCAAAAAATTTCTTATTAATAGCTTTTATCTCAAAATGTTATTGATAGTAAATTGCATAATTTTATTTTTATTGAAATATTAATCGATCCTCTTATTGCCTATTCTACAGGGAGGTTATAAATAACTTCCGTATAAGAAGCTCCTTATCTTAACAAAAGAAATGCCAGGTGGGATTTAGAAATCACATAAGAAATACAATTTTGTAATCTGGTGCCTTTATATATGATCTGCTTGTAGTGGTAATCATTCAATAATTTAAAAATAACATGATGGATTTAATGTAAATAATTAAAATTGAGCATTATTTGTTTAGAGAACACGAAAAATTAAAGAAGAATAACTCCCCATTTTAAAGTGACTAACAGTATACTAAAAAGTAAGTATATTAAAATTCCATTTTAAAGTAACACTAAAGCTTTTTTGCGGGAACACTTAATTTTGAATCGAGGTCAGATGACGAGGGCAATATTTGATTTGGCACCTCAACTTCAAAATTCCGTATCACACCAACGTGAGGACAGTTGACCCCGAAATAATTTAATGCTTACTAGACTCGCTTACACTCTGGTTTTTCAGTGGAATCAGATTTCGAGCCCTCTGGTCAAATAGCCTAAACTGTATCACCAGGCCACCACTATTCCGATGAATGTGTTCTGTGTATGTATGCGCTGGTGCTCTACAGGGCAGACCGCTTGACCAAATTTGCACATATACGCTTTAGAGGACGAAAATGTGCTCCTCTGAGCGATTTTTTTTGAAATTTTCAAACGAATTATAATTAATTCAAAATTAATTTACATTTTGACTCTTTTTATCGATAATTTTTTGAAAATATTGTTTTACAAAAATAAATTTTAAACTGTTTAAAATTTTAATAAAAGATTTTTAGTGATAGCAGTTTAATAATTCAACAAGTTTTCCTGAATTTTGGCAATTATTAACATTTTAGAAAAAGTTCGAATTTCGAAATTAGAATTTAAAAAAATGTTCTAATTTCGAAGCCGTATTCTTATCCTGAAACAAAAATAGTTTCATTGTTTTATCAGACATTTGATTGCGTATTTTTTTTTTCTTCTGTTGTTGGTAGCAAAAAAAGAAAAACAAAATGTTTAATATCTGTGTGGCTTAGTAGGCCAGAAGATACAATATTTCGAAATTGAAGGTAGTTGACTAGGTAATTTACGTTTTTAATAGTGCTTTAATGCCATGGGATTGGCCTGCATGATATCAAAAGATTTGCCTCCATACGAAAGGTTTATGCATCGGATGAACGTATTATACATACGTAAAGCAATTATAATGGCATTACATTTATGTCCTACCATTCGACGGAATTATGGACATATAGTTATGTTTATATGATTTAACTGCAATTAAATAAAATCAATATCTTAGGAAACTCAGCTGATAAATTAAGTTTAAGATTTCAAAATATAGTAATACTGCAATGTAGTTGAAACACCAAAAATAAATAAATAAATAAAATGAAATAAAATAAATAAAAAAAAAATCGAGCATTGAATTTATTTTTTATTGTTGCACTTTGCCGTATATGCCTTCAATTACATTTGCAACTATTTTTTTTTTCAATTTTCAGTAGGTTCCAAATTATTTATATATATAATTGCGTTTGAAATACCCTACACACGTGAGTATTCATATCTTTATTTTACAATGCAGTAAAAAGGGCTGCAAGTGACCATCAATCTCTTTCAAATTTTATACTTAACTTTACAATTCTTGCAGTAGGGTATAAAGGATAAAAACACTTTTTCACAACTTTGCCTCACTCTAAGCAGTTACTGAAATTGCTCCATAAATCTTGTTTAACTACATTCTAGTTCTTACACAGAGAATAATAAATCTCCATTCTTCCATCAAGGCAGAAAAGCCTCAGAAAATAGAATTTCATCAACAGATTGAATGTGGTGTTAACTAGAGTTTGGAAAAAAATTTCTCAGTGGGGATAAAAACTATTAAAATGAAGATGAATAAATTTTTAGAAAATACATATTGTTCGATATAACTTCTTTTCTAGCTTTATCCTTTCTGGGGGTAGTTGTTTTTATCCTGATAATAGCATTTCTCTATATATGACAATTATCATCTTTATCAATACATTGAATAGAAATATAATTTAAAAAGGGCAAAATATCTAATAAAAATTTTAAATGCAAAAAAAATTAAATTTTGAAACAAGAATATTCAGCAATCATTTGGAAAAAAAAGATATTACAAGGTACATCATTGTTAAAAACATATTAATAACGTTTCAATATTCAAATAATATATTATGTCAGCCTTCTATATTATTGCTCAAATATATAAGACCATTGCGAAATATTATTTTTAGTATGTACATATGTCACTTATTTATTCTTCTTCGAGGCTCTTGGTACAAATTGATAAGTAGCAATAGGAATAATATTCGTTCTTTTCTTCTTTCTAATGTGTAATCAGGCATAGAACAGGTTTACTTCCTTTAAATTAAATTTTCTTTATGCCGAAACGAAATTTAACTGTTGTTAAAATAGTCTTTCTAATTTAAGCATAACTCCAAGAATGCAAAAATTAACATTTAATAAGTAGGAGGTATACTAAGAAGGAGAAAAATGTTTCCGAAAATTAAAAACATAGCAACAGTAAATTTCAGTTTAAAATATAATCCAAAAATATTTCAATTTCTATTCTATTCAGTTGTAAATTTAAAATAAACTCAAGGAATATTATTCGTTCTTTTCTTTCTTCTAATGTGTAATTAGGCTTTAGAACAATGCAGGTTTACTTCTTTTAAATCAAATTTTGTTCAAGTCGAAACCAAATTTAACTATTGTTAAAATAGCCCTTCCAATTTAAGCAAAACTCCAAGAATATAAAAATTAACAGTTAATAAGTTGTAAGTATAGTACGAAGAAGTAAAAAGTGATCTGAGATTTTAAAAGGTAGAGACAGTAAATTTCAGTTTAAAATAAAATCCAAAAATATTTCAATTTCTTTTCTATCCAGTTGAATATTTAAAATAAACTCAAGGAATATTATTCGTTCTTTTCTCCTTCTAATGTGTAATTAGTCATTAGAACAATGCAAGTTTACTTCGTTTAAATCACATTTTGTTCATTCCGAAACAAAATTTAATTATTGTTAAAATAGTCTTTCCAATTTAAGCACAACTCCAAGAACGCAAAAATTAACAGTTAATAAATACTAAGTATAGTAAGAAGAAGGAAAAAGTGTACGTGGTATCCAAAAGATAGAGACAGTAAATTTCAGTTTAAAATGTAATCCAATAATACTTCAATTTTATTTAATATCCAGTTCTATTTTTAAAATGAACAATTTAAAATTTGACTTATTAATTAGTAGTTAAAATATACATTAATTTAATATCATAGATGCTCTTGTTTAATACATTCTAAAGCTGTCCTAAAAGCCGTAAACACAAGTGATACTAGGAATCCGCATTTAGATAAGTTTGATTGGCTCATTTCAAACATATGTTTTCTCTTCGAAGTACATTCTTCTTCTGTTGTTCGACAAATGTCCCCTGGCCTGCCCCTATCGTGGGTGGAGAAGTCAAGAACAGCGTCTCCACCCAACACTAAGAGAACAAAACCTTTCAACGGATGGGGGAAGGTGATCAAGGTCATCTATTAAGCTGCTAGGCTCTTACGAAAGAACCTTGCACTGCTCCTTTTTTTTTTTTTTTTTTTTTTGGTATAGGTTTGTGTATTCTTAGAAAAGCTATTATTTCAAATTTATTATTTCTTTTCTCATGTAGTAAATCACATATAAAATGATGATTGATGAACGAAGAGTACTTTTGATGATAGTTTTAAAATATTTCAGATGTTTTCATTTTTCTATTGCGATTACCAGCATCACAAAGAAAAAAAATGCTTGATCAGGAAATAAAAATGAAACAATGTTATAATAGAATGGATAGGGAAGAAATGAATAAATGGTTTAGATATACATGCTTGGGAATACATTTTAATTTCTCAAGCTGCCCGGTATCAAATTTCAGAAAGAATTATATAAAATACATTTAAACTTGTGTGCTTCGGTGATTCAAGGCTTCCTGCTTTGCGCTTTTAGTTTATGCTTACTAAACAAGAAGAAAATAAATGAGAGCAGGGAAAATCGATTAAACGGTTTAGGGAAAACTGCAAAGTAAAAGAATGTGTTGATGGTTATCAGAATAGTAAAGTAGAAAATGTCTCATAATTTACAAAGCTTTTTGGGGAAACTGGAATTCATTTATACCCATAAATTCATAGGGCATACATTTGTTTAGTATTGTAGATACTTTGTTTTCCTTTTAGGATAGATGTTGTATGGGTTTTTTATCCAAGATATATACAGCTGAAGCTGATCTATAAAATTTTTCAACATCAAATGTCTTACACACAAGGACTAAGGGGAAAAAGTACCACAGTTTCTTTACATACATATGCATTCATAAATATTTTTCAGAGTTTTACTTCGTTACCATTAACTAAATTATTTTTATTAGATTCTTGTAACTGTATCTTCACTTACTATGTTATGATAACAAGTGAACACAGAATTCATGTGTTCTTTTCATACATAATACATAATATCTTTCTGCATATTATTATTACAAAAAATATTTCTATAATATTTCAAAGTAGAAAATCGTTGTAAACCGTTTCATATTATTATCATTTCTTATATGTTTGTAAAATCTGTACGTAATTATTTTTGTATTTTTCTTCTCTAAAATACTTTAGCATTTAATAAAATTCTCATAACATGCTCATCAAACAGTTCAGTGACAAGAATGGTTAGAGATTCGTGGGTATGAGACGGCGTTCTGTATCTGTATTATATTGACTTATTTTAAGACCAATCGATTTATTCATAACTAGCCGCCTTTGGCGACCAGCCGGTTCGCCAGTATTACCGCTCGCTATAATATTCAATTAAATATTTTAAGTAACTGGTCTCTTAATACATTCTCAAACAAAACATTTTTAATCTTCAAATTTTGATAGTCATACCAAACTTATACTGTTGTTTAGATCGTTTCGTTCAATTTACTATATATATTTTCCTAATGTGTTGTCATTTCCGATAAAACTTCAACTTTAATTTAAAGTTGAAGTTTTAAATTGCAATTAGTATAAAGATATTTTTTTGATGAAACCCAGCTTTTTTATTTTATTTATCATTTTTTTTGTTATTTTTTTTTTTATTATTATTATTGACTATGAGTATTGCAAACAGAATCGCTCGGTATTTAAGTCTTATGTGAACTACAAAATATTTTTCATAATTTATGTAATATCTCAAACAATAATTCAACAAAAATTTCTCAAATTCAGCATAAAATTCAGTTTTTAGATTTGCTTTCAAAAGGATCGAAATGAAATCAATAAAAACATTTTTACCGGCCTATAAATATATTTCAAAAATTATGAAGTCTAAATTTAATGCAGTAAGGTATCAGATTCTGAGAAATATTCTGGACACACCAAATTTTAAATAAATGAATGAATGTTTCTATTTTCAACGATCAACTAAGACTTATTTATGAAGTTTTGAATGTTAAAAATTTAGAAAAACTCAACATTTTCATAATTTTAGGCCAATTAATCCTGAGAAACTTGCGCGCTGATTGGCGTATTTTCTTTGAAACGATCGATGGAAAATCTAAAATTAGTCTTTTTTTATTGAATAGTGATATTCAAATTTTCATAAATCAGTCAGTTTAAGTAATTGATTCAGTTGATTGGAAATTAACTCTTTTTATTTAAAATATTAGTGTTTCAAGAACATTTTTTTATTCGTGATTTCCACAGCAGAAGCTTTATGTAAAATCAAAAATGCGTTATTTATTAGAGCATTTATTGAATCAAGTTACATAAAATATAATCATTTTCCATTTAGACCATTTTAGCAGATCTGTGTCTTACTAAAGGTTTACAAATTAGCTGTGTGGCCCTGATTTGAATGGATATCCTGTTCATATTAAACAAAACTTGCCTTAAAATAAAACTGATTTATTGGATTAATAATATAGAGAGTGTAAAAGATCATAAAATAATTTTTCTTGAATTTATTTTTTAAAAAATTACTATTTCATATTTGTTTCATTTCCTACAGACACGTGCCGAAAATTATATTTTTGCAGATTTCATTTCCAAAAAGATTTAATTTATTTTTAGTTGGAGCTTTAATCAATGTGATGGCAGCACTTTGAAAAAAGCTAATTTTTTCCCATGAATGCGAAACGTGCTCGTGCAGCTTAAATTTTATTTTTATTTTGTACGAAAAAAAATGTTGAAAAATATAGTTAAAATATTTATTTAAAAATTCATTAAA
The DNA here is from genome assembly GCF_947563725.1 of Argiope bruennichi. Classification (NCBI taxonomy): domain Eukaryota; kingdom Metazoa; phylum Arthropoda; class Arachnida; order Araneae; family Araneidae; genus Argiope; species Argiope bruennichi. The sequence continues at coordinate 59,167,927 of NC_079155.1, read as the reverse complement.
AATAGAAATTTAATTTAAAGGTTAAAACATTGGTATCATTTAAAAGATAAATTTTTGATCTTTAACTCCATGTAAAAATCTTTTTTGTGTGGTAATATTTTCGGAAGTAACAGCAGAAACACGCCAAAATTTCGCTTATTTTTTAAATGAATAAAATTCTAATTAAAAATTCGAAAAAATAACCTCCGAGGTGCACATTCCCAGCCTCCAAGGTATACACGTGCCAAATTTGGTAGCTGTAGGTTGAATGGTCTGGCCTGTAGAGCGCCAACACACACACACACATTGAGCTTTATTATAAGTATATAGATAAATGCCCTAAATATTGAGATTGCTTATATCTTTGTTAAAGCACAAGTACTGAATAATTGGCCTAAATCATCTTCATTTATTTAAATAATGCCCTGACATAGAACATGATCGTTGCGATGTAAAAGTAGAATAATAGAAAATGAAAGGGTTAATCGGTCCTAATTTAGTTAAGTACCAGATTTAGTTAAGATTTTACGTCAGTCTCTTACTCCAGTCAACATCCAGCATATATTTTGATCTGAGTGAATACTTACATAGTTACAAACCTGATAATGTAAGATAAATTTTCTCTATATATACAATTTAAATTCCAAAGAGCATTTTGTTTATCTATCACAGGTCATTCTCCAGATTAGATGTTCTGCATTAGTTGAAATAAGATAAGACAATTATCGCCACTGATTCGGTATATTATTTCCACTTGTTAGAGATTTGAGTATCCAGGATGTGAATAAAGAATTCTGAAATGTGACATTGTGCGACTATTTAACTTTAAGAAGACTTTAAAAGACTTTTGAGACAGATTGCATGAATATAAAATTTTTCTTTCATTTTAATAGCATTCATCAAACTCATTAAGCATTAATGCATTTTCAATTTTTAAAGAGAATATTTTTTTCAAGAAAAAGAGACAAAGAGAGAGAGGAAGAAGAAGAAAAAAGCCAAATTATATGCAATTTTTATATAAGTTTTAGTTTAGTTATATTAACGTCCCCTTGTAAAGCAACACTAGGGCTATTTTGGGACGGACCTCGTCATTTTGAACCGTGTCAGATGACGAAGATGACACCTGAGCTGGCACCCCCTCTCCACGCCACACCACACCAGCGGGAGGACGTTAGCACACGTCATTTAAATCCTTAATTTTTGAGGATTTATAGTACGGATTTAACGATGAACATGCCCCCTTACTCGATGATTCTTCGGTGAAATCGGGTCTCGAATTTTTTATAAATTTTTATATAAATGAAAATATTAAAATTAATTAACATCAATTATAATATGTGTTGTAAACAAATGGATATAATTGTCAATGTCTTTCTAATAGCAATGAATATAAAATTACATATTACAATAAATCCTCAAAAATTAAGGATTTTTTTTTTTAATACCAGCAGCAGCAGTAGACTCCCAAAAACTTTCTTGCATATTTTCTAATATACTTATCATGCCGGAGAGCGCATTATATGACACTAGCTTACAATAGTTACGAAATGTAAACTTTTTGCCTGCATTTAGCAATTTTACTAAATCTTTAATACCATACTTGGCGAGTTATTTGGCGATTAATCCCTGGTATGCGTTACTACTATCCAAAAGTCAAATTTATGTTTTAGATCCATTTTTCTCAACCGATTGAAACGAAAATCTGACACAAACCTGCATTCACAAGATCACATGCATTCACAAGAATCTCATATCAAATTTCGTGCTTTTAAATCCCTGTATTTTTGAGTTGTCGCGTTTACTTGTTTCTGAAAGTACAGACCGGCAGACTGTTAACCCGTAATGGGATTTGATTCTAATTTTTTTATCTCCCTACATTATAGATTTAAAATATGTGAGCCAAATTTTATCGATCTAGCTCTCTCCGTTTTGTAATTATCATGACAACTTATATTCGAACAATCGCACAGATAGACTTCCTCTAAATATATTTATCTAAAATTTGACAGATATCAGCAAATATAGTGTTAATACTGCATACCAAATTTCAATTCTCCAGCTCAAAGCTATTTTTAGCTATCTTTATCATAGATAAACAGACGGACATTTGCCAAAAATATGTTATTTGAACTCAGGCAGGTTTAAAACATATAGATTCGTCAAAATATCGAGTTCGAATTTTTCGACGATTACGGTATTTTTTCTGTACTATGCATGGAAGAAAGTAAAAAGGAAACTTGCATCTCATTATTATGTCGAAGCGATAAAATTCAGACAATTTATACAATAATACATTTTTCCTGCAGTATTTTATGCTTATCCTGCTTAACAAAAATTCAATAAAAATGTATTTCAAGCAATTGTTAACATCAAAAAGATGAATAGGTCTTTAACGTTTTAATTTCAAAATGAGCGAACCAGTGAATACTTTATGCATAAAATATTTTCTTTGATACCTTTTCACCAAAACTTTTAAAATGTTATCGCGTATTTTAACAACCTGTTTTGGTAATTCTATGATATTCTTATCCTGTTTATGGTGTTTAGGCGGAAATTAAAAGTGGCTTGCCTGGAGGTAAGTTTGAAATCGTGATAAAATTGCAGTAAATCATCAAGTTCTGAAATTTATTACATCCATTATTCTGCTAAATATTATTTTGTCCTTCTGAAAATAGTCTCCTGTGAAAGCTGTAAAATATTTTTAAGGAAAATTAATCGGACAATAATTTAACGTTAACTTCCATCAATAGAATATTTTTATTCTTTCCTGCGAAGCAAGTAAATTTTAAAATATAGACGCATTAAAGAAATATTTTTTTTTATTATTATTTCGCCCGAAGTCTGAAAGTTTAAAATTAACTTCCTTTTTCATTTCACCTTTCATTTTGTATCTTTTCTTTTTTAGTTTTTCCACCACGCATTGCAGAGGATTTTTTTACACGCAAACGACGAAGAGAATATAAATATTCATCAGTTAAAATGGTCATTATTTGCATTTTATGATTAAGGGAAATGAAATAAAAAAAGAGAGTTAAATAGCGTTCTCGAATACTCTTTTTTTTTCAAGTGTGCATAATTGCATGATTAAAAAATACTGCATTACTTAAGAAATGTCTTTTATTTAATAAGAATTTTTTTTTTTCAATTTTGAAAATAATTGTAAAAGTGATTGTGTTTTTAATCAAGTAATTTTACAAACTTTATGAATGGAAGTTATTTTTATAACATATATATTAAATGAAAGCTATTTCTTTAAATGAAGACATTTATAAATCAAAGAAATCTTCTTATTGAAAAAAATATTCGCCATGTTTAAACAGTCTTATTATACAAATACATATTTTGTTTCAAATTTTCGCTCATTTTTATTCACTTCAGTTTAAGATATAAGTTGATTTAAGGAAGGATTGGGAGTTTATAAGTTGGAAAGGAAGAAAGGAGATTATTTTCGTTTACTCTCATTTAATTTGATTTTAATCAAATTAATTATATCTCATTAATTATCTCATTAATTTAATCTCATTAATTATATTTTATAATCAATATAAAACTTCCTGAATTTTGTGATAGATAATTGAAATTTTATATACCTATCTGTTTGAAAATAATAAAATTTTTCAATATTTTATTTATCAAATGATCTATTAATTTAATTAACATTTCATATTGATGGTAATTGCAAGTGACTGTAATTTATCATTGAATTAAAGGAAAAATAATTAAAATAATTGTAATTTTTAATAACGTAATAAAAGCATGAATTACTCTGTTAAATTAATTTATTCACTGTTAGAGATAGATAAAACTCTAAATTAAGAACTCAACATTTTTAGGAAATAGTATTTTTATCATCTATGGCTGTTTTTTTTTTTTTTTTTTTTTTTTTTTTTGTTCTGTTATAGTGATGAAGAAAGAAATGTGTTGATTTATTGAAGACTATAAGTATTATTTCCAGAAAAATATATCTATTCAAAATAATGGGAACTTAGTTTAGTAAAAAAGGATACAAACTAAAACTAAATCCTATACAGTTACTGATTTATATTTATCGGGATACAATCGTATTATTTCATGATACAGAAATAACAATTATAAATTATATTGTTCAATCATTACATTGAATCTTTTAAATATTTAAAAAAAAGACCTATTAACTACGCGAAGAAATCACAAAATGGAAATAAATTAAAACGACTGTCTGAAATTGAAGAGAAAAGAAAAGGCATGAAGTGCAGAAATTTTTTTATATATGAATGGACATAATTCTTTTTTACATTTTCAAATCCAATTATTTTACTTGTCTTTCATAAAATAATTTAATTTTTTTTTCCAATTTTTGATGCAAAAGATATTCGAGAAAAAAAATTTAATGATTTTTCATATTATTTATAGTTTTTATTTCATCTCATGCATTAATGATAACACAAAGAAATTAATCCATTAGATTATTTGAAAAGAATATATTTGAAAACTCATAAATACTTAATGCAGAATGCAAATGCATGCTTTCAAAATGTCTCCGTGGATACGAAGAAAGGCTATCAAAATATGGAAACGGTAATTATGACCTTAAAAGTGCCATTAAATTTAAATATGTGGAGACAATATTTTCGAATATTACATTTAAATTCTTGGGTACATAATTGGTGGAATCTGCGAATTTAACTTTATAAATGGAAACTTCTTGTAAAAAATTGCAATGACAAATAATTCTTTTATTTAAAAATTTGTTCTCCGAGTTATTAATAATTTGCTTGATGTGTTCATGCAAGTGGCATTAGATTATAAATCTGATAGGCAATTTTAATTCTGTTTTTTTGGCAGAGATAAAGAAAAAAAAATTTGTTTAAAAGTAATTTTAAGTGAAGCGTTCGTAAAACAGACTATAAAAATTATCAGTACGTGTTTTCAGAAAGCAGCATTCTACAAACAAATATAAACTATAAATTTTAATTTAATATTTCATTAAGTTGGTCATTGAATTGCAGCTTTCTAGTTTTAAATGCAAATAATTTCTTTCTTTGTTGAAATAGTCATTGAAAGCGATGTCTCATTAAATCTTTCTTTTAATAATCCGTTTTATATTAGTTTTAAAACGTAATTCATTAAAAGTATCAGTTTTCGCTTTTAATTAGTATTGAGAATATTTCAATAATAGATACAAATTAATTATGATTCTAGAGGGACGAGACTCTTTATAACTTATATATATATATATATATGTCGTGATCCGTGATCCAATTCCACTTTCGGTTTAATTAATTCATCTGCAAAACTAATGCGCCATCAAAACTACGTTTCAAATAAAAGTGATACTTCCCGTTGCCCTTGAAAAGGTATCAAAGTTCACACGTGTATTGAATTGACGCGTGGCCAGAAATCCTATGTATCTTCACTGCTCCGAACCTGCATTCAACTTAATATATATATATAATTGATTGCTAATATTCTGATTATGTTATCCTCATTTCTAACATACAAGGTCTTAAAAATGGAAGACATACTATGGTCCATTTCATTGATTTTAGAAAACAACTTTTACCCATCATTTTTAAAAAACAAGTCTTTACTTGTTTTTTTTAAAGAAATAAAAAAAAATACGAGTTAGAAATTCTTTTCAGAGCAAAATTCAAAATCAAGCTAAGTAAAAGAACGGAGGTTATGACATTTTCTCTCACATTTTTATGCTTCAAAATTTTCTTTCTATTATAAAATATTCCTCTTTTTTCACCGAATTCGGTGCTTTTCTCATGTTAATCATCTATTTTTCTTACTTTCGAAATTTTTTATCCATTATTTCTTGAAACTAGCTTTTATTCCGATCTTAAAAAATACGATATGCAAATAGACGGCTCTGAACTAACGAGAATAAATTAAAGACAAAATACCTCCCTCCTTCGATCGATGAGGTCAAAGAAAATGACGTTACTTCGGAGGGAAAACTTTCTTTTGACTAAAAACTTCTATCCAGACTTGAAGCTTTCCTTACATGATTAACGCCGATCACAGATGGGATCCTATTGAAAACGCGTTACCTGAACGCACAAAATGCATTATATTCTTCACTATACTGAAAAATCGATGCATCGTTCCGTCCAATCGTAAAGCTCTAGGGAACTAATCTATGGATAATTGCAGTTTTCTATACAGAGCCCAACTTTTTAATACCTACGTTTTTGATACGTGCGTTGCATTCTATAATTGCAACATTAATTCTGACTTTGGTGGAATAGTTTTCAGCCCTTAAAAGTTGCCTTGTTTAATAGATACATGCTATTTTGATTCTTTATTTTTTTTTTTTAAAAAAAGCTTTTCATAAATTAATAAAATAGTTCGAAAGTAATAGGGATATATATTGATTTGAAATAAGTAGATAGAAGATAAATTTGTCGAAAAAAAAGACTTTCAATTAAAAATGGTCTAAAAATTTGAATTAATATTAAAAATTATTTTTTTTAAATAATGGGTTACTCCCCTTATTATAATGAAATATTTCATATGATCTAATCAATGTAAGTATTCTTATTTAAAAGTATTTAATTTTGAAACACTCATGTTTTAAAGCATTAATTATATAAAAGATATTCCTTTAATAAAGTAAAATATTATTAATATAAAGTTTCTGATTCAACAGAAGGTCAATTCCTCAGTCACATAGTGTGGTATTACAGTTCGGGTCAGAAGGTTGCAAGCTCGAAACCAGATTTCACTAAAATTATGCTTCATATGCGAGACTAGTAATCTTTAAATCTGATACCATCGAACAAATGCCATCCGCTTGATACGGTGAGGGAGACTGGAGAATGAAGGTTAAGGCTCAGGTGTCACTTTGGTCCTCTGTTTGTGGCTCAAAATAAAGAGGTCCGGTACAAGTTACGAATCGTGTTACTGCACAATTGTATGTTATTCCTCTCATTCCTAAGATCATTTGAAATCAGGTTTTGGTTCGAATCAGAACTTTGGAATTCCAATCTCCTTCTAACATAAGAAAATTCCCTTTTCCTCCCTAGAAATGGAATATTTTTATATTATATAAGATTCATATATAAAATAATGATACCTCTTAACTAATGGGTAATAAATAAAAGTATGTTCGGACACTCTTTGAGAATTTCGAAAAAAATTACTCAGTCCCTAAAATTTATTTGGGCGATCGTTTGTAATGAGAAAATCAAGAATCGTGGGTATTCAATGAACGACATTTAACAAAAGAGGGGGAGTTGATTTCTAGTACTATTTAGTCGTCTTGGATGTTAATTGTACTTTCATTAAACAGGAGTTTGAGATCTTTTAGCATTGATACAGATAATATAATAAATAGCTAATATAACAAAACTAATCAATAAAATCCGCACGACGTGCAAGAACTTATTTCTTTTTATACAATCACGAAATGTATAATTCCTTAAACTTAAATAAAGAGTAATTTATTTTACTGCCTTTGAAAAGCGGTACAATTTCTTAATAAATTCTTAACACATGGAAAACCGGCGTCCTTGCATAGGGGTAGAGCATCGTGATCTACGCGCTCCGGGTTCGAATCTCGGTTAGGGCATAGATGTTCTTCATCTGTGTTTTATCTGTGAGGTGTGAGAATGTGCCCCCCTCTAAAACGTTGTTGCGCAAGCGAATGTGTGAGTTTCATCTTCATATGAATTAGAAGTCAGATTTCTGACCTCGAGTGCTCAGATGTGTTTTTCTCAGAAGCTACTGCACCCCCTTCCCGTGGTAACGCGAACACGACATCATCATCAACACATGGAATGATCTACGTCTTCTAGTATTCAAAAAATACTTTTTTTTATCATAATATAGTTCTAACAATCAAATTTAATATCTCAGTTATTACTTATTATCATCATTTTAAAATATTAATTACCATTGGATGTAAAAATCTTAACTGAAGTAGTACTAAAATTTATTTTTCTGAATCAAAACTCTAGAGCTTCAGTATCTCTCTATTTTTTTTAATATTAAAATATTTAGAAAAAATATATTTTAACTAATTAACAAAAATAAGTGAATACATTGCAAGTGAATTAATAAATTAGCTTAATATTATTTAATAATTTCGGTAAATTTCTTTTCTGAAATTAATATCGATCTCAAAGATGTTTTAAATTCATGTTATGTAAAAAAAATGGCCTTAAAAAGATTAAAACATTCTTGAAAATGAATGGCATCACATGAAAAAAAAATATTCTTTCCCTCCTTGAATAATGTAAGTGAAAAATTATTTAGAGAAAAAAGTCTTTAATTAAAATTGTTTTTAAATAAAAGAGTTTCCGAGAAAAGCTTAATTTTTAACCCCGTGATTAAAGTAAAAAATTAAGGACTTAGAAGTTCTAAAGTTTCTAAGTTAATAGACCTTTTTATCTAAAATCACGGAGAATTTTTTCATATATTTTTATCGTGAAAAATATTATAATTATATCTTACGGCAAAAATGCTCATAATTTTTAAAAAAATGTATACATTTTAGAAATAAGAAAAGGATTGGACTTTTATCTTTATCGTATATAAAAGAAAATATTTTAAGTTGCAGAAAAGTTTAAATCTTAGTTTTATAATTGTTTATATTAACCCTCTTTAAACTTATGTAATTTTTTTCCGTATATATAGATGTATAGCGCTTTGAAATATTAGGATCAAATTTTATTTTTTTGAACATAACATACAGACATTTGTTCAGCAAACGATTTCTTTAACGTTCTCTTTTAATTATTTACGAAATTCAAACACGAGCTCATTATTGTTGACATTATCTTGCAATCATTCATCCGCAATATGCAAGTAAAATTTTGAAACAGTCCTGTTCAATAGTAAGAGAAAAATTTAAAAGATTTAACATTACGAATAAGTTTTAATTAAATGTCACATTTAAAATTTTAGATTTTTTATTTGCTGAAAATAATTCACCCTGAAAATTGTAAATGCTAATTCTAACCAAGAATATGATAACATTTTCTTATAAATGCTTTATAAACAAATACTTATTTTATTCATATATTTCAATTTCATTAAATAAATTTTTTTCTGATTTCTTTTTGCAGTTTTAAATGAAAAAAGTTAAATCTTCTTGGAAAATAAAAAAATTGTATTTGTTGTACATTTTCAGATTTTTTTTTTACATTAAACTTTTCCTACATACTCCCTTCCTACTTCCTTTATACATCAATAAAAATTTTCTAGTTTTAAATTTTGAATTTAAAAGTATCTCCAAATATCTAACGAAATTAACTGTATGTTTTCAAAGTTTAGGACGCATATTTTATATGAAATCATTTCGATCGATATGTTAGCAAATTTCACAGCCTTTTCGTTTGTTTAAATTTTTACTAGTAAGTAACATTATTTTTATTGTGAAGTGAAACAAGGTATTTTTCTGAATTGTTGCTTGTAATTGCTGAATTGTTCTAAATATTGCTTGCTTGTAATTTTGATAATTTCATTATTCATTCTGAGTTAATTTATGTCATTTCAATTTGCATAATGTATTGGGTAAAAGGAATCATGATTTTTAAAACTCCACCACAATTTATTGCTTATTTAATTTTGATAGGTTTGGAAACACTGTACATTAATAGATAGACATATTGTTTAGTTATGAATTGTAAGAAGTGTGGAGAAAGCAAATAGAATTTTTTAAATAAAACAGTTTCAGAAACGATCAGAATTTATTTTTCAATTTTATTAAAAATCAAAATTAAGGACACTATGTAATTTAATAAAATATTATATTTCCACCGAGAGAGATTTGCTGCTGATTTTTCTCTTTAGAGCTTTGTTTCATGTAAAAAAATATAATCAAAATAGCTTAATGTTTAATGTAAAATAATATAAATAAAAAAGTTTACTGTTTATAATAAATAAAATGTTTAATGTATATAAATGTTTTTAAAACCCAATTTTATTCATTTTGCTTGTGTAGAGATTCTGGTGGCTTCAAGATAATGTATTCAATTTGCATTGCATTTAATTGATTTATAATAATTTCCAGCTGTTAATAAACACTTTATGAAATGAAACAAAAATGAATTTTTAAATATGTTTATTTACAAAAGATTGATAAAAAATTTTAAATTACATTTTAATAGTTTTTTCAAATTTTTTAGCATAAACTGAATTAAGCTAGAATGCTTTTAATAATGGAAACGATAAAATTTCCTTAATGTCAGTTTCTAATTTATATGTATTTAGTTATTATTGAGAGAATTAATTGTTTTGATATAAGCTTATGTAATTGTGCTAATTCCGTATTTGAATATTTGCGGTATTTTTCTCAATTTTCATTTTTCGAAATCCTGTTAAATATAGAACACTAAAAAATCAAATAAATATACAAAAAAGTTGATAAGAAAAAATTTTAAAACAATAGAAAAAAAAACCCCTAATATTTTTCAGAAATATTTTTTCTTTCCAAACTAATTTGGGTATCCAAAGTCAGGTCTTCTATGCTCATTATGAGGATATTTTAAAAATTTGATCACTAAATATTGCAAATTGGAGTAAAAGTTGCATTTCAAAAAACCTGTAATTATTGGATTATTTTTAAGGAATATATTTAAAAAAAGTTTTACATATCTGAACAGAAAAAAATATGTATCTATAATTTAATTATATACACACTTTATATCCAACTATGGCAAAACAAAGCAACAAGTAAAATTATAGAAAAGAAAGCAATTTTGGCCTCCAGTCCCCTAGAACAGATGATTGTTGGGGGAGTCAAAAGTTCTGTAAGCCATTAATATAGCACATCCTTATTACCTTACCTTCTAGATACATTGAGTGACATTTTCATTCATGAAAAAATGGTATTAAATCATTAACCTGTAATGAACAACACTGGCCCATGTACAGATGGATATATCTTCCTTCAAAAATATGGCCTATCATCTCCAGTGATTGGACATAATCTTTCGATGTGCTGAAACAAGTTGCAGTGAGAAAACTAGTATTGCAGCACTAGTTTAAACGAACATATTGAATTAAGCTAAGTCTTACTACATGCCTATAGTGCCTCATCGGCAAATACAAGCACGTGCTCATACATGGATATATAATTAAGCACAGTCGTCGACAAAAGTAATGGTACAGCTCTGTAATTTGGTTATTTTTTAATCGAATTTTTACAAAAATGGTATCGATGTAAATTACTCAAGAAGACAATATTATTTGAATAGAAAAAAAAATGATTAACTGAGTTAAATAACATACTAGTTAATCAATTAGTATCTCAGGATTTTTCCATTGCTGAAATCGATTCATTTTTCTATAATTCAATCCGATATGCCTTTTTATACATCAAATTTATTTCAAAAATTCGTAGCTGTTTTTGTGTTAAAGTTAATTTTGTTTGTTAAAACTCGGCCTTGGAATAATCAACACAATAAGAAATTTATTTTAAATAAATCTAAGATTGCTAAAGGCAAAATATGTATTATTTCATTTTGCTTTACTGAGATTCCAAAAAAAATAACCAATTATTTCTCAGATTGATCTTTGCATGTAAATTCTTTTTCAAATTCCAATTAATATATGATTTTATATTAGAAAAATAAGCATTTCATTATCTTTCAAAACAATTTCGAATCCCCCCCCCCATAGTTGATTCGACCCTAATATTTCAATATCACCCAAACATTTTTATTATGAATAAAATTTATTTATTTCAAAAATTTTAAATGATATTTTATTTAAATAGTTAAAAACTGATTCGTATAATTCCACTCTAAGCAATTCAATCTATGCACCTTTATCTAAAGAAGGAAGTTTTATTTTCACAATTTTCCGATTTTCTTTTCTCACGATTTTTATTTTATGCTGGAATAATAGATCAGGAAGGAAAGCATGTTGTTTAGGATTCACATTTCGATGCAAGCTAGGACTTACATTTACTGATACAGTTCTTTAGAACACTAAATGTTTAAATCATGTGAGCGCCTGTCCTGTTAGCACAGAATGTGCATCAATATTTTTTTGCAATATTTTCATAATTTTGTATATATATATATATATATATATATATATATATATATATATATATATATATATATATATATATATATATATATATATATATATATATATATATATATATATATATATATATATATATATATATACACTTTTTTTGTATACACTTTATATATATATATATATATACACTTTTTTTGTAAACTCTTACTCTTATACCACTTTTACAAAAATCTTACACATGTATTTAAAAAATGATTAACTGATTATATGTTGTATGATTTAGGATTAGATTGTGAAATAAATGAAGGATTTGACAATATTTTGCACTTACTGTATATTTGAAATATATTTGACTGCTATGGGATATAGAGAATATCCATTCTTAAAGCCTATATAGCACTTAACTTCTCTCTGATTAAAATGGTTTACATATAATAACTACTAGTTTATAAAATTTGGCAACCAATATTTATTTAAAATAATATATAAAGCTTTTATTAATTCCCTTGCGTCCGATAATATTGGAATATCGATTCTACTAATCTATAAATTATATAAGTTATATAATTATACATTATTTGAAATGAATTTTATTGGATTATATAGTTTTGATGTATGTTGTTATTATTATAGAATTGAACATGAATATAAAATAGTATTGAGGAAAATTGATCTCAAACATTTCCTTTAGATATAGACTATAATTATTCCAGCTTTGGTAAGTTAATCAATAAATTTATAATGAAAACGCCTGTTTTAGTAGAAATAATTTCTACTAATAATATATTTATTATCTAGAAATATTTTCAATTATGGCGACAGAAATGTATTTCCATATGAGAAACTTGAATTCTCAGTGCATATATCGCTACGGAAATGTTAAGTTTAATCAATATAAAGTCGATTAAATAGTAGTTCGAGAAATTTAACAGCCCAATTTAATAGTAACTGCTTGATAGTAGAATGGCACACGTATTTTAACAATAAAATGCCTTATAGTTCATGAAAGTAGACAACAAAATTTATCAACTTAAAGAAATCATGTTGCTTTTCAAAATGAAGAAATTTCAAATTTATCAACTTAAAGAAATCATGTTGCTTTTCAAAATGAAGAAATTTCAAATTTATCTCATTAATAAAAGAAATAAAAAAGTAAAATAGAAAAGATTATTCTAGTTAAACAACAGAACATATTTGTAAGCTTGAAAAATGCAATATCTTGCGTGATTATTTTCTAAACAGACTATATTCCATTTTGTAAAATGATTGTTTGGTACTTTTCATATAAAAAAATATCTTAGAAGTTTTCAAAAATAATACTTTTGGCATGATATTTATTGTTACTTTTAAATGACTATTTAATGCTTATTGATTTATATTTCAATAATATTAAAAGTAAATAGTATTTGATTTTTTTTTTGGAAAAAAGAAGCAAAATTAGAAGAAAGATATAATTAAAAAAATCTTACCCTATAAATCATACTTTATTCCTGATAAATTTTTATTTATCATAAAATGTCATAAGAAAAATAAATTTAAATAGAAAGTAAAATTTTTGGATGTAAAAATATTTAAACAAAAATAAAAATTTTGCAAAATTCAATATTCATATCCAGTTATTTAATAATGACATTCACTAAAGCTTAAATATTAATGCTAAGAATTATAATGCACCATAGAAAATAAATGAGTTATTATTCGAATATTAATAATTCTTCTAATTAAAATGTTAGTTCACATTATATATAATTTACAATAAAAGGTAAATTAGTATTTAGTGAATATTTTGAAAGATTAAATATTTTATATAGTTTTATTATATTTTATAATTAATTACATTATTTATAATTTAAATAAAAACGCTTTTTAAATTTAGAGACACAATTGTGAAATGTGACTTCTTTTTTATTTTCTTTCGATGCCAACATAATTATGACAAGAAAATATATCAATTAGAAATTTACAAATATTAAAACTAAATTAAATAGCTGAAAAATATAAATAATTAAACAATCAGAAATAAAAATATATAAAACTGCTAAAATGAATCACTTTAAAATGTGCTAGAAGGATAAGAGCATATGTTCTGTCCATGTGTGAAAGCAAGAAACATCTATATGTGTTGAATCAGCTTGAAAATTGCTCTAATATTTAATTCAACAAATAAAATCATTGTTTCTTCAGAATTTTTTTACAGATGTGAGCACTTAAGAAAATGCAGTATTTCTTTAATAACAAAACTTGAATATCAGCTGATCAAATAATTTCTATAAATATTTATCTTATATTGTAACCACTCCCTAATATTTAGATTTCATAAAAAACTGATCTAGTTTTCCATGAAAATGTATGAAATGATAGAAATAATTATACAAAATATTAGTATTTATTCATTCAAATAAAGAACATAAACTTTAGTAACTTGGGAAGTAATATATATATATACTTTTCTTCACAGTTTGTTTTGATGTGAATATTTAACCTAATAATAATATGAGGAAAATTAAAAATTATCAGGGATCTGCTTTCTTGAATTTCACGAAATTGTAAAGACGAATTAGTCGTAAATTATATAAAAATTTCCTTAAAAGTTTATAGCATTGAAGCCAATCTGTAACTGCTCCTTTTTATCTTATTTATGATAAAGAAATCCGATCGATTTAAAGAGGATATGCGAGTAGTTAATACCAAACACTTCACGTCCAGAGCAGAAAAGGCAAATCAAATAAATGTGTTAGAGCCTGAAGATTCTTCGACATAAAAACTTTAAACAATCTAAAGAAATTAAGAAAAATAATTAAAATACAGCATTCAAAAATTAAGATAGTATCAAATTTAAGAAATTGAAATACTTCAAACATAAGTAATAGTAATTATATGAGCTCAAGAATTAAATAGAAGTAATAATATAAGAGATAAAGTAATAATAAAATTGTATAAGGAATAAATACATAAAAATATAGAATATAAACAAGACAATAGTATAAATTAAAATTAAATAAGAGTATTACTAGTAATATTAAGATGTAACATATTAAGATATAACATATTTAGTAATGCCTGTCTATCTAGGTATTCTTGTTCTTTCATATTAAATAAAATATATTTCAGGTAAAACAAGAGTTTTCATTAATAGTATGTATGTTATGCATAAACCATTAAAATTTCTTTGAAAAATGTTAAAATAAATGTTATATAATATTTTCAAAATAGCTGTATGAAAAAGTAAAATGTTCTTTTCATGAAAATTAATAGTATTAAGACAAGTGTAAGCGTAATTTAATGTTGCTGGAGATGTTGCATTTATTTAATATTCAATAATCCCGAAACATATAATATTATCAATTTTTCTTTTTAAAACGAAAAACGATACAATTAAATGATATCCCACGCTTTGTTTTCTGAGAGTAAAATCAAGAGTTAATAACTTTGTCAGACACTATACTTTTAAATGAGCTCATAAATGGTTAATTTAATGACACACTTATGCTCTATAAATTATTAAGAAATTTGTCCTCAGGATTTTTAAAGCTTTCTGAATGATTATTTCATGAAATTATTAAAATAGAAAATAACTTAAAGCAATATTCTATGTTTTCTTGATTTTCTCACTTGAAAATGATTGCAAGAAGAATTTCTTTAATGGATGTAAATAAAGAAATCTAAAATTATACTTCATAGAAATTTAATTTAATTAGGCGTTGCTTTTCGATGTTGTGGCCGTCATTATCCTTACATTTTCTACGATACTATCCAGAGTAAAATTCATCATCTTTAAGCTTTGAACTGTTAAATAGTTGCTCATAGATGTAGGTAATAAAAAAATAAAAATAACTTTTGGATTTCGAAAGTTGTGAAATTTATGTTGCACTAATTTGTAGTAATACGCGGAATTAGTGAAAATGCTTTGACTGCATGAAGTTAAACGCTTATCTCTTTTTAAAACCATACGGAAATAATTTATTGAGAAACATTATTTTATTTTATTTTTATTGAATCATACATCAAATGTCTAAAATATTTAAATAAGACGTATACAATTGCTTAAATATTTATTTATTTAAAAATAATAACCCCAACCTTTTTTCCACTCAAGATCCAGATCTTGCCAATATAAAAATACTAAAATATAATTAATTAAATTTCAAATTGTATGTACGAATAGAAAATTGACTGCGTGTCTAAATAATTAAAATGACAATCGAATGGAAATATGATAAATTTCAAACAGTTTGCAAATTCTTTTGAAATATATTGAACTAATACCTCTTATTGACATTATTTGCTTTCCTACCAAAAGTTCAGATTCCTTTATATCATAAAAAATTACTTCAGCAAATTAATATTCCGAGAAATGTATGTTTATAAGGTGAATTTCCTCAAACTAGAGAAGTGAAGCCTTAATAATGAGTAAATCGAAAAATTTCCAGATTATTTCACGCCTCAGTGATATCGCTCAATCACCACCCAGCATCTGAGAACACTCTTAACTGTTACTCAAAGACTCCCACCCCAGTACTTCAATAAATAATCTTCACTTCTTAGACGCTTTTCGCCATTAATAAAGGCCAGCTTGGTTATATTCTGACATGTCTTCTGTCTCACCGACCCCTCCTAACAATAATAAAAGCGGCGGAAAGAGAACAACAGCCATATATAATAACGTAGCATTCAGTCAGTCCAAATACGATTCTGAAATGGATTAATGTTCAGTTTCGTGACCAATGCGTCTGTTGATAGGGAATATTCTGGTCATCCTAAGGGGTCCCTAAGTATTGGGGAACGGATCACTCGTATATGGACCGAGAAGATATTGTGGGGTGATAGACGGGGTGAGAGAGGGAGACAGTGAGAAGAATTGCAAAATATGTCCCCACTCTTCTGACTGCTCTCATCATTTCAGGGGTTATGATGATACTGTCATCTGCCGTCAACACATTCTTGTCTATGTTTCCAAAAGGTGCCGGGTCAACAGAAAGCATCTGAGCTTCTGGAAGGGGAGGTTTCAATATTTAGGTTTTGGTCAGTAGCGATCGAGAGTCTCAAAATGTGATGAAAATTTTCAATCATTATTCAAAAGTCATGCAGATTTTTATAAAATCAATACTTAAAAAGTTATTTTCAAAACTGATGCATTTCATTTAGTATTACTTTATTATGTTTCCTTATTTTTGACTTGTTTAAGAAATTACTTCTTTTTTTAGAAGTGAAATGAATGTATTATTTCTTAAATTAATTTTAAAATTCTGTTACTTTATTTGTAAAGTTATGACATGTTAATGTAACTGAATATTATTTGAAGAGAAAACTCTGAAATTAAAGTAATGATTTTGTAAATAAGTTACTTTTTTATTATTGTAATTGAAGGATTGAATCTTTTAACAGGCATTTGTAAGTATTAATTCGATTTTCAAGAAGAGTGATAAAAAATTAAGTTTCCATTAAAAAAAAATTCCAAAAACACTGCAGTAATTTTTCCGCAACTGTCATCGAACAGAAACACAAAATGCATTATACACTTACTCATTATAAATTGATACAAAAGTTTGTTAAAGAAGAAAATAATAAAAAAATAACATCATTTTCAGTAAATTGAATTATAATTAAATGTTTATAAAATTTCTCTAAAATTATTTATAGCGAATTTTGGAATGAATAATTGAATCAACATTAGCATATAATAAGAAAATATTGGTTAATATACATCTTTATGAATTATATTAAAAATGAAAAAAAAATACAATAGTTATGCATAAAAAGGTTTAATAAAAAATATTTAGTAAGAAAGTATTTTTTTTATAAAAAAGAAGAGGAAAAGTAATACAGATTTATTCATATTAGTAATTTTGGAGGAAACCGTAAATCTTTTTTTTGTTTAATTATTTTTAAGCTGACTGCAACATCATTTTTTATAATAGTTAACGTTTTCGCTTAACTTAAAAATTCGCCTTTAAAACACTCACTATGATATTTTTTTTCATAGAAATTTAGTTTTCCAGACATATTGAAACCATCTAATTAGCAGTAAAATAACTACTAAGAATGATCATTAACAACGGATTTCTTAGATTTAGAAAAGTAGTTTTGAATACAAAAAGGTAAAAAATACCAGGCCCTCAATTTCTATTATGTAATTTAAAAAAAAGAATATTCACCATTTTTTTTCACAAAGCATCAATCTTTATGAAAATAATCTACTCTTAATCAAAGAAAACGCAAACATATCACACATATATTCGGATATGAATCAGAATTTCTTATAAAGGTAATTTTCTTTGTTGATAATTCTAATAACAAAAACATGAATATAAATCCATATAATTCCATTAGCTTTTATATGTGATTTTAGCGATCTGATACTTTACTAGAAATGTCGAAGCATTGTGCCGAGAAATATTCAAATTTACATTTCTTTCTATATTAATTACTTGGAACTTTGATAAAATATTAAAGAAAATATGAGAAGCATCTTAAATGTTTATCGTTCTTATTTGTCTTTAAATTAAGAAGAAGAAATTAAAAATTTGTCATACGAAACCATATTAATATTGCAGTTTTTTTTTTTTTTTTTTTTTTTTTTTTTTTTTTGCCAGTGTTGTAATTTGTGCTGCAAATTTTATATGAAAGTGTAAAACATATCAATAAGAAAGAATATATATAAATATGATTGAGGATACGATCCAAGAACTGAGTTGTATAAATATACCTTTTATTCTTGTAAAACTTTTTGCTACTTTTCGTAAATATTAATATTATCTTATGAACTTTTAGAACATAAATTGATTTTTTTGTAAATATAAAATAAGCGCTAGTCGCATATACATTTCATTCAGCAAGCTTAAATTGCATTAGGCATATATTATATCCCCCAAAAATTCTTTTAGTGTAAATTTTCAAGTTTCTAACGACTGCAACTAGAATCTAAGCTCAAAGTGCAGTAAACAACAACTAGAAAAAGAATCTCATGTTTCTCATGTATCCTTTACATATATTTTTTATAAATCTCTAGCTAGCTCTACTGTCTGCAAAAATATGTTTTCATACGATACAAATGTAGTAAATACTTTTTATTTTAAAAAAATTGTGCGCATAAATTTATGACTTTTGTTATCATATAACTCCCTTTATTCTGTTATTTTTGGCATTTAAATTCATATTGGAAAACTGGCATAACAATTGTCCTACCTAATCATAAAGATGGCCCAAATTTACTAGAATTAACCTATCCCATTTAGGATAATGAGGAAAAATCTGCGAACTTTTAAAACTATCTTCTCAATTTTGCCATTTAAAATGCCAATGTGTATTCTGCTGTGTTCAAGGTAAATAAATCGCATGTAAAGTTTCAAACCTACTTTCTTTTAAAAATTATTAATTAATAAAATGAAAGAATCTATTTGTCATTACAATTAATTTCGATTTTTTTTCCTGCAATATTACACGTTTTTTATATTAACTATCAATATATAATTTTGCAAGTCAGTGAAAAGAATAAAATAGCAGATATTTTTTCTTTTTCTTTCAATTTTAATTAAATGTTTTTATTTATTTGTTTTTAATAACCCGTATCTACTGAAATTTCAAAGAAAAATTTTGAAATTCCATTTTATAAAACATGTAAAAGTTAATAAAAAAAGTTAAAATAAAGGGCGATAAATAATATGCGACTAAGAAATGCAATGATTTAAAAACATTTTTACAAAATTCAATTCTAAAAGCTTGCAAGAAATCATATACCTTAATAATTTCTTGTCTGCAAAATATTTTTGCTTTTTAGAATTTTACAGGGACAGTACAAATTTATAACTATGCATGAATAATTGGAAGATATGTAGAATTTAATAATTATTTTCTAAATACATTTTGTAAAATTTGAAAAATAATTAATACTGTGTATATAGTAAGATAATTAATAGAATATTAAATTTATACATCTGCTTACTTTAAATAATTTTGTTTGGATATGATATATTTAGAATGAATCTACAAAATATGTGGTATCAGATAATTATATTCTAAATATTCCAGCTATATTAGTAATTTAATCATTTAGAAGAAAATAAATAACTTGTAACAAGATATTGCAGTACCCATTTTCTCATTCAAAAGTTGCTATGGGAATTTATTACTGATTTTAATTTCTAATTAATTAGTTTAATCACAATAATACGTTCACTTAGAATAGTAAAAATTGGGCATTTTGAATGTAAATAAAATAATGTTATACTGATAAATTTGAAATAATTTATTATTAATTAATACACAGATGAATGTAATTTGCACGCAAATTGCATGAAATTGAAAAATTGTCAACAACTATTATTGATTTAAGTAAATTTGAGAAAATGGCATTTCAAAACAAAGATTCCTAGAAAATATATGTTTCTGGGAAAATTGTACATTTCAATTCAAGTATAACGGATCATGAACGTTTGTTTTTAAGTAATTAGTGATAAATAACTTATAAACGATCCCGGCAAGGCTTGAATTAATTAGAAAAAAACTCATAAATTATTTCATTTAAAGCTGGATTGAATTTTTAATCCTTTATTTGTCAATTTTTGATTTATCATCTAATTTTCATGTTCGTGCTCTATAAACAGTTTTCTTTTCCGTTTTATAAATAGAAAGAAGAAAACATCAACTTAATTTTTGTGTTTTGTTGCAATATATGTTTACTGCCTACAATTTTTTGCAAAATTATACATAACTATTTCAAAGTTACATTATAAATATTATTGTTCCAGTAGTAATGACTATGCTTTTTCTGCATCTATACATAGATATATTTCTCTCTTTCTCTCTCTCTCTCTCTCTCTCTATATATATATATATATATATCTGCATTATCTACATTTTTTATTATGTAAGTAACATTATATTCATTTTTATTATGTCCATAGCATTATCTACATATATTTGAATAACTTTTATTTATTTTCTCTGTATATGTAGCGATATATATTTACTGAAATGGTTTGTAACATTTCTAGATTTTGAATAGTTGCAACTCTACATAACAGCAACGCTTCATGTAAATTCTTAATACTTATACTATATAATTCAAAAGTGCATAAATAATGTTTAAATCCCAAGTTATAACTACTGTATGGGTTAGTTTCTAAAACTTCTCAGTCGTTACATTTAAACTTTTAGAACACCGACATTTAATTATGCTAATAGTTGCTACGTAATAACATGTTTACGGTTTTACTAATGAAACGTCAAGAGTCTTTGAATCCCAATTCTCAATTTCTATTACTTTAAAAGTTATGATCTGAATCTAATGAATTTCGAATTACGCGGTTAATTGATTTGAATAAATTTAAAGTGACACCGCTCGAACTTGTTATCGGAGAGAATTTATACAAAGTAATCTTTATAATTAAGAAGCTAGTTTTAAACATATCACTTGAATAATATTAATTTATGTAATGCGATATGAAAGAATGTAAATGTATTTATGTTATCACGTATATTTATTTAGCAAAATACACACTTGAATCGACATTTGTGAGTGTAATAATAATAATATATATTAGGCATTATTTATTTAATTCTCCATTGTAATTACATTTATATAATAAAAGAGAGAAAAATAATTTTTATATAAATATTTTTAAAAGTACTATAATGAAAACAGAAATCCATTCATGGTTTCAAATGTTAAAAAAGATCTTGCATGTAATTTATGCACTGAATTATCAGTTTTATAAGTATGTATAAGAGTAAAATGATCAACTTTTGATCTTTATCCTTCCATAAGATAAACACTCTTTTTTAGTGAATGATAATTTCAAATAACTTGGTGATAATACAAAACAATGTTTATTTTCGTTTTCATGACTCTCTAATATTAATAAAGGTGAATTAGTGTTTTTCTGTTAAACTTGCCTCTCAATAGGCTTGACTTTTGAACTTCATTTACCATATTTGGTGCATTTATACGTTGGTAGGAAGAAATATGTACATATGATAGATTTATTCAAAATTTTAATAATAAAGAGGCATTTTGATTTAAAGATTAATAATAAATATATATTCTGGTGCATTGTTTCAAGATAAACTCTGTAGATACTTTCACGTAAAAATATTTTTGCATCATTTCAAAATTCAAATAAATATCTTTTTAAACTCCCATTTTCTTTGGCCTACGTTTGTTCTTTGACATCGCTGTATAATTGTTGTTAATGAACAATATATTCTTGGTTGAAATAAAATTTTGAACGTCTTTATTTTTTATAACATTTTAATCGCTTTATTTTTGTTCATTATTTAAAGCAAAAGAAGAAAACTTTTCATGTTATAGCAGCTAAAATTAAAAATCGGAAAGGGAAATTGCAACAAGCAATTCTACATTATTTAAACACTTCTGTTTTTAATGTCATTATAATATTATGCGATTTGTTCCTATTAGGAAAGTTCTCTTAGTGAATAAGCAGAATAGGTGTATACATATTAAAATAATGTTTCTTTAATGTCTACCATAATTTCGCAATCAAAAATAATTAGCTCAAATAATCATGAATTATTTAAGCATAATAAACTTTACTATCAAATATAACTACGAACCATTTGGTGGATCGCTAAATACGACTAGCTATAAATGAATATGATTCCTTTCAATCATTTCTTAAAGATCCTACAGGAAATCTTACATGATAAAAAGTCAAACAGAAGCAACAAATTCAATGAAACAGAAATAAATATCAGCATAAATAGTTTAGTACGAAATGATATATGTTTTTTTAACAAAAATCATCAAAATGAAAATAATTTGGTACGATTTCCAAAGTGTATGCAATTGTTAGATAAATATTTGATCCATAATTATTAAATCTTCAAACAGAGCATGGCCCTAATATCAAATAAATTATTATTTAAAAAAAGAACTGTTCCTAAGCAAAATCATTCTCAAATATCTCAAAGTTCTTAGTGTATTTTTAGGTAATAAAATATCTTTAAGTTCGTTCTGAAGAGTCACATTTCAATTAAAATATAACATATGGAGCAAAACTAATTTTCGCACTCCTATAACAAGCATACCAAAAATTGCGAAAGATTCTATATATGTTTAATCAAATTTCAGAGAATTTATTTCTTTATCTAATTTTAGAAATAAATAGAAATATATATTTGAAATATGATGACTATTTTAAATGGAAATACAGTTCATGTGTTAAGAGCCAATTATTAAAATTTATGAAAAACATTTACCAAGTGCAAGGAATGAATTCTTCATGAAAAAAAAGAGTTAATTTAATTAGAATTCTTGTTTGCCAAGGATTAAGGAAACATTTTTGTTGTGGAATTTTGGAAACTGTTGAGTTGTTGATCAGCTTCTTTCTCTAATAATGTGGCATTTTTAATTAAATCTATATATTCATTCATTATTTTACGATGCAGATTATATTTTTCCTATTATAATCAATCTTGTTTTCTTCTCTCTAAATTCTCATATACTTTGGTGGGAATTCGTTTTGATGAGTTGAATATGATTAATGTTCTGTTGCTTTGAACCATAAATATACTTTTGAATTGCGGGCTACAAGATTGCGAATGTTCTCTTGTGAAATTAGTATCTTGGTAAAAAAACGAGTAACAAATATATGTAACAATATCTTTTCTGCAAGTAATAAATCTATACTGTTCTTTTGAATTACAATAATAAAATTTCGAAAAATAAAATTAATCTGAATAACATTTTCTAAAATATTATTAAAAAAACCATTTTATCCCAAAATCACAAAATTTGTTTGTTTCTGATACTAGCTATGATTCAAAATACTTTTCTTTACATATAATATAATTTATGCGAAATGTAAACAAGTTTTTCCAATAACATATTTTGAATTTACTTCTCTATTTAAACCAAACATTTTAATTTGCATACAAATTCCCAGTTATTAAATCGAAACCTTTTCTGTTATGTTTATCCAATGATAGCAATTACTATACAAACTGATTAGCAAATACAAAACATTGGAATGCCTCTTTGCCTTACCGCCAGACAAAATGATCCTCCAGAAGTCAGCTGCAGAGTCCATAGCTGACTTTATGTCTAATAAATCCGTTTAGTATGAGGTATTGGAAGAGATGTGGACCAATCATGAAATTAGCATAGAATCTACACCATGCAGTGATGTCAGAGGAATGTAGTGTCCCGTTTCGTAAGGATAATTGGAGCCCATATGCACAAGTTAGGTGCTTTCCCAGCACCATCTGAAAATGAGCTTCATCTGTCTATAAGATGTGCAAGGGCTAAAAATCATTCCTATTTATCCTCGTCAAAAAAAAAAAAGTCGAGATGTCCAGAGTAATCTTGAAGTTTCAATTATTGAACGAAATTCATCTTGTAAGGGTAGAGCTTCAGAATTATGCTTAAAATCATGCGCATTGTTCTCCACCGAATGCCCTGTTTTCTTTTTATCGAGTGACCAGTTACAGTAGCAATTGAAAAGCATGCATATGTTTCAGCCGTCGCAATTGCAGCTTCTTCCAGAATTGCCGGCTTCATTGCCAGTCATCCTCTTCTTGGTGCAACATCCAGAGAATTAGTTTCTTTAAACATACATATAATGCCTTTAATTGTATATGAGAACATGAGTACTTTTCTTTTTATCCTCCAGCGAGCACGGATTGTTGCTGCAGAATTGTTCGCATTCTACAACGAGCAAGTTGTTTGCACACCCGATTGTGATTACTCTTGTGACATAAAATAATTTGTCACATTGTAATAAATGCGCGCTCTTTCTTGGTCAGCGGCATGTTTACTACGGGCGAACCATACGAAACATACGGGCGAACCTTTTATAGCGGACTTTTTTTTAAAAAAACCCACGTTATTATAAATGGTTTTAAGCAATTTAGGCCATCTATTGACAAAATTTCAAATTATTTTTTACAGTTACCGTATGAAACCCACAGTCTAAGTCATAAATATATACTGTTTCTTTCAGATCCATTCAATAGAGACGGAGCTATGAGTCCCTGATCACCTTTAATTTAATTAACGTTAAACAGTCTCTATTAGGACAGAAAAAAATTAATGTGAAATAAAATTTTCATATAAAGTTAAAGACGAAATTTCGATCTATAACACAATATGAATCCTTATTTCGCTTTGATTCATATAAACGTCTAATTTCTGAGATTTTTTCATCCCATCTTTGTAAACATGGAATATGTAATTAGTTTCCAGCATGGATATTGATGTGCTAAAGTTTCATAATTGTTCTGGCTGGCATTAGATTAATTTAAAATCTTCCATAGTTATAGCTAATAAATGGACTAATTGAATTTAATTTTTATTCCAAAGGAAGGATCTGTATCCTCAAAAATAAAATTTTGAAAATTCGTAACATTTGAAAAAATGATTTTTAAGTTTAAGGATTAAAAATAAGAAAATAATATGGAATTGGAATAATATCTATACTCTTATGCACTAATTTAAAATTGATGTTTATTGAATTCAATCATATTATCAAAATTTTATAAATAAAAAGCCCAATTATATAAAGGGAAAATTGTGTCAGTATTTCTTCGACAACTTATTATCAACGAAGAAGATATAAGAAGTTATTTATTAATAACTTTATATCTAAATTTATTAATTTATTAATTTTAACTAGTTATTTAGTAATATATTGTTACGAATATGAATTTTAGTTTTATACGATTGTGTTTACTTCTATGTAGCTATGTGAGAGAAATTTGCCTATTATAGATAAATCAGCCGTTTTTAATCACTAGCTTGTTCGCTTGGAGTATTAGTTTTAATAGCAGTTAAGGATACTAGCATGGAATTCTTTAATTAAAAATTTTATTTCATTATTTGATGACTGAAAAATATGAATCGAATGGAATCTGTCTGAAGAAAATAATTGTTTCGTTTATAATATTTAAAAATAAATGTATATATAATATTAAATTGCAGTGAGAGTGAAATTAAAACTTTATATCTAAAGATAGTAATTTTTAATCATAAATTAAACGCAGGCAAAAACACAAATTTTAATATTTTTATGGAACAATTAAATTAGATCGAAATTCGATATAAAAATAATATTGTTGCTGATTATTTACAGAATTAAGTTTATACGAATATTGAAAATAGGGAAAAATTGTAAGAAAAGAAATTTGGAATCATTAAAAATGCTATTTTTCATGTTGTATAAGATCATTTTTTTTTCAGATAATATTACTGAAAATCTAAAAAAAATACAATAAAAACTTATTAATTTATAATTAAATTATATTTTGTTTCATTTTTGAACTTTTAAATTTTGTCAGGAACACTATATATATATGTATATATATATATATATATATATATATATATATATGTATATACACACACACACACAAAGATATACATATATATATAATTATTCTTAATGAAAGGATGTATTTAGGAATAAATTATCCTCAAAATCTATTTTACATAAATACTTAATGATTCTCAGTCCAAGAAATATATTGACACATATATGACTCTTTCATATCATATCTTTTTAAAATGAAGATTATAGAACAGTATACGTATAAGTAAATAAAACAATGTTAAATTTTTTATTGCTTATTTTTAATGCTGGAAACAAATGGTATTTAAATTTTTCAATCTGCAAGCATTATATCAGCGGTGGTAAAGTATTTACTAGTTTAATTACGATATCCAAATAATGTTCATTAACACAGCATTACATTATTAAGCCTAAACATATTTCCTCACATAATAATCTAATGCAGCAATAATTATCCCCCCTCCCCCCTTGAGAATCCCTGATTTTGGAAACAACTCCAACTTTGCCGTTTCTCTTAGCTCCCAACGAGGATATTACGAGGAAAGGCATAATAAAGTCCCTTGTCCAGAAAGTCTTTGTCGGCGCGGGCAACCCGACCCATTTAACTGAGAATAATAGGAATGGATTTTGGATAATAATATTACCCACATTCAAAGGGAGGAGATTGGACAGTCGCTGTAAATACAAGGGTGATATGCCACAATCCCGCTGGCATATAATGAGGATATCTCTCCTTTATAGTTGGGTACCTGTGTATTGTTTGGTAGGAATCACTAGTGTGCTTAGTGTTTATAAGGAATGGCATTTTAAATAGGCTTTCCAATTCCTTTGTGGATGGATTGTTACAAAAGAATCAGTCTCTATGTTGAAATATTTTGCTTCTGTTGTATAATGAATTTGGAGAAATGAGTAGCATGAATGTAAGATGCTAATTTTAGGAACAGTAAATTTGGATTTGCAGTTGATACACTGAAGAGGAAATATTGTATTGGGCGTAGAATATTTCCGGAGTTTGCAGTCATCATTTCAGATGATGAATACACGTATTTAAATTTCAGGTTTATACTTATTTTGGTTTTTAATTTTGCAATAAAAAGAATATAATTTACATAATGTTGGACTGACAATTCAGGTTTTTGGAAGATAAAAACAGTTTTTAATCAAGATTTGTTTCAAACTAAGTTTATAAAAATATTTCTTTATTATAGTATCTGGGTATATTCTTTATTATATAGTATTCTTTAATAAAGTTTTTATATATAGTATTCTTTATTATATCTATCTTTATTATAGTATTATAGTATCTTTCTTATTATGGTATAGTAAATTTATTTGTGAGATTCTAATTCTGCTAAAAATTGTCTGAAACATAACTACTGTTTTGTTTTTAATCAAATTCTGTGTGAAAAATAATAAAATATTTCCATCATTTATAATTTTGTCAGAAATTATAAATTTAAAGGGTACAAGTTTTGTATACATAAAAGCAACGTAATAATGCTCAACGTATTGAGCGTATTAACGTGTTTGAACGTATTAAAGGTATTTATAGATTTCTTAATGATTTCTTTATAGAAATTCGATCTGAAAAAGAATAAAAAAATATTTATCTTTGATATTTTGCGTTCTATTTTTTTTTTTTCATTTTTTTTCTGAGGGTGATCCTTAGTTTTTTTTTCTGCTCCATATACTTAATGTTAAAGATAATAAATCACACCGGCTCCCAAAATATCGCTTCAAAAAATATGAAATTTTTTTGCAACTGCGAAATAGCAAATATAAGTGCTAATTAAAACAAATATGAAGGAAAAATAGTTTTGTTGTTAATATTATTAAAAGACATTGCTTTGTTGGCGCCCTCTGTCGAATTTTACCTACAACATGTCCTTATTTATATTTTATACATAAATGTCATTATATTTATTTTAATTTACTCCTAGTTTTGTTTTTTACCTTGTAAAAAAGTTCGTATTTTATGAATCGATATTTCAGAAGAGAATGTAGTCTGGAAAAATTAGCATTAGGTCTATGGGGCAGAAAAATATCATGACGATCACCCTTTAAACAATTCTTCGAATACCTCGCGCATATGGGAGTTAGCCTAATTGGCAGCGCATTGGGCTACATATAGAGCGGTTTTTGTTCGAATCCCTCTGGTCCAACCATGTTAGTCGAGATTTCTTTTTGCAAATTCAGGTTTGATAATTTCTGCAGATTTGGAAAAACACATATTCATATTCGAATCCCTGTACGTATTCAACAAGTGAGTGCATGCATTTCTCAGATTTAAGTCTATTGTACTCAGAGCTATTATAACAACACGAAGGAAATAGTACATTTACAATAGTAAAAATAGTACATTTTACTTATTTTTAAGTATTCTGTTTAATGTGTTGCCTACCGGCCAATGTACTATTATCACATCGGGCTTTAGCCAAGGACACTCAGTCACTTCGCGAAACGGCAGCCAAAATAGAATATACAATATTAAATGCAAGTAATTCGGACTTCGGTCAAACCCCTTGGCCAAAACGCGAATTGGCCGAGCTTCGGGCTTTGGCCGTAACACACACACACACACACACACACACACACACACACACACACACACACACACACACACATATATATATATATATATATATATATATATATATATATATATATATATATATATATATGTTAAAATTGTATGCATTTGATTTGATAAATTAAAAGCTCAGGGTATTTTCCAAAACTTGATTTTTCAATTTTAGTCTAGTAAAATAGGGGGAAATTCTGCGATTAGAGAATTGTATAGACGTTCTAAACCTATACGAAACCTATATTAAATCTATAAAATCCCATACATAATGTATACAGTTGCAAATCCATACAAATTATACAGAAATGTATAATATGATCATGTTTGGATAATAGAAAGATTATTCTTTAACAATGAATTTAATAGGAACACTTATGGTAGAAAAATAATATATATATATATATATATATATATATATATATATATATATATATATATATATATATATATATATATATATATATATATATATATATATATATATATATATATATATATATATATATATATATATATATATATATATATATATATATATATTGCCTTTTCTCGAAACTAGTTTTTTTTAAATTTCTCTGCATATAGAACGCATTCTATTCATTACAATTGTATGGAAAACTTTAAAACAATATTTACAAAACATTTGCGTCTGTTATATATACTTTTATTTTTTCTACCCATAATATTAATTTATAGTGGCTATTTATCCTGCAAAATATCATATATTTTTAGATTTTCGAATTACATGATATTCATTACTTTTTTTAATTTTTTTTTATTATTAGCATAATTAAATGGAAATAGATGGAATATTAGTTTAATTTTTAAACCTATGCTTATATATTATACCAGTTTTGTAGTGATTATATTCAGAATTATTTTTTCTGAGCGTACCGACTTGTAGTTACAAACTTGAAAACTGTCGCATCACAACACTTATTCGATTTGCCATTAAAACGCAAATGCTTTAAGAAACAAATATTTATTTTTACTGTTAATTCCATTCTTTCTATCTGTCCTAAATTTTCTATTAGATATTAAATTTTACTTGCAAAGAAAATCTTCTTTATTTGCAAATGAAATCTAGAGAATTTTCACTTTTGAAAAAGTCCCAATCCCCTTTTAAAATATTTTTGCTTAGCAAAAATAAATCTCATTTGACTTATCAATTATTTCGCATTGACTTAACGAATTTCTTATACTCATAAGAAATTTCCTTCTGGGCGAGTTTTTATTCTTATTCCTCTACCTCTCTCAGATCAACATTCGTCAGTAATCAGCTAACGTTTCCTAAAATAGATCTCGAAATGTCTCTTATTAGTGAGCTTATCATCAAAACATAAATCCTTACATGCACTACTTGCAATAATCCCCACTAATTACTTCCCACAAAAAATGTTTTTCTCTCTGTGTACATAAAATCAAATAAGTAGCCTTATAGGAAAAATTCGCCAAAGATCATTTTCTTTTTGATACCGAAAGTTATTGTTCTATTTCAGCGTCGATTTTTTTCCCTCCCATGATTAATATCTTTCATTTTATTAGGGAGGAAATATTTGAAATAGTCTTATCAATACAATTTACTTTCATTGGTTGGTATTGTATTGAAAATGGTAAGATTACTTTTTATACTATTGTTTTTTTTTTCTATTTAAGATTAATATTTAGTTATTAATGATACTCTTTAATGATTTTTTTCTTTTCAAGGGAAATATTTCCCTCAAATAAATTACTTCGAATTAATGGAATCTGTCTATACCAATAATTCATAAAACTACCAGAATAAAATGACTTAATTAGATTTTTTTTTGTTCAAAAATTATTTCATAATTTTTAGTCTACTTTTTTCTTTATAGATTAGAAATTTCTTCACATGTTTTTTTCGATTCACACGCGATAAATTTATTTCTATTTGATTCTGTCAAGAAATTTTGAAGTCTTGGTAAGCTGGAGGTAAGGTCTCATGTTCGAGACCTAAGTGTTCGAGTTTTGAGACCTAATTTCCCCAAAACCATAGCGGTGTAAGAGGAATTAAATTGGACCAGTGAACGTTAAATCAGTCAGCGCTTTGGCAAGTGGGCCTTTACACCATATTTATAAGAACTAAATATTCTTTTAAGGTTGCGAGGGTGCTTGGAGAGGAAGGAATGAGCTCAAGTGGCACCATCTAATGCGTTTAAAATTATTAAATCTTCTTAAATAAGTTTCTAGTATTACTTCGAAAAGGACATTTTTATAAGTAAAAATACTGAAACTATTATTTTTATTAATTAAGGATTTTTCAAAAATCTGAAATAAAATTTTTGTCATGTATTACATGCCTAACCAAATGATGTACGATACTGTAATGCACATATCGATATTATACAATTGTCTGAAGTTTTCCACAATATTCAAAACCACTTAAAATATTATAGATTCTCTTCTATAATTTATAATATGGAAGTGCGGATATATATTAATTCAGAAGCAAAAAAATTCTGTAATGTTGAAAAAGTTTTGCCATAAAAGTAATTTTTGCTAACGCAATTAAAAAAAAAAAGATGTAGATTATTATATTTTAAATATTTCCATTCAGAATATTAGAATTTGTACAGTATGTTAGGTAATATATTTGATTTAGCACAAGAGTTTTCTTTGTAAAGTATAGTATTTCAGCAATTTGTTTACATAAGGATCAAACAAAGAATTTGCATCAAAATTATTTTGACAAATTCAAATGCACTTAAGCTAAAAAAGTCATCTTTTTGCAATTCTGAACCACAAAGATTTGTAATCATATACATATAAGCAAAAGACTGTAAGGAAGGAATTAAACCAAAACCAGATTAATGGAAATGGCGAATAGTATTCCAGATGCTGTTATCCATAAATAAAAAAAGCAGACGGATCCTTGAGATTTGATTATACTATCGAAGTTGACGCAAATGGATTAAATTAATGAATTATGGATTATTATGGAAATAATGGATTAAAATTTATAGATGCCATGTGGGTTAATTTTATTTTTGTTGCATTGCCGTTTGCCAATCAAGATTTGTAGAAAATAAATTAATATTATTAAAGAATAAAATGACAGTGTAATAACATTATGAAAGGCAAGTTAGTAAAAAATGAATAAGGAAATATTTTATACACATAGTTACATTAGTTGCAAAAGTTTAAACGCATTCGATAATTAAACTGGCTCATGTCGAAATAATTATAAGAAATGCATATATAACTGTCAGAAACAAATCCGAAATTTTATTTTTCAGCTATTTATATATTCAAGCTGTTCTCCCATTCGATGACCAAAACATAACTATTTATGCGCTTTATTATGCTCTTTGTCTGTAATAACCAGGTATCCTGAATAATGAATGGTTTCATGTTTAAAGATACAATTATTATTTCACTTTAGAAAGAGGACATTTGAATGGATGAACTAGATCGTTAGTTTCGGTTGACCTCTCTAGGGCATCTCACTGTCAAATGAACATAAAGCTCAGAATGTCAAATATCTTTTAGAAGAGAGAAGAAAGCTTTTATTTCAAAATAACTGGATAAAGAGGGTTTCACTTTACATGTTAAGTGACCGGATGGTTCCGCCTGCCTTTCTGTTGAACTCGGCCAATTTTCCATACTAGCATTTGGTCTAGATGCCGCCTTTTGATGAGAATGCTTTTGACTGACTAGAAAATTAAGTGCTTGCATTAGCTAATTACATAGCACATAAAATTGCGCAATTAATCAAATATGTAGAGTTGCTTTTCAAGTGATCTCAAAAATATTTTAACATATATATGCTGAATAGTCGTAATTTATACCCAACTCTTCTGGATATATCATATTCCTTTTGCAGTAAAGAGGCATCTTGTTAACATTATAATGTTTACAGGCTCACATACTACCTGTAAATTGTGTCCTACATTGTAAAACGATCGACCAAAACGTACAAGAAACACAATTGGATTTAGATATATTTAATTTGGATATTAGTTATTTCATGAATTATACGTGCTTACTGAGGAAGGTTTTACAAAAATTTAAATTAAATTTTAAATTGAAAATTAATTAAGATCTAAATGCTTTCCTCAATAAATTCACTACATATTATTGAATAAATCACATTTTTAAGCCATTTTAAACTTCAAAAAATGAACTTCTCAGTGAAGTAAATTTTATTTATGAATTTTTTTTTAAATTTTAATAAATTGCTGTAAATAATTAAATACATTTGAAAGCAAAACTTTCGATTGTTTGAATTTATTTAATTTATATTCGTGTCGATACGATGGTATTAAGCATATTTTTAGGATACATATCTCTAATATAAAATTATAAATAAATTTTAAATTAAAACGAAAGTAAAGAAATCAAGCAAAAATATTATCATCTTCCGAAGTGTCCGATTTGAAATTCAAATGATCTTCAAGAAAATAAAGTATACAAATAAAAAGTATTGCAATTATCGAATGAAATTCGAGAATTTGACGAATCACTACGTTTCAAACATTTCTGGGTTCGAAAAACAAATGTTTGGCATTATGTTTGCTTATGAACACAGCAACTCAGAAACGGTTTCAGCTACAGTAAAGAATTTGGTATATAGTGTATACTCCAAATATGCAGATTTTTATGAGTTTTGAACAAAATTTAATCATAATAACTCCATATGTCTGATTTTCCGAATATAATTTGAAAAAATAACTGCGATACGAAAAGAGTTAGATGAATAAATTTTAGCACACAGCTTCAACATTTAAAATTTAAGTATTTACCAATATTGGAACCACATTTGCCAAATGGTTGACAGTCTAAAACTGCCATTTTCACAAGCATTAAATACTATAATTCAAAAGCCCAATGATTTATATATATGAAATATGGTAATGAATTAGCGGCTGCAAATTGTGGGTTTAATAGGTCTGAAAAAAAGCTGTCCTAAATAAGCATTCAGCTTTCTGGTAACATTGTCAGCGATTAATAGCCAAAGATCTCACTCTAAAAGGTTTTTCCGTGACTGTTGTTTTTCAATGACATACCAGTATAATACAGCACATTTATTAAAGTGTACGAGAGTATATTTCTTGGAAAGATTTCCCTCTAGTAGAGAAATTTTCAAAATTCAGATTGCAAAATGTTCTGAGAGGTAGAAATCAATAAAAGAAAACAATTCTCATCTGAACATCGGACCGAAAAACAATCCGGATAAAATGATTGTTCACCATAATAGAAAAATGATAATCCCATAACAGATGGAATCTCTTTATTTCAAGATATTTTTTTGAATAAAGCGGTACATACATGCATCCAGGTAGTAACACATTTGTTGAAGGTTCTTACCAGTCACATTTATGTACATTGCAAAAAGGAAGTATTGCATTCGGTATTTGGAATATCGGCAATTTTTAGAATTCTTCTGTGGCATTTTTTTTTTTATTTGTAAAAAATTCCATACCCTCCGTTATAAGACATTAATTCAAATTATTGTCGCTGAAATTCAAATATCCTGTTTGTGATCAGGAACTTACAGCTCATAAAATTAGTGTTTCCATTTATAATTTCCAATGGAATTTTTGCTTAACTCGTACTTTCCTTATCAAATTGCACACTGAAATTTTGAATCAACTTGTATAAATATCTATATTAATTTATTCCAAACAATTTGGTAAGTGTCTATAAAATAGGCTTTAACTTATGTTTTATGTTGATTCTTATTCAATATCCAAAATCTTTCCTAAATCTATTCTAATATAGGAAAATCTTATATATGAGCCAGCTATCATTCACCATGAAATAATTTACACAAATCTTCATGAAAGATTATTCAACATTTAATAAATAACTTGATAAAAGAGATTAGAAAGTTGAAATAAGTTGGAACAAGAAAGTTGACAAGTTGAAAGAACAAGTTTGAATAAGAAAATATAAAAAGAAAAACATTAGGAAAGGAACAACTTGCAGATGAACCTGCTTACCAGGACTATAATTGAATTTCTTGCATAATAAATTAAGCAAACTGTATGAAAAACTGTACGAAATACTTTAACTACAACTACTATGACTTTATTCTGGATGCAAGGTAATTCGAAAATCAATATAATATTAGATAGGGAAGATAGGAAAGAAACCAAAGTGATACATTGAATTATGAAAGAAAACACGAGCTGGGTGAGCTACAATGACCTGCTCATCTACACAGTATTAACATTTTATGTATGGTAATTATTTTCATTTTACGTGAATTTAAAATATACATTGTATGCTCTAATTTTAAGTAATACCTATTTCTTTTAATTTGTGCAATGAATAAATTGCACAGAATTCCTTCAGGTTAAATGTGTCAGAAATTGTCGGCAAGTAAAAAAGTGTATCAAATATAATATCAATGGGAATATTAAAATTTTAATTGGGTTGAAATTGTACTAATTTCTATTTGTGCTTATTATGTTACATATATCGTTTACCCTTTTCATTAAAATTTATCGAAGACAATTCATTTAAAATTGTTCATATTTCTACCCAAATACTCATTGCGTTCTTTAAATATATGTTAAACGTTGTGGTAGAAACCAAAATGTTTGTCTAATAGTGATTTCAATAAATGAATATATTATTTTACAGCACGCAATTAAAAAAATGAAATTTCAAGATTTTTTTTCAAGAAATTTATTTGTATACATAGTTTTTAAATTATGTATACAAATTAATTGTTTAATTAAGCAAAGTAAATGGAAAGAAAGCAAATGCTTATGTTTCTGAGCACCTGACATATTTTACGAAATATGACATTTTTACATTAGTGTGCTAGCATTATTGAAAACGCTTTTAGCATTAAAAACACTCAAATTCATTAAAACATAAACGCATCGTATATTTAGAATATGTTAACATTTGTAGCATGCATTGAATAAGAAAAAAATTGTGAATTAAAATATAAGTTTTATAGATGAAACAAAGCAGCCTGAAAGAAGGGAAAATAACAAACTGAGCTTTTATTTTAACATAAATTTAATCATTTGACAAAATATTCAAATATATC
Source organism: Argiope bruennichi (assembly GCF_947563725.1). Taxonomy (NCBI): domain Eukaryota; kingdom Metazoa; phylum Arthropoda; class Arachnida; order Araneae; family Araneidae; genus Argiope; species Argiope bruennichi. The sequence goes on along the minus strand of NC_079155.1, from coordinate 59,132,052 downwards.
TCATAATAAATAATTTTATTAATTCAAAATCAAACATTGTGGCTAAAGAGTGAAGTCTATAAATTCTGAATTCAACTAATTTCGTAACTATCGAACATCAAGACTTTCTTTGGTTTCTTTAAATTTCATTCTTCAGAACATGAAGCATTTGCATTTTTTAAAATCTAATTTGGTTAATTTCATTTAAATATTAATGCTATATCTTCATTCAATTATTCAATCATTGATTAGTTATTATCATTAATTATCTTCTTTTTTTTCCTTTTGCTTATGTTTTATGACAGCACATTTTTTCACCAAATATTATTAATTAATCTTATTAAAAGATTAATAAATTGAGAGTTAACTTTAATTTTATTTGATGTTTTTAGGGTTCCCTTTGTAATGAAATTTAAAGAAAAATTCATTTTTAGATTTCTTGATATTTGTAATAGTGAAATATAATCTAAAGAATGAAAAGCAGAAAATAATTCAATTTAAAAGTCCTTTATTACATTTATAACATATTTATAAAAATGCGCTTTTAAAGGTTGTTTGCCTACATTTATTTCTTTCAATATGAAAACAAACAATATTTACATTTACATGTAATGCTTGTGTATTATGCAAACATTAGACTAATAACCGAATCACTATTAATATGCAACTGTACAATAGAGATGACTGTGGTTGTGAAAAGCGACAAAATGTAACGTTGTGAATAATAGAGATCGGTGCCGAAGGTAAATAAGTGAAGCATAACTTTCACAGCTGCTTGTAATATCTTCCTACGACCTGCGATATCATGAATCAAAATGGGCTATAAATATTTCATGAAATTCAAATTGAAAACCATTTCGATGGTAAGACAATATCATTTATTTAAAACATTCCGCCTCAGTATTTTCAAATGGATAACCCACGAATATCAAACAAATATTTCATTACATTTTTTACTAGTAATTTCGTAAATGAAATGAATCAAGTAATGCCCAAGCAAAACTGCAGGAAATATTTAATTTAATGATGTTTTGGACTCTTATAATCCTTTGAAATTTGAAAATATACTTTTCTAGAATATGCAAATTTATTATAAAACAGAAAAATTTAATTAAAAAATTTAAATAAAATTTAAATTTAATAAATTAAAAATTTATTTTAGAATCAGAAAATAAATATTTGAAACTAATGCTCATGTTCATCATTGCATATGATATATATATATTTATGGAATATGAAATTAATTCTATGAATACTGGTATGAATATATGAATGATTGTTGAATGATTAAATTTATTTTAAAAACTGTATTCATTGGTGAATTTAATGGAACTCTGAAAGTAATTCGAGAGGAAACAAAATTCCTAGATTAGTTTGAGAATGCTAGAAACATTTTGAATATTTTGCATGATTGAAATATTAATAAACATTATTTTTATAAGGAATATTTATAATCATTTCATATTCGGTAAGCTGTTTTAATATTAGTATGAGTATTTCTAAAGATTTATTTTTTTAGACAATATTTTGCATTACTGTTTTTCTCAAAATTAGTAAAACACTCTTTAATTGTGTCCCTGTGTTATTGTTTTCTCAATGGTTGAAAACCAGTTTTCTTTTTTCTTTCAATTTGTCTTTTCCATGCAATATTCTATATAATTAAGCTATAGAGCTATAAAAATAATTTCTAATTATATGCATTGCATTTATTTTTTAATGAAGGATAATTAGATTATTTAAAAATGAATTAAAATTTGCTTATGGAAGAATAGATTTTTTTAAAGCCAAAATCCTATGTAATTTTCTGATTTCACAAGAGTGGCTTAGACAAACAAATAGATCGCCAATGAATAAAACTATTTTTCTAAAATTTCAGAAATCTAAATTTCTCATTTTTTTTTTTTTTTTAATTTCTTTTAGTCAAATAGGGGAAAAAAATCCGAAACAACTGTAGAAATTGACTGCAAAAATTGAGATTACTCTTTCGTGAAAAAAAAAAAAAATGTGCGCTAGGAAAACCACGTTTCGAAAGTCGATAATAATAGGCTGTTAAGGAGGCTTTAGTTTGTTCCATTTCACATCTTCCAGCGATGAAGATATCGATAGGCAAAGTGCGAAAAATCGATATCCTGCAGTAATCGCAGGAAATGGGATGCAAAATATGCTAGAGAGGGCACGCTCTTTTACGTGATGTGATTTGGAAAAATCACACAGTGAAGCGAGAGGAATCGGAAATGACTTGACGCTCTATCACTTACACGGAAAGAGATAGGGCGTTCAATAAAAATGACGATTCACGCCTCAAGTGAAAAAAATGACTCTAAAACATTGAAAGGGTTTGAAGAGGGTGTTATAAATATAGATGTGTTTAGGAAAACCCATTTCGATCGGGATTTGAGATTTTTTTTCTCTCTCTTTGAACAAAACACTAATGCGTCTTCGCAAGTTTTTGTGTTTTGCAATTTTTTTCAATATTTCTAAGAAATACTACAAAAATTATATTCCTTTATTTGTTTTAATTTGTGGGATTATTTTAAACACCATCAAAATATTGCATGCTTCTGATAATTAACGATTGAAAAACATAAATAGACAAAATCTTTATATATAAAACCCTAACGTACGTGGCATAGAAATCCGTCTTATTACTTATTACAGAATGGCAGCAATGAAATGTAAGCATGTCGATGTGCAGATTTTCAGCAAACTGCTTTATTCAGAGTTTTAACAGCTGCGCTTAGTTCGACATTCAGTTAATTAAATAAAATTATTATATTCTAAATGTGGTTTGCCGTGTCAAACATTTCATTCAGTCAGAAGATGTAAACTAAATTGAAAAATAAATTTTAATTGAAAATTTAATTATAAAGAGGGAAAATAGCTTAACCATCACTATGTACCCCCGCTATGACTTACTTACATGAAATAGATGACTTCCAAAATTGAAACAGATGATTTCACAAGAAGTGTTTTGCATTATCTTAAAACTAAAAAAATATCGATTTAATGATATCGGTTTCATTTCTATACAGTGTTTTTCTTTACTTTTAATATTAGGTTTGGTACGGTTTCGTTTGGTTTGAAAAAATCTTTTTGAAGAGAATTATCCGCCTCAGTTGTCTTTATAAGATTGTGAAATTCAAATTCATCGATTAAAATATTCAATCACGTGCTTAATGTTAAAATTAAGATTAAAAATTAAATTTTTATCATTAATTCCGAAATATCATTTTCTACTTATATTTCATAGTATATATAAGATTTTATTTTTTGCTCACATTAATTTGTTGCAGAATGATTCAGTAAAAGTCCCATTTTTAAGTTGTATCAAATGAAGAGAAATTTTAAAAAATACATTCCGTAGTAATCGTTTAATAACCTAAAACATGCACAATCTTGGCGAGCAAGCTATATTGTATATATATAAATATTAAATGTATGTATATATATAAAAATTAATGAATAAAATAATAATTATTATATATCAAACTTAAATTAAAATGTTAGGAACCTGAATCTTTGTGAATTTTACATTGACAACAACAGATTATTTCTATTTTCTCACAGAAATACTCAGATGTCAAAAGCAAAAATACGGGGATTACTAAAAAAACAACAACATATAAGGCAATTAAACAACTTGGCTTAGTTAACCTTCGATATTAGAAAATGTATTTATAAAACAAATTATTAATGCAAAATATGAATGCAACGAATGAGAATAACACATGCAGTATGTATTAAAATTTATTCTAATATTTAAAAAATATTTTTATTTAGAATTATAATATTATATCATAGTATAAATTATAATTATTATATTATAGTATCAATTATTATATCATAGAATTTAATATTACTCTAATATTAATGAAAGTATCTATAAAAAAGTTTTTAAACGAAATTTTAACAAACATTTAGTATGGAATCCTATGTTATTCTGCATCATGACTTTTCTTACAGACATGTGTTTTATTTTATCTTCTGTGTTTTCGAAAGAAAATGTTAATGTATATGCATGTGTGTGTATGACGATGCCCTAAAGCACACACTTTTACCTATTTGGGACAATTGTATTTCGTAGGACGGAGAGGATACTTCGTAGTGAATATTTTGATTTTTTTTAATTGAATAAAAGTAATAAGAGATTTTGCTTTTAATGTGATAGCAACTCACGGAAACCAATTTAACCAAAACTGGCTTTTGCATCATTTTTAATTCAAAAATTTGGCTTTTTAAAGATAATAACTTTTTGATTGTGCAATTCTTTCTGAATTTTGATAATTTCATTCATTTTTTTTTTTTTTTTTGCATAATTTTCCACAATTATTTTAATTATAGCAAAGAAAATCAAACTGTTTGGCTTGTATCAACAAATGTTTAAGAACGTTAGTTTCTGGATTTTTGAAAGGTATGGGGGAAGGATTCTGCTATTTATCTGATCAGTTTAGTTAAATAATCAGAAAATGAAATTCCCAATCTGCAAATGGCAACATGGGATAAGAAATAGATCATCCAAACAATTATGTTTTTAATTTATGCCGCGTGAATCATCGTCATCAATGTGGTATTTGAAATAAGTTACCCGAACAATTAAATCCTTAATTTTAATATGATTTCAATTAACGATTTCATTAGTTAAATTCATTCTTTGCCGAGTGAAACAAGATGATCAAGTTATGTAAAAGCGTTTTAATTTTGGTTAAACGCAATCAAAAAATCACTCCGGACCAGCTTATCATCTAGAGAGGTTAGTTAGGAGTTACAGAGATTTTTTCGAAGTTTTGCCCGTGTTTTTTAATGTGATATTGAAACTAAAGTTTTGCGAGAGACTTTTTATCTAATGAAATTAATTATAATCTCTTCAGACGATGAAAAAAAAAAGAAACATAAATATGATGTAATAATTTTGTAATATTTGGTTATAAAACGTATAAAAATATTCTTTAATGTAAGATTAAAATGAACTGTTCTTTATACCTGTACAAATGTTGCATTAAAAATATTGCATTGTATCTTTTCTGATGATCATGTTTTTCTTCTTCCCTTCTTTTTTGCAACAATAACAGTACTATATATATATATATATATATATATATATATTAAATAACTCTCAGTAATATGCAAATTATTTTGGTAAAACATATTTCTTTCCAAATCTTGATAACGAAATGAATGTTGAAAGACAACTCCTTTCAACTTTCGCTAACTTATACATATTTTCATTTCATCATTTAGTAAGTATATTCAAGCATCACGCCCTATGTATATTCATGATATTAGTATGTACTACGAATGAATCATGCTCACATATATGGGCACTGACCTCAAAACCATATTCGCACTACCATCCACATTTACATCGATATATAAGCTTTACTGCGCTATCTTTTCATCAGCGAACTTTACAGCTCAGTTTATACGGTTTATTATGCAATGCTAAATATTCAGCGTGGTCTTCGTAGCTTATACTCATTCCATAGCTGACGAGCCTCAGTTTGGCAAGTAATTAGCATAAATGAAGAATGGGGGTTCTCGGGTCGTCAGCTTTTCCATCCTTCTCGCGATATATCACGTGATAACGGCACCCCTCTAACGGAATATAAAAGATGAGCAAATTAACAGACTTGAAGGCGGTTTTATAGCAGTGAGAGTTTTCAACACTTTTAAAAGCTTTCAGCCTAGAGCAGCATTGTGAAGGACTCTTTATTTGGATGAGGGGTCTTTTTTGGTTTATTTTCCTGCACCCAATCTTTTATATGTCAAGTTTGTTAGGGGAAGGGCTGAACTCACACAAAGTACTGTGAGAGTAAAATTTTTGAAAGTTTTAGAGCGATGAATTTATTTTGATAAATTAGGGTCCGATGTTATGTAAACCAGAAAGTAGGGCAAAATAATAACTGAATAATTGAAACAGTTGTTTACTCTTTCAAATATTTCCAACTTTAAAATAAATGATCATTCATTACTAAATAAGTTAAACTTCACTTAACTTCGTTTCCTATCTGAATTTATAGCATTTATTTTATTTGAAAGAAGACTTATCCTAATATCGATTTTGTAAGTTCGTCGTTAAAAAAATTCTACAAATAGAGAAAGAGAAAGCGTATTTACTTAAGGAAACAAAACTTCTAAATTTGAAATTAAAATGTTTGATTTATTTTCTTACAATTTAAATACAACTAACATATGTCCTTTAAAAATATGTCTATATAGAAGAAAAATTAATATAATTAAAAAAAGATGTTCATATTTATTTAAAATGCTGTTTTTTTTAAATTTTAGCATATGTATTAAAATAATAGCGTTTTTTGGTTCATTATTCATTTTTATTCACATCCTATCAGTCCATTTTTAAGGAAAACTAACTATGAAAAATTGACGATATATTAAAATTTTTAAGCTGAAAAGTAATAGCAAATTTTAAAATGTTTCGAAATAGTTTATAAGCTTTCCCTTATTATTGTCTTTTATAATGATCAAACACTTCAATTCGGTTTGTGATGTAAATAAATGGAAATCGATTCTCCAATTATAAGAGGCGTCATCAATGCATTTTTTTATGATACTAAAATAGTCTGATATTATTCTGTATATACTTTTCAACCCCCTGAATATTCTTTATAATAATTCTTATACATTCACATGATAAACAGCGTTGATGCCTGTAAGGCTTTTGAAAAGAAGTATTGTGAAATAATATACTGAGAATATGTATGAGTCTGTAAAGCATTAAGAAAAATTGTATTTTGTTATGCACAATGTTATCTATATTCACAAAAAATAATAATAAACTGATGAAAGCAAATATAGGGGAGTAAATAACTTTCAATGCATAATCTTTTCGTTCAATTCTTTCTTTGTCTTAAAATTTCAACATTTCTGAAAGAATCGCATGAAAATAAATAGATACAAATTCTTCGAGAACATTGTTTCGCTTTAGGAATTTTGATACGAGAGACTGTATTTTATATAAATTTCCTGAAGTTATTTCGTGTAGTTGGAATCAATATAGATGTGCATATGTGTGTGGGTTTATGTAGAAAACTGCTGAGTCATTCATTGGAATTGAACTGTTACGAATAGAATGAGCAATGATGAAATATTCATTTGGAAAGTAAGATAATAAAATATCGATATTCCTTATAAATATCGATATTGCCAAAATTCCTTTTCATAACTCTTCACAAATTTATATTCAAATACGGAGCAAAAGATGTTATAGATAGAATTTTCTACAAATACAGTATTTAGTCATTCTGTGAAAATATTTATTTACTAAATTCACTGTGCTTTTTAAAACTCTAGTGCCTATATTTGAATAATAATTTCAATATTCTTGCACAACGCAGATTTCTCTCTGAATAATCCTGATATATATGATTCATCATTTAAATCCAACTAATTTTAATTGTGAAATAACCTCAAAGCTCAATTTTTACTAGACGGGTTTTCATAAAATATTGCAAACCACTTGTTGCATTTTGATATTGTTAATCTAGATTGAGAATTTTCTGTTGGGTTAGGCCAAAAAGCAATTGCTTTTTTTCTGTGTAAATGAAAAGCAAATTTTTCATTGGAAACAATTTTTGTATTAAACAACATGTTGTCCATTTTGCTCGATAATTTGTTTCTACCTTTCAGGCAACTTCAAGATTTCGCACTTAAAAAAGCTATTCCAATTTTATATTCTTATCAGTAGTGAAAGTTTTACCATTCAACGCATTTTGTAAAGAACGAAACGCATTGTAGTCTGAAGGTGACAAATATAGTGAATATGGTGGAAGTGATAACACATTCCATCCAATCTACAACAATTTTTGATGAGTGAGCCAAACTTGTATGTTGGATAGCGTTTACATGGGGAAACGCAACACCTTTGAGATTCTCTAATTATGGAAGCCTCTTTTTAATCGCATTATTTAATTTACTCAGTTGATAACAGTAACTTTAGAATTAATGATTTGGTTCCTTGGAAGCAATTCAAGATTCATAATACTTTTGAAATTCCATCAGACTGACAGCATAGCTTTCTTTTGCTGAATATCTGATTTTGAAGTGTTTTGAGCAATTTCATCACGCGTGTACTGCCATAGTTTTCTTTCCATGTTGTAAAAGACGATCCATTTTTCATCGCCTATGAATATGTGCTTCGTAAAATGATCGGTTTCTTCACATCCCTACAGTAAATAGCAAATGCCTACATGCTTATGAAGATGGATTTCTTTGAGCTCTTGCGGTACCCAAATATTGAGATTCGTAACATATCTAAGTTATTTCAATTGGTTTCCAGCATTCGATTTCGATATGTTAGGATTTTAGTAATCCCTCGAATCCTTAACACATTCAATGCTGCCGACGAGATAGCTCGTCTTTCAGATACTTCTGATTACAGGTTTTTGTGACCTAAAATTTGACTGTGGGCTGAATCTTCAAATATGTATTAGAAAGTTCAACATATCTAAACTGGTATAAGAGACAAATTTTAGCCCACAGAAACCTATAATTGGAGATATCTGAAAGACGAGATATCTCGTCAGTAGCTCTGAAAGGGTTAAGTATCGACAGGATTAAAAAATTTCCTTTATTTTGACGCTATCAACTTCGATTGGCATTCCTGAACATGTATGATCTTTAACATCAAAATAATCAGTCCGAAATTTATCAAACCAATTCTGACACTGCCGTATATTTAAGGCATCTTTATATCACACATATGCCATAGTTTCTATAACCTTGCACGTCATTCTACTTTTCGGAATTAATATAATAAAATATGACTAAAAAGTTTCTTTTGCTTTTCCATTTTGAAATAGAAGCCAAACAAACAATTGTTAATAAAATTGTGAATTTTTTTCTTTTTAAATCAGGTTTGAAGTATCTGCTTTGAAGTTACATAATGACTTTGCAGTTTAAAAGAATGTTAATTACATTTAGAGACAGGTATCTAAAAGTTTTAATAAAAAACTCATTTACCTTTTCTTCAACTCTAATAACTATAATATACAAACGTTTTCAGATAGTTTGTAGAGAAAAAAATCTAGAAAAAATGACTATTTCTATTGCTAATCATTAAAATTTTAGCTTGAATTTGTTTTTCAAAACCAACAGATCATAATATATCTCATAATAAAATAAATGGTTTCCAAATAAACAAAGAGTCTTTGAAAAATTTTCAATAATAAAAAGTCACTTATAAGATAGGTGTTGCTGACGTATGTCTCATATGGAAGAGGCGATCTTTCAGATCTCAAGCTCCTTTGTATATCGCAAAAAATATTATTTTTTCATTATTAAATGCTTACAACACGCATATTTTTAGAATATTACTTTTATTTGGAAATAAAAATAATAATCTAAAATAAGATTATAGTTATCCCTCCAAAAATTAATAAATAAAGTAAGTCAGAAGTGAGAGAAGGACTGAAGAAACAAGTGTAAAAATTGTAAAAATGTAAACATTGAACATATATTGTAAACACACACAAGCTCGCTAGCTCGCACGGACGCACACACTCACACACACACACACACACACACACACACACACACACACACACACACACACACACACACACACACACACACACACACACACACACAAATTAGATTTGATTTGGTGTGAAAATAATTGTATGCATTATAAATATTAATGAAAATAAAAGCATCAAAGACATAGAGATAATGTAATAAGTTCTTACTTAGATATTTTTATACACTTAATTGCGATCTTTTAATCAGTTTTCTTTTGCGCTATTATTTTCAAACATAAGAAACCAACTTAGAATAGAAAGACACATTTTGCCCTCCTTTTCTTCGAACTTTCAAAAAGTTCGGTAGGTCCTGGGTATGTAATCATGCGAACAAGAAGGATGGTAACATTCAGGAAATTATATTTCAAAGTTTTATATGGTGAAAAATGATATACCACTATTCATGTGTCGGTGTATTTGTTGGTGATCTATCATCAATAATGTGGTCAACTATAACAGAAAAGCTCTATATCATTTCATTCTTACTATTATATGATTCTTCTATTTATTCCGAAGTGTCCAGACATTTTAAAACATATAGTTAATCAATTCTAAGTAATATTTGTTGTTATAAATAACCAGCTAAGAGTTTAAAATAAGTATTGATGATATTATCTAACTGCAATATTTGCCAATCTTATGTTAACTAATTAGATTATTCAAAAAGTATAAAAAATAAACTTGAGGGAATGATTTCCCAGAAACTTTCTTGCATATTCTGCAATAATAGCCTTACACCTCCTCTTCCGCATAACGCTGAGGATCTTGGGTTAGGCCATAAAAAACGCATAGCATTGGTGAACGATAGTTACGAAATCTAGATCTTTGGAATGAAACCTGTAATTTTACTGAATATATCGCTAGAAAATGTATTTTAGGTGCCTTTTTACAGGCCAAATAACACCACATTTTGATACATATCTACTGATGAACTAACAGGTAGTACACATAATACCACTAATTTAAGCTATTTTATTTACATAATAATTTACCCATATATTATATAATCAATTTTACTGAATCCATTAGGAGAATATATATTTCGAATTCCTTTTTACCAGCCAAAGCCAAACCAAATTTTGACTCAAAACTGCAGCTGTAGTCGCAAGACAACACCGTAGTTTTAAACCATTGAGTATATGTTTTTATATAAATGCGAAAGTATATACAGACAGACAGTCAACTATTTCAGGGATTTGATTTAAAATTTAATCCGTATCTATATTTTAGACGCTAATTTTTTATACCCAAATTTATCTAATCTGCTTGTTGCAATTTTTAATTTGCTTTAGTTAACCAAATGAGCCAAATAGACAGATTTCTTGCGAATGTATTTCATTGAAAATTTGTCAGAAATTTATACATTTGGTCATAATTCTGTATGCCACATTTCAGCTGTCTAGTTTAAAGTAGTTTTGTGTTACCTAGTTCAAAGACAGAGGAATATACAAAATGATAAAAATATGTCTTCCGACTCAGGGAGATCTAAAACGGGGAGATTCGTCAAAATATTCAATACGAATGTTTTCACAATATATATATATATATATATATATATATATATATATATTAAATTTCTCTTAAAATAAAGGAAAAATGAAGCTTAAGAAATTATTTTTTTGTAAAATTGCAGTACAATGAGGCTATTTTAATTACTTTATACTTCCACTGGGTAGAACAAAATACTTATTTCAACATATTATGTAACTACAAACTATTTAATTATATTTTTTTTCTCCAAATTACTTAAAAAGAAAGTTTGAATTATCAACTTGCTATCCCTATAAATGTAAGAATTCTTTTTCCAAATTTCATTTCTAAGGACATATTTTTGTTTTTGAAAGTAATAAATTGAGTGAAAAATGTATATATTGCATTTCAAAGCCTAATTTTCCATGCCTAATATATCTCACCACTGTTCTTTGAAAATTTTAAAATAAAGCGGTTAGTTTGGATTTTTATATTTTCTTGTATTTTTAATACTCCATTTTTTCATTAACCGAGCCAATTAAAGAATTTCCATCATAATAAAATGCAATATTTTGTAAAAAGAAATACCTTCAATAAACTGGGATTAATGTCAATACACTTCTTTGCTCAGTGCAAAGGCATTCAGGTAAAAATATTTAACATCGCTGCCTTCAAAGAATTCGTCGAACGAATCTAGTGTCAGCTAAAAAAAGTGTATTTTCTCTTGAAAATATTTTTACCAAATCTAATAGAGCAGAAAACAGAAATCTCTGCATCTTTGGGTCATTAAGTTTTTGCTTTGCATTAGTTTAGGAAAGCAAACATGAACCAACTCAGCGAAACTTCAGTCGAGGCAAATTCCTTTTTTCAGTGCATTTTTCAGACATATTTCGCATTTTTAGTCATATGGCCTCTATTTTTTTATTCCAATTTTATGCGTGATGAGTGTTCTTCAATGAAAAGATTTTTACTTTCATTTTGCATTACTGAAGGAACGATAACTTTTTACATTAAAAATAAAAATAAAAAAAACGACGAAGAAAAATCTTTTTTTTTTTCATGGAATATTTTCCATTTCATGTTATTTGTTCCTTTTATTAAAGTTCTTGACGATCATTAGCTCCTCTCTCTGCGAATTCAGATCATCAAAAGTACATTAATCAGAAATGGCTCTGAAGTAGATAGAACAAAAGCGTTCTTTCGTCGTTTTATAAGCTCTCGAAATAACGATTTTGTGTGATTTTCACCTTTCTTTTATGGATTGAAGTTGAAAAATCTGAAATCGTATGATTTTTTTCTCCATTTTTTTTCTAATCTTTTTTCTCAAAAGTTCCTAGTTTTTGTAATTTTACGATGTCGTTTACTTCATTGTCTTGTGTGTTCTTAAAGTAATAACAGGAGAGCAAATTATTCTAAATTGTGTATTTACTTGCACGTTTATGTTGAGCAGATTGAAGACAAAATATTTACGGAACGTTTTTCTTATTTGTCTTATAGTAATTTTCTTTTTAACAAAAAAATGCTTTCTTCAAATACTTGCTCTGTAGATACGATCTCTAAAATAATGATCTTTTCTGAATCTTTCCTCTTTTTTATGGATTAAAAATCCTACACTGTGAAAAAGAAAAAAAAAAATATTTACTTTTTCTTTACATGATAATACACCTTTATAAAGGCTAAATGATTCAACGGTATTCATATCCTTGCATGTCTAAAATATTTTGTTAAAAAACCCTCAAATATTCTAATTTATTTTTTATAAAATAATCATTATTAATTTAAGGTATATGATATAAAATTTGTAGGAAATATATCATAATTTTATAATTACATATAATAGCTCAATTAATGCTTATATTGTTACGGATAATCTTTCAGTGGATATAAGGGAACGCAGCCCTAAATCTGAATAATAATAAACGAGGCTTTATTCAAAATATGTATATATATATAGGAAAAACAGATGGGAACAATACTTAAATGACATTGCTTGTAGAAATTCAAAATAACAGTAAATTGGGAATTTTAAATATTAATAATGCTCTTTGTGCTCAACAGTTGAGCTGATTCCTGTATTGTTTATGTATTCTTCTTGAAAAGAAGCAGCATTCTGCTCTTAATTCCTAATAGAGATATTATAATAATTCTTGTATTTTCCATAAGTTCCATTTTTGTTTCGATTTGATCAAATTCATGACCAAGTTTGTTGCAAATGCAGTAAACGTTAATCTGGCATCCTATAAAATATTTATATTCTTCTCATCCTTGCTTTGAGGCTAATTGCGCTTTGAAACTCTATTCCAAATATATTATTTCAAATTTATTAGAAGTGTTATGGCTATGAGGGTTTAAGGCTATGATATATGATATTTTTAACCCTCTTTTATCATTGGAGAAGCATATTTTGAAATGTAACATATGTCTTCATCTCAAAAACAAAAAGTTAATTCTAGGATTTCTTCCACCTCATTTATTGCATATATATATTTTACAAAACGAATGGTATCCAAAGAGCTTAATCTATATATTTTCACTGCTAAATGCTTATATCAATGTTGTAATATAATAATAACTTCCCAAGCTATTTCCATGAATGATTTGAAAGAAAAAAAGAACGTTAGTGTCTTTTGCGTCATTTTTAAGATGTGTATACGACTGATTTGAACGAAACATTTGTTAATATGCTATGAAAAGGAATAATTTCTTTAACATAAAAGGAATAACAATCTACAAATACTTTTCATGTCATATTTTTCTTTCTCTTAACGTAATACTTTACTTTTTACCTAGCATTATTCTTTTAAAATGTGTACTTGCAATAAAAGGTAATAATATTTTGCTATAGAATCATTTTGAGGAAAATACAATCATAATGAAAATACATGAATCAGTTTATTTTAGATTTTAAGGCTAAGATTTAGGGGTTATATACTTTTCAGATATTATTTTTGGAGAGACCCAGAAACGCGACACCCATTTCACCTGTGAAATTCAAAGAAATAAGAAGGCGAAAAGAAAGTTGACAATATTTGACAGCTCAGAAAAGGGAATTCCCCATTTTAGAATAAACTGGAATTAAACTAAATAGATACTTTATAGCTTGTTGAAAAGTGTGAAATCTATTAAATACCAAGAATGGGGAGTAGGCGGTATAGATGTTGGGCTTTTTGGATTTTAATTTAATTTGTTAGAAGAAAGAACTTTAAAAATGATGAAAATTATTTGACTTTATTATATACATTCAAATGCATCTTTTTCGTAGAAGGCAGAAGAAACGCTACTCTCACTATCAAACTTTTGTTTTCTATGAGCTTACGGAACCTTTTCAAAATATTGAATTAACGATTTCTTATTAATTACCTTTTCAAAAGAAATGTATTTTCAGATGCTGATTTTAATTCAAAGCCATGGTTGTCATTAATACATTTAATATATATATTTGCCGGCGTCCTGACATAGGGATAGCACGTCTTCCTCATGGTCTGGGAGTTCTGGGTTCGAGCCGCGGTTCAGGCATGGCTGTTTTTCATCTGTTCTATCTGTGAAATGTGTGAATGTGCCCCCCCCCCCCTCCTTGTAAAAAGGGGTTGTGCAAGCGAATGCGATGCGTGAGTAGCTAAGACGTAATCTTGGCCCAAGTTGGGGCCTCTAAAACAAGAGATGCTCCCTTGGCTTAAAATCACTGACTTCATCAGCGAGATTGTCCATGGCAAGTGCCATTATAAACAACAACAATATATCTCTTTAGTTCTGTGATTTAACTTTTAAGGGATAATTAACGAATAAGGAAGTAAGAATAATTGGATATTCCATCCCATATTAGAAAACGGCCTTAGATCGGATCGAGGTAAATTCTTACCAATAAATTTTGATACAATATTGTCATTTCTTTTAAATATTATGTAATGTTTGTGATTACTTAAATTTAACGCTGGCGGATTTATTTCTTGCACTTATATACCACACTTCTTCAAAAATATGTTTTATCATCGTGTTCATATTTATAAGATATTTTCTTCCATTTCTTTATTATTTATAATAAATATAATTATGTACAGACATATTGATTTAAAAATTTAAAATCTAAAATGAATTAGATAACATATTTTCTACAACAACATAGAAATAATATCAACGATTAATTTCTTTTATTTCACTGTGTGCATAGATTTAAAATGATCAAAACAAAAAACAATTTATGGTAAAGTAGGTACAAAACTTCATTCATAAATCAGCATATATCAAGCAAAATATTTATTACGTTCTATTTCTTATGATTAGATTTTTTGAAAAATTTTATTTGTATGTTTATGAATAATGTTCTTAACTATTGCTTCACTTTTATATTTTAGAACTGTCAGAAAATAATATTTACATTATTTTTTTAGAATATAAATTTCATATGATATCACTTATTTATTTAAAATAAGTGAAAACACGGAAGAAGAAACAAACTATTTTGACTTAGAGATAATTTTTTTTATTGACTTGAAATCTTTTATTCAGAAGGTTTTGCGTGGCTGAAAAAGCATGAATTTCTAATAGCCTAACGTGAAGAAGGATTTAAAAAGAAAGTACAAAAGTGGGTAAAAATGTATTACTTGCTCGAAAAATATATTTTATTCGATATGTTTAAAAAATTCAAACCGATACAACTGGAAAATAACTGTAGAAATTGAATAGATTTTAAATAAAATGTGTTACCTTTTTTAATATTTCTCTTTCTATGTAAATCAAATCATTTCTTCAATTTACAATGCAGTAATACAAGAAATGTATTACCAGAAAGTCCTATTTTATCTGCTTGTTAGGTGAGAAAAATTGCAGTTCTATAGTTTCTCCAATAAAAATAATTAAAATAACTCTTTCCTACCTGGATTTCGTACCATAAGTTGCACAGCGCTGTTCATTTTAAACGTATTACATCCCCCTCGCGACTCTGTTTAAAACCAATGGCTAATATAAAAATCTAACATGATGAATGCATAAGTGGTAAGAGCATAAAAAACATCTAAAATTTAGAAGAGAATGATGAACACTAGAGGAAGTTATTTCTATACATTTTTAAATATTTTACGAAAAGTTACAAGTGTAACTGATTTTCATCAGCAGTTAATTCAGTGTTAATTCCGTCATTCCATAGAGGATTCTTAAAATTGGAGAACGATTTAACGAACATCTCGGCTGCATATACAGCGTTCGAAAACATTCACACGTTGGGAATTAATGTAAAGAGATTAGCGCTTCTAATTTACTTTTTAATAGTTATGACTGGTATTTGGTTACAAAGGTTTCCACATTGATTTAAAAACTAATATAATATATAAATTCAAATACAATGCCAACTTATCATTTTAATTTATTGCATATTCTGAGTTTTCAAAATTAAATTATAATGTGATAATATATAAATGTGAATTGAAAATGCTACAAATATATAATATTCTTGAACATATAAATTTTATTCATCTGTATTTTTACAAATGAATATTCATTGCACAGATATGAAATTCTTATAATTTCTGCAACATATATTATTATTTAACATGCATTGTTTAGTTAAAAATTTATATATGATATTATTTAAAATTTATATTTTATTTTGCTGAGTAATAAAGAAACAATAGTTTTTTATTCAAATATTTGAGAATTTTACCCGAAACTTTATATATATTACTCATACTGCAATTTTAATTAGTAACTTATCCAAATAGTTCACAGATATATTATTCATTTAATTGAATATTTTAAAACTTTGAACAAATTTGTATTATTAGGAAAATAACATTATTATCAATGCTATTACAATACAATTCTATTTTCATTTTTAAAATCTCTTATGCATATATTTATACAATAGTATTCCACAGTATTAATCATTTATATTTAGCAAACAGATAAAAGTTTTTAGTGTTTTCTTCTATTCTTACTAGCCAGTGAATAAATTTATAAAATCTTTATGTGATTCATAATACATAATTTACTATTTCAATCTAATTAATATAAATATTTAAAGATGTTGTTTCCCGTTATCGGCAGCTGCCAGACAAATACAATTTATTAATACATCGAAAATAGCCAAATAGTCTGCTACATAGTTTTATATTACTGTTTAGCTAACGAAGCACAAACTTTCTCATCTTCTGCAATAGGAAATATTTTTAGTATGGAAATCATCAATAACTAATTAGCAAACCATATAATTAATTAGATGAGAGGAGTTCAATATTTACTTACAGATAATAAATAGTTATCTGTAAGTAATTAATGATTTACTGTATTTTTTTCTTCTATTATTTATCTTTTGTGACTTATTAGCGATAGCAAATAATGATCACTTAATTATTTTTTTTATTTTACGCATTAACTATCAAAATGTTCCTGTTAAATCTGTATGTTTATGACTAATGTAACAGAAGAAATACATGCAACATCGTTTAATTTCTTTATAATTTGAAAGCAAAAATTTTATTTTGTAAAGTTTTCAATTTTTTATCATAAAAGTAAAAGTGAGTACCTTAAGTGAAAAGTACCTTATTTAGAAAACACTATGAAGAAAACAACATATCCAATATGTCAATAAAATACTCAACTACAATGAGCTGGAAAACAGAAAAGAATAGTACAAATTCACTTTCTAGTTCACAATTAAAGGATCATTACAAATTCAATATGTATTATTGTTATGAAAAATAGTTATGTAACATAAAAACAGTGCTTAGTTATATCAAAAGCATCTGAATGAAATAATTTGAGCAATGAAATGATAAAAAAAACTATTATCTTATAATTATTTATTAAATTAATTATTATTATTATTATTATTATTATCTTTTTATTATTTAATCTATTTAAATAAAAAGATAAAATATTTGCATCCAGAAAAATTTATTTATGTTATGATAATTATTTAACTTATTAAATAGGGAGAGTGAATCAACAACTGAACTGGAAGCCTTTTATTAACATGTGTGGTGGCTGCAGGGAAGGGGGGAGGTCTACCTCACATTGAAATGATTTAAATAAACATTTTGAATTTAAATTCTTTTATAATTCTAATTTTTTAAAAAATTTCAATTTTTAATTAAAAATATCATAAATTATTTACATATTTTGCCATTACCTATATTCGAACCGGCATTACTCCCAATGAATATATGGATGCAATTAATTATATGCATTGCATGGCTATAATGAAAATTGGATTTTTAAACATAATCCGGTAAGCAGACAAAAAGTGATGAAAATATTTCATTATAAGTTGGATATTTATTTGATTATAAGTTTAAATTATGTATTATATCATTAAAACTATAAATTGAAACAAAATGTTCTGTCTAAATTTTATTTAAAAATTTATGCTGAAATTTGAAACTGATATTGTTGAAATTATAAATTAAATACGATATCGAATCCAGAGTTTAATTTTTAATTAAAAATATAAATTAATTACATACTTTGTTATTTTCTTTATTCGTTCTGACATTACTCCTAGTGAATATACGAATGCAATTAATTATATACGTTACCATGACTATGATTATTTTTTTTTCAAACATAATCCGAGAATTAGAAGGAAATCGATATAAATATTTAATTATAGTTTTTGGATTTTAAGTTTAGATTATACTTCAAAAACATCAAACTTATAAATTGAAAGAGCATCATTTTACGTCTAAATTTTATTTAAATAATTATGTTGAAATTTGAAACTGCTATTGTTGAAATTATAAGTTAAATTCGATATCAAATCTATAATTTATAATCTCGCTTTTGTATTATTTTCATTCATTTTATTGTGAATCTTGTAATTGAGCAGATTGTGTGCGAGGTAACTTTTGAAACAATTATCTCTAAGCGAAGTTCACTGTATTAAAACAGGGATTGCATTCCAATTCCATCAGTCTAAAATTATTTTAATTTTTACACAATTTGAAAAAAGAGTAACTACGAATAGTTGTCTACCCAAATGTATTCTACTTAAAGAAATGTGATTATTACTAAGAATGCAAAATACATTATAAGCTCAGTTTACAAAGGCACATTAGGACTAAATATCTTTCATTAATTTGATTAAAACCATGATAAGTAAGTTTCTGAAAATGAATAAAAACTGTATTAAAATACCAAGACCATACGCCAAGAAAAGGCCAGAAACTTCCTTGAAAATTCAAATTTTAAATTTATCCAACAAATAATGCTTTTTTGTTTAGAAACAATTAAAAATATTGTGATTTCATTTTATGCTTGCATAATGTAATTGTGAATTATTTCTTATTGATATTTTTTTTTATCTCACTCATTTTTTCAACACTGTTTCTAAGTATCCATTACGAGTAGGAAATATTTTTATTTCCTTTTTATAGATATTTCCTGCTACTGTGAATATCTCTTTTTGATATTTCTAGTCTGACTTGTTTTCTATTGCATACTATATATATTGAATTGATAGAAAGTTATAAATTGCTCCAATAATTAAATAGAAGCAATAGAGCATATTGTCTTTGTTACTACCGTTTGTCTCAACTGGATTATTAATGCAATCTATAATTTTTTTCTTAACTAAATAAAAAAAAACTATGGAATGATAAGCTCTGCTTATTGGATTAAGCGGTCAATGTAGAAGTCAGCATTAATTAATTGATTATTCTATTCTTTAGTGAGAAAGCAAAGATAATGTAATAATGAGAAAAAAAGAAAAATGAATTGTGTGTAAAAGAAAATGATGAATATAGAGAAACCTGCTATTTTTGAATGAAAATTTGTTTCAATACCTTTCCCAAGCTTTTTGGTATTTTTATATTTTCCACGGTTGTTTCATTAGATATAATTAATTAAATTTGCACTGATACAAAAAAAGCAATTTATTTAGAATTTTAAAATTTTCTGCTCCTGAAGTTATTTTATATATATATATATATATATATTTCTAATACTTTTTTATGAAGAGAGGCAGCAAATTCTTTTTATAATGCTCTTTTGGGGGGCCGAGTGGTTAATTTGCAAACTATTGATTTGTATCGAGGTTCCTTTTGATAATCTAATATGTTCAAACAGCAGGAAAAAAAATGGATTTATTAAAAAAAAAAAAAAAAAAAAAAAAAAAAAAAAAAAAAAAAAAACATCTGATTGTCTTACAAAAGCAACTCAACAATTTTAAATTACAATAAAACTATTTTATATAAATGCATTTTCGATTTTATTAAATATAGTGCAACGTATCCCTATAATGTAGCATTATTTACATATAATCCTATATATATTTAAATGGTTGATAGAAAGATGTAACGTATCCTCCAACATTCTTGCAAAAATAATATGATGGTATTAAATGATTATTTTGTTATATACGTATGGTTAATAAGTGATTAAATACAGTATAGTAGAGTAACAGAGACACCAACCAATCTTGCAGTATACTTTACGAAACTCGAGAAGGCAGTGTTCTTTTACCATCCAACAAGCTTACAAAAGCAATTTATTTAACCCCTTTTTTTGTACTCTAGGAGAAACAAGCAGTTTACTACATAAAACAGCGAGCCACGATGAGGCTTCCGTAATGGGAGAAGTAGTGAGTCTGGAAATCATCAATAACTAATTAATTAACCATTCGATTAATCAGATGAACGGGGTAATGTGAGAGGCAGCCGAGAGTCCTGGACGAGACAAATGCAAAGGACCGCCGCTGAGCACACATAAATCATGGGGGAGCCCTAAATACCGTCGGCGCCGGCCTAATAGGCGGAAATGCGCCACGAAGCCCCTAAAATGAGTCGGAAGAACCTCGTAAAGCTACGGGTTTTCCCTCATCACCAGAAGCAGTGATCACTCTTTCTACCATCCCAGCAACTGGGGACTTTAAATTGCTCTAGTTCGTTCGTTGTTGTTTTTCTGGTCTATAACATCACGGAAGAAAGTTTTCAAATTCATTTGGCTTAGCAGTGGAAAAGGATTGCAGTGTTTTGGAAACAAGTATTTGTATGCATCTAATGAAATGGGCCCAAAAAATATCAAACTATTGTTGCTTGATGTGGTAGAAATATAGACATATAAGTCTTTTTTTGTAAAGATGTGAACTTCTGTGAACTGATAATATATTTCCAGCCTTCTATTGTCTTTGTAATTTAAATATTGTTTTTATGTCTAAAAATGATTTTTTTTTATCCTTCGTTTGTTGAAGAGTTCCATATTTTTTTTTTCTTTTAAGGAATACGACTAGGTTTGGAGGGGTTTAAAAATATTTTAATGCTTATTTTTATTAATGTAACGATAAAATGATGAATAAAAGTAGAGTTATTTTAATATATATGTAACTTCTGAAGATAAGGCATATTTTGATGTAAATTTTATTATTTATTAAAAAAATTAGGATTGTTCTAGAGAAATCAGAACAAAATAGTTTTTCATTTTTCTTTGTGACTTTACTTGTGTAACATATCTTAGACTAAATTATCTAAGAGTTCCATACAAAAATAAAATTTTTGTGCGTAATCTATGAAATTATCTCTGAAATTTTAGGATTTATTTCAACAATATTTATTTTAAATAATCATAAATCCACTTCTATAACATTCAACAACAAATTCATAGTTCATTACATTCTCCATAGCAAAAAGAAAAATAATTAAAAATTTCATTCAAATATCCTAAAAATTTCATTCAAATATTTTTTTGAAATATGATGATTCACGTGCAGTAAAATTATGAAAAAACTCGTATGTCAGAAAATGCATTTAAATTTTCTAAATGCTAATAAATAAGCATCACTTGCATGTTAATAATTTGCTATAACGTGGCTTCTAATTATTGACATAGAGACAAAATAACGATATCGCTAGAAATAGAAACATACCTTTTTTTGACCCCCCCCCTAAAAATTAAAATTCAAATTTTTACCCAAGTTAGATATTTTTTTTTTTTTTTTTTTGCTGTGTCAAGAAAATGAATATTTTATGTAGGACATTTTAATTTCTTTTCAGTCTCTTTTTACTTATGCAAAATTTTTCGAAGATATCACAGAAAGAATTATAAAAAAAGGCAATAAGAATGGTTGCTTTCAAAAAGAAGTTATGAATGATATAAACTACTTCAATATTACATAATAAAATTTTTTGATACCAGCCCCTGAACTGTATTATCAATCTTTTTAAATGTATTGACTTAAAAGGTATTTGTGTGTAAGCACTCATAATTTTGAATTTACTTCGTAGTACTTTTTTAGATACAATTCTTTTTTTGAACTAATATATTGAGATGATACTCTGACATTAAAACTATTCGTAAATATTTATGTTGAAGATTTTTTTTTTTTCAAAAATGAAGTTTTGATTATCTTCAACAGTTTTCTGTTTTACTGAAGTTCCAAATCTGCATCATGTATTAGATAATTTTCTACTTCATGAAGTAGATAATTATCTACTTCATTTATCGATAGTTAAAACTAATTTATTTAAAGTAAGTCTAATAATGTAGAAAAATAATGGCAATATAATATGCTTAAAGTATTTATTAACAATAAATATATCTCTATCGATACCATTATGCAACCATTATTTTATATTCAATGCTAACACTTAAACTTTCAACTTTTTTTAATGGATAGCACATATGCAGTGTCATCTGAAATGTTTCTTCTGATTGCGTTTAGAACAAATATTTTGATTCAAACATTAAAATTTCACTATACATGAAACTGATATGTGTTTCACATAATCACAAGGCAGAAGGTTACATTTTATCATTTTTCTCCATTTCTCCATATGGAATATATACATTGGTTCTATGTGAAGAAAGAAAAGAAAAAGATCTGAGCAATAACTCCAGACATTGTCGAAACGGATCATGGATTTTGTCTTCTATTTTTTTCACAGAAAATAATTTCAGCATTTATTTCCGAAAATATCCGTTAAAAGATCACATATTATATTTTCTCTTACCCTTGATTTAATTGTGAGGATCAAAATACTGAAGGGGAAAAAATGGGAGCAATTTTCCCAAATTAGTTCCAGTTTGTCATCCCTTGATTTTACTCGTTTCCTCTCATTAGCAAATGAGTTGACTATTGCAGAATGATGATGAATTGACTGGGAAATGAAACGATGCATAATGGTCTCACAAATAAATATGATTAGAAATTTTACTGATTAGCTATGCAAGTGGATTGAAACTCTAAACGTTTAGAGATGCGATTATTGTAAAATTTCTTACGGAGATGAAAAATCTATTATACTAGGGCCGTTTCTAGAAATCAGAAGGAAAAAAAATATTATTTTAAGAGGAAGGGTGGTGATGCAGACATATAATTGCTATTATTTTCCTAAAATACGGAATACCTAGAATTTTAATTCATACAATAATTATTTATACTATAATTTTTTAAAAAATATTTTATTAAATATATTAGCAAAAATATTGTATTATAGAAAGTTTCTCAAGTAATAATCAAAATATGCATTGCACTTTAATTAAAAGATTTTAAAAATTAATTTCAGAGTATTAATATAAAAAGGAATATTAATATAAAAAGTTCCACAAAGCCTTAGATCCACATAACCCACATAATAATAATAAAACTTTTTTTGTAAATACGTTCTATAACTTATTAGAAATAAAGAAATCTCTTAGTAATATATAAAGCTAATTAAATGGATATTTCCATCATTTTATGGGGTTTTTTTTAAAATTAGGAGGTAATAAATAAATTCTACTGAGGAAAATTCATATGAAGTTAACACAAATTTTATAAAATAAGAAAAAAACATTGAGCACTTCTCTTTAAGTTAAATTTTCTACTATGAATAACATTTTTCCAAACTTCATACTATTAGATAAATTCATCCTAATTTTCTATTTTTCCAATTTATTTTTAACTGAATTTTACTTTTTTTAATTTCTTATTAAGAACCTGATCATAATCTTCCTAAATTTTAGAATGCAACTCAATGCATCAAGGGAACTTTAAAAAATTCTGTTCATGACGTAGGATATTTCTGGGTTCATTTCTTTTTTTCATTTCATTTTTAATATTCAAAGATATGTCATGTAAAATTTAATGTGAATTTTTATTATTCGTAAGATAAACTAAAAAGCATAATAATTGAAGGATTTTCTAATCAATTTGAAAAAAAAATTGTAAATTAATATTGCTTGTTAGATAAGGACAGAAATATTGCCTGGGTAGTGGGAAGTTTATTTCTGTGCTTTTGTAAATAATGTGATATTTATTCCAGGATACAGAATATATTAGAATTTTCTCAGTAAATGACAATAATTTTGAATATTTTTGTTTTTTGTTTTCCAGGGACTAGATGGAAAATCAGATGATAATTACCTCATAATAATTTTATATTTTTATTTACATTTGCAAGTGCGAAGTAATTATGTCTTTTATCAATTTAATAATACTGATGAAATTAACTTCGCTTATTCTAAATTGTTTTATATTTGATCTTTTAAAAAGATATAATAAGCATCCTAGCACAAAATAGTCAATCCGATGCAATGAATTTACTCGTTTATATTTTAATCGATATGATTTTATACATTTTCATTTGTTTTTATCTAGGTTTGGTAAGAAAGCTAATGTTATTATCTCTTATAAATGTTATTATCTCTTATGAATTCTCATGTAGCCGTACGGTAAAATTAATGCGGCAACTGCATATCACTCCATCGAAAATACGAAGCACGAGAAAAATAATTCATCATAAGTGTACATAAAGAATATTACTAGTAGAAATTAATAACACAAAAGAATACAAAAGGCTTTTTAAATGACATCGATTTTGTAACATAGGTCTTCTTGCAATAGTTAATGCTATCAACATTCCAAAGAGATAATTCAGTTTCGACTGAGAGCTTCAATTTTTTTATATTTACTTTGTTAGCGCATCAAATTTCTAGAACAATATTTAAATCCAGGTTTTTGAATACATATATCTACATAATTCTTGTATTTTCCAGAAACTTCATTATATCGCCAAATTAGTAGGTTTGTCACATATACCGACGCACATTCAGCACCCGTTAAGAACAATAATAAATCTCGCTTTTCGGCATTCATACTCACGTTGCAAGAAAACAATAGTACACTAAGATTAAGAAAATGTTTATTCAACTAGGAAAATATGCTTAGTGAAGTAAGGAAATCATAAATTTAAATCCATACAATAGGTATATTATTATGTTCCTTTCATTTATAAAATAGTATTGCATTTTCCATGCATCAAATAGCAGATATGACAAATAGTAATATGCAGTGTATTAAATATTGTAAATTTTGAATATTGTTGCTTATTATGAAACTAAGAAAATTACTTTCTGTACATTTACATTTAACTTTAAATAAAAACATCCTGAGGAGAAAGTACAAGAGATGTGTATTATATCTTTAGATCAATATTTAAATCATTTCAAGGATTTCTATTCATCTTAAAATTATAACTGCACAAAAGAGTGGAAATGAAATATGTTTATTCTTTTAATATCAAACATAAAACTCAGCGAAGAGAAAATGGAACAAAACTAATCAATAAACACCATATATAAAAGTCCTTTATTATTTCTAAATAAAACAACTTCCTACGGAAGAGTTTCGTTTCATTTTGCTCTGAAAACAATAAAGAAATAAGAGTCTTTCCTCCATGCTTTAAACCGTAAAAGGAAGTAATTTTATAAAGAAACTCAAATAGATCATGATCCATTCCTGATCTATTAAAGTCAGAGAAATCTTTATCCAGCCGAAATAAAGTAAATTCTACGTTTTCACGGAGGAATGAATTTAGTTGGTAAAAGAGAAAGAACGGTGGACTTTCCGCTTCAGCGATTTTGATTCTATACTTTATTTCTTGTTTCCCGACAACAAAGCAAACAGTTGTTTATATGTGTTACGGAATGTTCTCCAATCCTAACGGTTCCTTTGAGGAAATATTTTGCTTTTTTTTTTCAAAATAGTAAAAAGATTGAAGCAGAAAGGACTTGGATGAAGGAAGAAAAGTAATTTGATCATTGATTATGAAATTTATGTATAATTTAAAGAAATATGTATACAAAGAAAATATTATCTGCATAAATTTCAATATATTTATTCCATAACGACAAAAATAGGAAACACAGCAGTGATATTTGAAAAAGGACAATATTTTATAGCGTTCCTGAAAAAGCTATCGATAAATTAAAGAACAAACTTTAAAAGACATAACTGAGAGCATTATGCTTTAGTGAAGATTAATCAAAGAATCAAAGACACCAATAACTATTACATTTTAAAGCTTTACGCTTCGGTGGATGATCCATGAATAAAAGACTACTAACAGAAAACAATCAACACAATGCTAAAAATGAAAACTATTCCAAACAAGATTAATTTATTACTAAGATTTAGCATTATCATATTATTAGATTAACATATTGTTGTTATATTTATTAAATTAGTTTATATTGTTGTTTCTGATGGCACTTGCCAAAAACAAGTCCCCTGATTACGTTTGCGAATTTAAGCCGGCAATTTTGAGTCTCTTGTTATTCAGTAGCGACATCTAGGGCCAAGAGTATGACTAATTTACTCAGGCGTCACAACCCTTTTTTACGGGGCGGACTTCATTCATGCATTTCATTCATTCAACCACAGATCGTAATTTAGACTTGAAACAGAGAACGATCACCCCTGATCCAGCACCAGCAGTGGTACTTCTCTCGGCATGGAGCACTTTGTGACCACGACAAATTTATACGTGCCCCAGCCAACACCACACACGGAGAGTCTGCGGCTGGCGGATTCGAACTTACAACCCAACTACATAAGGAATCCAACGCTCAATTAACTAGGCTATTCCGACCTAGATTAAACTCTTATTATTATTATTGCAAATAAGAAATTAAACTTCTTTATTAAAAATTAATTATTTACTTTAATAATGGAAATTTGCCGATCTGGAGGAAAATTAGTGGATGGTGTATTATTCGAGTTTAATTTCATAATTTCACATGAATAATAATTTATCATATTCCTAATCGTATTTATTAATTATCGTATTTTTCTATTAATTATCTATTTAAAATTGTCGTATTCTCAAACGATAATTACACAGGAATTTAAACAGCGGTATTATAATACCTGGTCGGTTGTTCAATTTACAGTGTATATGAATGTATTTAATGGAATCAAATGAAATGGTGTCATTTTTGTATACAATCTGAACTACCAGCATCATTTGACATTTAATTCGTTCTAAATAAAGATGTAAACAAACTGTTAAAAATAACTTCTGCAGTCCTTCAATTGATATCATATACTTCCACATGCACGTTATACCTTAGAATGAGTAATTGACATAATTCATAAAAATTTGTTGCACTACAATAGGCAATTTAAAATCAGTTCCATTTAACCAAAGAATACAAAAAAAAAAAAAAAACCTATTTCTTAGCTTATTATCTTGCATGCTGTAATCAGAAAATCTAATGCAATACAAATTAATAATGTTTTTTTTTTCTTTATGATCACTTAAATTTGACTTAAATTCTTCGGCTGTTACAATTGATAAATGATAATTCTATTTATAAGTGTTTTAAATTAAAAAAAAAAACTTCCTGATTAAAAAACATTTTTCTTATCAAACTTTTCTCTAATTATTCTTTATATATACTAATTCGTACCCAGAGCGTTGCTGCGGCAGAATTTTTTTTTTCTATAATATCGTTTAAAATTTGAAATAGTTATCTTGTTTAATTAAGAATGATGAAAATAATGTTATTTATTTTCTTGTCGACAGTGAATACATTCGGGAAAATTGAATGATATATAAAGAAGAAGTATAAATAAAATAGATTTACATTTTTTAAAATTTATTATTCAAATTTTTTTTAATTTATTATTCAAATTTTTTTTAATTTATTATTCAATTTCTTTTTTAAATTTATTAAATTTATTATTTATTCTATTTTTTTTAAATTTATTATTCAAATGTTTTAAAGTAGATAATATTATTCCGTTTTTCCGTTTTTAGCAAAATAAATAAATAAATGTCTTGGCTGTCCGACTCGAGGGCATCCAAGATACAATTGGCCATATCTTTTGACAAAGCAATTAACATGGCATACGCTTATATAAACGAAATATTGTTTGTCGATTCACTGAATAAATAGAAAAATTGCTGTTTGCACTGGAAAATTTCTATTATATATAACTTTCCTTGATTGGCATCGAAAATAATGATTCTATTTTGTATCTGTGAGATAAACTCTGAATAATATGTGCGATTCCCGCAGCCAAAATATTGTGGTCGCTGAATGGTAATATCTTGTATAGATGACTATTCATTAAAAAAAGAAGAAAAAAAATAGCGCTTGAATTAAATATTTCCGATTTCATTTCACTCACATTGATTGATTTCGATGATAATAATTTTATTTTGTTTGATATTTGTGACCGAACTCCGAATGACAGATGCCATTTGCCCTTTATTGTTTGTATTTTGTCGATTGTCACTTGTCAATTGTAAAATAATGTTGAATCCTAGAAACGTAAAAAATGATTTGTTTGTAAATTTTCTGTTCAAAATAAATGCTAATATTTGTACTATACCTATAACCTTCGTGCAGTTATAAGCAATAAGTTGACAAAGTTTTATCGCAATCAGATGAACATGTGCATAAAATACCGCAGTACGGATGTGCATAAAATGCTAGATAACAAATATTCGATTTTATATATTAGATAAGACAATAAGTTAGTAATAATTCATTATCATAATAACTAAAGTATTACATATTGATAATATATAAAGCCTTGAATATTTCATGTAGGAATATGGAAACTATTTAATCAGTAAACTTGTGTAAAACTTCCACATATCCAACCTTCAACTTCCTCTAAGGTTTTTCAAAGATGTTTATTGATTTTAACACATACATTATTTTTTGGCATAATATATCCTGTCATGATAGTCTTTGATATTGCATTCATATTTAAATGACATAATTTGGGATTGTTTTAATCTTGTACAAACAATTCCTTTTAGCAATTAATGAGTCACAAGGAAAGATATCTACTTATAATGCGTTGTAGACTTTGTATTAGCAAAGAAAAATATATATTTATAATAAAAGTAATAGAATAGTCATATTGATTAAATACATTTCAGTGTTCTTTATTGCGGTATTTGTGTCGTTATTTATCTCGAAGTATCATGAATAGTGTTGAATCTAAAATATCCAACGTTATATTATTTCTTAAATGTCTGATTTTTTTTTTAGAATTATAGCAACCAATTAAGACATTTCAACATTAAGCATGATGTTAATTTTTTTTCTTTGTTTGACTTTAAAGTTTGTAATTAATTTCGCATCTCAGCTACTTAATATGTGCATCGCTTCGACAATTTCCGCTTTTTTTGCAAACTTAATCAGCGTTTAAGACATTTCAACATTCATTAAGTTGCTAATTCTTTTCTTCATTTAACACAAGGAAATTAGGAATAACTTCGGATACCAGCTGCTTTACATGTATATTGTTTCACTGATACTCGCTTTTCTAGCGATTTTTAACAATCCCTTTAAAAAATAAAAGGAGATAAACCGGTGAATATAAATGTGTTGGTTGGATGATAAGTTTCCCCTGAGAAAATCCGTCGACAAGTTTAAGCTTGTTTGTTTAAGGACATAAAACTGAGATACTTAAAGCAAGTTGCCACTGAAACTTCTTCGGTCTCTTCCTTGTCAAGTAATTGAGGACCGGCAGTGGGAAATGGCGTTGTTCCATAAAGAGAAGTTTTGCCTCTGCAACTCTATTGACGACATTAATCATCTGGAAAGAGAAGCTAACCTCATTAACTTGTCACTAATGAGGCCAGATGTATCTCATTAAAACTTTATTATGACGCTTGCACACTCATCTTTTGGCCACGGGCCGATAAATCGATGAAAATAATTTTTCGATCTCTTTTATCTGCATCGATAGACTCTGCTTAATCGGTACCCGACAACGGAATGGGAAGTTAAATTGTTTTATGAATATCAGAGTTGCTGATGCTTATATCCATCTATCTATCTCGTGTATTGAGCCTGAAGTAAGGATAATGATAAAACTGATGGTAATTTATTTAAACGTATTTGGAAACATGGTAAATATAACCATTGGTTTTTGAAAGCACATATATGCATTTGCAAAAGCTTTCGCTTGTGTAACGAAATCTTTTAGGTTGGTGAAAAAATATAACTAGAAATACATGCAGTTTTTCAATATAGTTAATGAAGAACATGAAATATCTTGGGTTTGTAAACATCACATCATTTTATTTTGATAATAATAACCAGGATTAAAGAGGTATTTGTTTTAATAAGAAAAAATATAACAATTTTTTTATATACTAATTTCCATAAAAAACTGATAACTATTATTTTTAACTCTCTCACTTATTTTGGCTTTTGAAGTTATTTTACATTTCAATTTTGTAGCTTAAAAAGTAATTTACAAGACGTTAATTTTATTTATTTTCTAATATCTAATCTATAAATTATAAGAGGAGAAAAATCTTCCAATAAAAAATTGCTGCAAATGGAACAAATAATTTTATTTTAACTTATTCGAATCAATAAAGCATTATCAATAAGCATTGAATCAATAAGCATTGAAGAAATAGACAAAAATCCAGCATTTTCATAAGGGGTTCCTAATAAAATATGACCTTTAGTTTGTTTATAATAATAAAAATAGTTTATATAAATTAAAAACCAATAGTTTTCTCATTTTTGATCAAAACTGACTGAGATCTGAACGTATTAATATCAATATCTTAGACATTTCTAAAAAATTTCAATAACTTGATAACGTTCTTGGGAGATCATCGAATCATTTCATTCCTTTACCGCTTTTCTTCGTTCTTTATCCAGATTACTATTGGTAGTACTAAAATAAAGAAAATTAAACCTTTATAAACTGGCAAGTATTGATGTAGGATATTTACTTCAAAAATATTCAAAGGATAAATCCAAAACCGCATATACTTTCAATTGAAAGTACTTTAAATAATCAAAATATTATGTTTAATATTGCTCGGATAAGTAAATTTGTAGCTGAAACTTTTAAAAAATTCAATGTCTGTTTAGAGCATCCGTTCTATAATGATATTTATTTTAATAATTTTTATGCAATTTTATTTTAATCAAAAAAATCCCAGTGTTGGTCATTTGAAATTGACCTAGTTATGAAATTTGAATCTGGCTGTTTAAGACAATTGTAGAGTACTTCGTTAGCTGATCTACAATTCAGTGCATCATTTCCTTGAGATGTCTATAGATAAGTCAAAGATATTGAAACTCCAAAGTTCATAAATCTATCAGTCATAGCCCCAGAAGTGTGATGTTCTTTTATTTAAAAAATTAGTTTATCAAGTATATATATATATATATATACAATATATATATATATATATATATATATATATATATATATATATATATATATATATATATATATATATATATATATATATATATATATATATATATATATATATATCATGTAAAGCCGTTTTGTTCATTTCTAAGAAAATGACAATCTTTAAGATTGTAGAAAATAGATATTAAGTCATGATATCATTGGACATTCTGTATGATTACTTATATTAAAAATTTTTAAAATCATTAAAAATGATTGATGAATTAATCGCATCGATTGATAAGACGTATTTTAAGGTTGAAAAAAACCTTTTGAATACAAATAGTATTATGCGAATAATCAAAACATAAAGATATAATATGTATTTCTGCATTAAAATAAAGATGTTAGAAGATTCCGTCTGAAATAATGCAAAATTTAACAGGTTAATTGAAAAAGAAATTATGTACAAGTCTAACTATTTGTGGAAATTATAATACTGAAATATTCAAATGATTAGTGAAGCAGTAAAACTATTAATTTTTTTTAGTGAAACAGGATCCACAAAAAACTTCGAGTAAGAGCTTCTTTGCATTTAGTACGTATATCCTAAAAGAACATTAATGATATATTTAAGTAAATCAGAAACAAGAGTTTAACTTTATTTCATTTCGTTCGGTTTCAAATTATTGCTATAAATCAAGTACCATCTATAAATTAACGGTATTCAAACTGAAAGAAAAAGAAATTTGCTGATACAAGCACAATATGCATTGTAATTAGTGTAAATTGCTAAGCATTTACCAATTTTAATTTCACAGTATGTAATTTTTGTAATCAAATATACATTCAAGAATAGAATTCTATGACAATAATGCGCCTAGATAAGAAAAGTTTTTGAACACAAATATGTTCATTTTAACTGTACAAACATTATAAAGCTATTCTCTGTTTAACTTTAAAACGACAACAATTGCTTAATGACTTCTAACTGAGCTTAATCAGAAGCTTCGCTTAAAAATAACGCTTGTTTCGCGATTACAATCAAAATATTGTTTAAATAGGGTGTTCATAGAAGTCTTTCTACCCACATTAATCCTTTCATTAATGATTCCGCTCAACCGGCCGTAGAAATTCTATCCTGATGGGCCAGTTCCTCTTTCAAACGACTATTACAGATGTAAAACGAGTTATTGCCAATTATGTCCTCACTTTACATCCTGCAACTCGTGTTTGAAGAAAAATATATTGTTTATATAAAAATAAATAAAAGAAGATTTAACTAAATAGTTGTATTTCAGTGAATTTAATTTTTATATGGATATACTCCCAATTTACTTTTTGCCATAATGAAGAATTATAGAAAAAACTATGGTTATTCCTTTTTATTAAAAAATACAATGTTGTTAAAAGTAGACAACTTTTATTTGTAATAGCAAATGTAGCAAGGACTATAAATACTTCAATTGTATTTGTTGTAATAAATATTTTCCCATGGGAAACAAAAAAGTTTCTAGCAATTTCTGCTTAGTTCGAATCATAGTGTAATATAATTTTACTTTACATTCTACAGCTCTGGTTTAAAGAAAAATAAATTGTTTATATAAAATAAAAAAAAATTAGTATTTCAGTAAATCTATTATATATATATATATATATATATATATATATATATATATATATATATATATATATACTTCCAATTTACTTTTTTATTACAATGATGAATTATAGAAAAACAATGTGTGTACTTTATCATTGAAATATACAATGTTATTTAACGAAGAAAGCTTTTTGCTTAAATAATAAATACAACATGAACTATAAATACTTCAGTTATATTAGTTGCAATGAATATTTTTCCTTAGGAGATAAAAACGGTTCTAGCAGTTTCTGCTCAGTTTGAATCATAGCATAATATAATTACACTCTGCAACTCTTAATTGAAGCAGAATAAATTGTTTACATATAATATAAAAAAAAGGAAATTTAACTAATTGCTATATTTTAGTAAATTTATTTTTTATATGAATATACGCCCAATTTACTTTTTAGCTATAATGATGAATTATAGAAAAACTATGGTTTTTCCTTATCATTAAGAGATACAGCGTTGTAAAAAGGAGAAAGCTTTTATCTGTAATAGCAAATGTAGCAAGAACTATAAATATTTCAGTTGTATTTGTTGTAATAAATATTTTCTCATAGGATACAAAAAAGAGTTTTTAGCAATTCCTGCTTAGTTTGAATCATAGTGTAATTTATTTTATAGCTGAGAAGAAAAAGAATAAATCATTTTTAGTTGTATTTCCCATCTGGCGGTAAATTTGTTACACACACTCGTTGAAAACGTCAAGGGCTTGGGAATGCCTTTCTAGAATGATGATGACATTTGTTAAATTAAATATTATTAAACGATTTATTTGAATTGGTTATAACTATATAAGCATGATAATTTTCTGATTAACAAAATTTTATATTATTCAAAATTTATAAACCTAATTTCGAGTATATCACAAGAAACAGAGTCGCTAGTATCCTTAAAGGAAGGCAATAAAATAGTATTTAAAACTGTATGATTTAAAAGAGCAATTATACTAATTTTAAGTATTTCTTACTTTTTTTTCTATACTAAAAAAGTTATTTCCTTTTATTAATATTTTATTTCCTGTACAAATGAGCCAATTTTCTGTACAAGAAAGTAAAATAAAAATTGCTATATTTTATGACTTTCGTGACAAAGACTACAAACGAAAACTATATAGTAATAAATCTATGTATTTTTTCCTTGCACGTAAAGAGCATTTATTATTTTAATAAGATTTTGTGCATGCTTATAGGAAAACCATCATGCAAACTTTAGAAAAGTAATGATTTCATCATGAATATTCATCTGTATAATAAGGAGATCTCTTTATGTTATATTTTTCACTTATTGATAAAATTGCTTATGTGCTGAGAAAGACTTTCTCAGAAATCTCTAGACTTTTCTTGGAAATACTAGATAATTTGCATGCTTTTTAGCACATCAATTTCTTTCTTTAATTTTTTTACTTGAAAATCTTTCAATGAATTAAAAACAGAGATGCAAATTACAATAATAAACTAATGAATTTAAATTTACAAATGAATTGAATATATAGTTTAAGTTCTGTCATAGATTAATGGATAATACAGCTTCTTCCCTTTTTCATTTATTCTTTTATTGCTTATTCCTCCTTTTACAGATCATTGAATTTCTTTGTAATATTTTAATTTTATTACCCTGACTCACTCCATTTTTCTTCAAAAAAAATTTGGAAATATGTTATCCTGAAATATAGATATATGTTAATAATAAATATAGATATATGTTATCCTGAAGCATTGATGAGTTAGTAAGCATAATGGATATTTAATATAATAAAATTGACTGATCATTTTGCATCTAAATAATGTCTTATTTCAGTTATTATTTGTAAAATAAATCCCACATCTTAAATAATATTAATTACATTAATCTATTAAATTATTTACAAAAATTTTATCCCAAAATGATGTATAGATTAATTGATCTAATTCCACTCTAATGGAAATTCAAGAGCAATTTTACGTTTAGTGAAATGATTTCCGCTAGTGAATTCTAATCTTTGTTCTCATAGAATGCAAACGATATTTAATTCACACTTTTCAATTAAGTAAGAAACAATAAGGTTTCCGTTTGAAGTCATTGCATATTTAAACATTGGATTCTAATTACGAAATAATATTTAACGCGTAGAGTGAGTTTACATTAATAGGAATCTATTTTTCTCATACAAAGATTTTAATGAATTCTTACTTAGTTACTTATTTATGTGAATAGATTGTTTAAGTTATGTTTTAGATTTAACAATGCAATTTACAATTGAACCAGATAAAAAAAATCAATCCCACAATTGTCAATTTTAGCTTTCTCTATTCAATATATAGTTTACTGCCTTCTAAAATTAAACTGTAATATAAAACGCACATGTAAAATTCTTTCGATTTAAATTTTATACAAAAAAAAATCCCCTCATTATATTTTTATTTAAATTAGCTTTATTAGAGATAAGAATTAAAGCATGCACTATATAGTAGGTCTCAGTGTAATTCCGAATAAATGGAGTGACAAAAAAAAATTCTAAGGAGTTAGATAAGGCGATTTTTTTCTTTTTCTTTCTTTTTTTTTATTTTGTAAAATCGAATATTATATTTCTAATGTTATTTAGAAAAACTTTTAAGAATAAATTATTATTCATACTTTTTATATTTAAATTTATAATTATATAAAGAAGCGCTCAAATATTTTATTGACTAGAAATTTACTCAACATATATCACTTAATAATAATTTCTTTAAACAAAAATTAGCCTTATTAGAGATGAGGATTGAAGTGTGCACTTTTTAGTCATATATTGCATATTTCCAAATATATGCAATAAAAAAATATTGTTCTAAGACGTTAAACACTGCGAATTTTTTAAAATTGAATATCATATTTCTTTTGATACTCAGAATTACTTTTAAGAATAAATTATTATTTATAATGTTTATGCTTAAATTTATAATTGTATAAACAAATACTTAAATATTCTTTCGACGAGAATTTTACATAACAAAAATCATTTCATACTAAAAAATTTAAAATTAGCATTATTAAAGATCAGAAATAAAACGTGTACCTTTTAATCAGTGTCAACATAATTCCAAATATATGCAATGAAAAAATATATTTTCTTCTAAGTTGTTAGATGATGCGAATACATTTTTTTCTTTGTAAAATTGAATATCATATTTATAATATTATTCAGAATTAATTTAAAAATAAATTATTGTTCATATTATTTTATTCTTAAATTTATAATTGCATAAACAAATGTTTAAATATTCTTTCAAATAGAATTTTAAACATCAAAATCACCTCATACTAATTTTTTTTTAAAGTTTGATTTTTTAAAGATCAGGAATAGATCGGGCATTTTTTAGTCAATGTCAGCAGAATTCCAAACATATGCAATGCAAAAAAAAAGTGTTCTAAGATGCCAGAAAGTGATTTTTTTTTTTGTAAAGTTGAATATCGTATTAGTTATGTTATTCAGAATTGCTTTTAAATATAAATTATTATTCCTATTTTTCATACTTATAATAAATTAATCATAATTGTGTAAACAAATGTTAAGCAGAATGAGAGGAAGACAAGTTAAATGTTATATCAAACTTTTCAAATATTTTACTAAATTCATGAATCATTTAATAATTCTTTAATGCAGACAGACATTTAAAAATGAATGAAAATGTACATTTATTTACTTTCTGCAATTTGCTGATTAGATCTTATATAAACACACGCAACGGAATAAATAATGATACTTCTTAGATGATGAAAAATAAAAGTTGAAACATTTCATTCTAAAAATACTACAAAATAATAGGAATGCTTTGGTCACGAAAGCAAAATTATTTCTTATTTTTTATTTCACTTCTTTTATAGTGTGAAAAAGAAGAATATAATATCACGAAATTTTTAGAATGCCTTTTAACAAAGAAATAAGAAAGAAAGGAATGTGAAAAATATATTCTCCATTTGAAGTCTCGTGATTATAACACATAAAACACGGAAAATGTAAAGAATAAAAATGTCGTACAGCTTTGTTAACAAATAATATTTACGTATTTTATCATCGAGTTAAATTTCACTACATTTATTCTAATTCAATAAATATATATTTTGCCGTTAAATGGATGGAAATGCCTGGGAAATAAAATACGTATTGAGTACATATGTAATTGCAAAAAAATTATTATAATTTCGCTTTTTTGAAAATTTTTAATGTGTTTATAAACCTTTAAAATATTACATTTATTGATTAAGGATTTTACAGGATAAATTTCTCAAATTAAAATAAATATTCTATAAATAGACTTTTTTACCTTATATTTTATACAAGATATCTTTAAAAATTCATTTAATAAAAATAAAACATAATTATTTTCCCCAAATATTGTATTAAAAATGTTGTGTTTATGTATTGTTTCCAAGCATCGAACGATTTAATTTTGATCCGTGTTCAGATAACCTTGAACCAGTATCCAACTCTCCATATTTCCGCTTTATTCCAACACTGGATTGAGAGCAATTTGGTGATTATAAGGGCATTTTTTTAAATGGCACATGGGATATTAGGATCTGGTGTTGGACCTGAAATCCCGAGACCAAATCAATAAATAAATCGAATTTTGACCAGTTTGTTACCAAGAAAGACAGTTAAACCTTTAATTTTTAGATTTATTCCTTAATAATTTTACTATAAAAGGTGCTCAAAAATATCCAGAATGATTGAAACTTTCTCTGCCCCTGCCTCCCCATTGAAGGGAAAATTCTATTTGACTCATATCCGAGTAATCAAGTTATATACCCTATTTGATTAGCAATAAAATACACGTATGCATACACACATACATGCATGCATATATAATTTTTTGCAGTAGCTACCATAATCACATATAAACACAAGAAAATTCACATTTTAGAGCAAAGAGAAATAAAGAAAAAACAAATCGCAAATAACTAACTAAATGACTTAATGACTAACTAAATGATAGAATGAACTTGAATGCATATTTCATAAAGTCCTTCGGATATTTTTCAATGCAACTTTGAAATGCTAATCATTTGACGTTTTACAAAATTTGTATAATGTAATTATCTAATTTTTAATTTTTCTAATAATATGCCAGTCATATTCTGTTCCTGACGATGTAAGAAAACTATTTTTCAAACATATTTTGTTATTTTTTTTGTGTGAATTTGCAATAATTTTATAAGGAGTTTCTGCCATACATTTTTTTTTTTGTGGAAAAAAATGTATGGCACTCAAATTATCCATTTTTATTTGTTTATCATTTAATTGTGTCACTGTGGAAACTTTCTAAATAGTATCCTGATTCGATTAATTTCTTTTCAAATGTTATTCTTTAAAATAAACTATTATGTAGATTTTCCTACTATTATTAGGAAGCAATTTTTAAGGAAAAACTACGAATTCTTTCTCAAAGATTTTATTGGTAAACTCAGAAATAAATTTTCTTGAATATCTTTGCATATCGGAAGATTTTAATGTTTCCATAAAATACTTTAACTTATGTATATTGATCTTTTAATCTTTGAAATCAAGTTTTAAGTTCATTTTCGTGTTAAAAATAGGAATAATTTTCATAAAAATTTCTTTGATTTCCCTTTCTTTAATTTTTTTTTAAATCTAAAGCTAAATCTCTATCATGGGATTTCTTTAACAATTTCTTAATAATTAAAAATTCTCATTTTAATTTTCAAAATATTTTGCTCTTGCCTTTTCATTGCGTTAAATTGAAATCTTCCGAGAACTTTCAACTTCAGAACCACATGTTTCCTGGTACATGCAAATAATTAAAAATAATCTTTAAACATTTTTTTTATGTGACATTAGAAATTTTGCATAATAATGTATCGAATCTTACATATTTTTGTAAATCGTATGATGCTATTTGAATAATTGAAATCACACCATAGCGGCAAAAAGTGGAAACCGATGGACTAAAATTTTCCAAACTCAGTACATACTAACTCAATAAAAACATTTTTATTCCACTTTAAAATGAAAAAAAAAAAAAACCTTAACATTATTTTTATTTTTTGTGGAGTATTTTGTAAATTTTAATATTTTTTTAAGATGCATCTCAACAGTACTTTTCATTGCTTTTGTTGTTGGATTTATTCTTATATAGATTGCAAAGTTATTAAATACGGTTTTTAAGTATATATTTAACTGTATTTATTTTTTATTTCATTGTCATATAATTAAACTATTGTTCATTATCATCAATACTATATAATTAAAACCATTTTTTAAATACGAAAATAAACAAATCGGGCCTAAAACGCTCATAAATACAATGTTTCAAGGTTTCGAATAGTTTTTAGTTTTTCTAATTTTATAAAGGAAAGAATTTGGATTAATGAATAAATGGCAAACTCTATTATACAATTTCCTTTGGCATTTATAAGAACTTGAAATCCTAAATTTTTTTGACAAAAATTTTGCAATTCTTGTTGTAAGAAGTTAATACAGTTCTCAACGGTTCATTTATTTGCTCCATTTCTTATGTTAATTTTCAAACATTTCGATGCCATATGAGAAGAATTTTCATAAATAAATGGCAAATTTCTTTTTCTTTGCTGTTCAATCCGATATGTGTCAAAATGATTTCTTTTATTCTTCACTTATTCTTTTAAACAAAGTTAACTGAGAAACAAATGAATTTCTGTTTCTAAAGTATTAACAATCAAAAGAATTCTTCCCTTACCGAACTGTGAAATCTAAGCTACAAAAGTAAAAAAAACAGAAAAACGTGATACACAAGTCGTGTTTCTCTGTGCTTTTCATGATCATCCCCTGGGATGTATTTCTGTTTCGTACGACTCGCATCAAAAGAAAGACACAAACAAAACCATAAGGGTCCCATTGGACGTTCGCATTTGTCTGTTTCTTTAGCAAGAAAAAAAGATATTCAATGCTGTACTGCTTTTGAGGGACATTGCTAACCACCGAAGCAATCAGTTATATCTTCCTGATTTTATTCATGCTGAGACATTAGGAGATATTTTATTAACCTGCATTTTGTTATGTCCAACAATGATAAAACATTTGCATCGAGATTTTTATTCTGTATATATATGATCAATTGAGATCCTCGCTTTTCTTTTGGCATTGTTCGTTATTATATAATCAAAAGTTGTGTTTTTGTAATCAAATTGATCATTTCAAAGAAAATTAGTCACATAATTATTTTATGAATAAATAAATACTATTGCGGAATAAATACATTTAAAATATCATTATTTATTTTATTTTCGTAGCGGTGTTTTTTTTTTTTTTTCTTTCAAATTCCTATATTTTAGATTTCTTTTAATTTTCCGTTTGTGATTCTTTTTTTCATTTCAAAAGTATTTATTTATATCAGATTTAAGTTACTTTGCTATGATTTAAAAACTTTCATATTTTAATGTAATAATATAATATATATTAAATTATTAATATATTATATATATGATTACATATCATTAATTAATTATATCGTTATCTATCATCATATTATATATATTAACATCTCATTTATAATTTATCGTAAATTTATCTTTGGAAAAAATACAAAAAAATATTTGTTTGAAATTCTGTTCTGTTTGGGTTTCTCTAATAGCACTTTTAATTCTATCAGTAAAATAGTTTTTAACTACTATTTTCATACAAAATATGTGTGTCTCCTTAATAGCTTCTGCTTGATAAGCAACTTGCTCGTTATTTTATATTTCCTTCTCCTCTTTATAAAGCTTATTTTACATTGCAAATCTTATTTTCTGTATGCTTAACGTATTTCTATTTTTTATGTATCAGATTTGCAAATGGTACAATTTTAATTTATAAGATATTTCATTTTAGCTATGTAAAAAAAACAACATGATCCCATATAGATGCTATTAAAATCAATGATTTCTTAATTTTTTTTCTTAATTCTTTCATATGTTAATCTATACACCTTTTTTAAATAAAACAATCTTGCTTTATGAAAGTAAAGGAATGAATAAAGGAGATTAATTTATTAAGATTAAAATAACTAGATCATCGACATCTTATTGTTGTTTTAGAATTCGAAAAATATTTTAAATTGTGAATGAAGACTTTCATTTTATCAATAATAAGTTTTCTGCTTCTGAAATCTAATTAAAATTATTGAATGTAAGAATATGCTTTAAAACCTCTCCAAAAATGTCTCAAACCCATTTCAATATTCAAAACAAAGATGTGCATGTTTAAAAGAATAATTTAATTTATTGAGTATTTTTCATATGCTTCTCCTTATAATAAAATGACGTGATTTAGAAGTGAGGGTAATGACAAAAAATCTCAAAAAATTAAAGATAATCATCTTTTTTATATCGATTGTTATCAGTTTCTTACAAGGAAAAGTATTAGTTATTTTCTATAAAAATACCAATGGGAATCCTTTATAAGAAATAGTGCTGTAAATTTTCATAAAAATACTTATAAAATATCTTAAACATTAATATGATATAATTATTTCAATGAAAATTTACATGAAAATAAAAATAAAATATTCTTTTGAATGGCTAATAAAGAAAATTTGAATGAGGAAAAAATACAGTGGTTAGAAACAAATCGTACATTGTTGGATAAAAACAGCAAAAAAACAAATGCTTGGGTACGTAAAACAATTTTTTTCACACCACTTTCTGCTCTGCCCTTAATGATATTTTGAGATACTTATTTTTCTTTGTTCATATTTTAGTCATTTATTGTCACAAAAAATTGCTATCGTTTGCAAACTTGCATCTATTTGTTCCATGCCACTAGTGTGTTTATAATCAGAGAACGATGAGCTTCCATTCTCAATTCATCAAGTCCTACATTAATATTTCCAGCCAACGCATTACTCTTATCTCCGAAGCGTGATATACCAATGTTCTGAACATTTAGTCAATTATATTCTCACTAGTAACACATCACGGCTTAATAAAGTCTGACAAAAACACAAAAGACGTCGCCCACAACATCGATACGGAAGCCTGGTGTTTTTTTAATGCCAGACTTCTGCTGATTCATGAATCAACTGGTCCGAGTTCGCTACAACAGTGTGTCTAATTAGAATTTGGCGTGCATTGGGACCTCACGAAACATTTTTCCTGTCTTCGTAGCATTTTGCACGCAACTCTTATATCGTTTATTCGGAAAGGAAACTTTTGATTAGAAAAGGTTTCTTAATTAAGTGTTTGGACTGCGAAAGGATTTCAGAAATAGCCAAGTGAAGACGACAAATGCCGGAATGACTTTCTTGTTGGAGGTTATTAAAAGTAGGTGCGTGTGGACTCTACTATAAAGCAAGAGTTTATATTTTAAATGCTATAAATTAAGTGAAGGAGGCATTTAAATCCTTCACATCGTTTTTTCCTGCTTCTGTATTTAAGATCTTTCTTAATAAAATAGTAGACGAAATAAAAATATGAAACAAAGATATGTGAAATATAAAAAAATGCAAATGCAAATTCTAGCATACTATAGGTTATTTTGATTCAGGTTGTTTATATTCTGTAATACATCTATTCATACATTAATTTCATTTATAAATAAAAAGGAATGAGTATATATTTAAAAAGTATGTTTTGATTTGAAAACTTATTTTAAAAATATATTTTTATATTACATAAATAATAAAATTTGTGGTTTATTAGATTAATTAAAATTAATAACCCAAAGTTGCTATTGAATTGAATTTGAAAATATGTTGAAATTGAAATCGGTAATTATTCGGAAATAAAATAGATAAAACTAAGTATATAGTGAAATTCAGACATGAAATATTTTAAATTCTACTATACGAAATTTCTATTTAAATTCTGATTTATTAGCAAATGAAAGCAGAATCCAAAATGTTTGTTAAATTATTATATACCATTAATTCTGATAAAGAAGCATAATTTTCCATAAGAAACCATAATAATAAAACATTTAAAAATAATTAATTCATTTCACTCATTTGAATTTATTTAACGCACTTTGACTTACGAAACAGTCTGAGCATTAAAAACACATATTTACAATACTTTAAATTCATATAAATATGAGCAGTAGCATCTGATTTCATTCAAATGATAAGAATTGCTTTATTTAATTGAAAGATTATTTTATTCGTTGTTCTTGAATATGATTTACAGAAAAAAAATCATTAATAAGCATTTTTTAATAAAAGTTATTCATTTTGTTCATAAATGGTTTTCAGAAACATTCTGAAGATAACATTTTTTTAGAAACTGCCCCTGACATTCATCTTGAAAATATGCATATCAAGCATAGTTATAAGGTGAGATAAAGAAGGAAGTATAAAGACTTCTTTCACTTTTTCTTTGTTTCTGACTATAAAATTATTGCCTGTAATAAGTAACAGACACTTTGAAAGGAAAATACTAATTATCAAACAAATTCATTTGTAATCAAACTATTC
The DNA here is from genome assembly GCF_947563725.1 of Argiope bruennichi. NCBI lineage: Eukaryota > Metazoa > Arthropoda > Arachnida > Araneae > Araneidae > Argiope > Argiope bruennichi. Next base: position 59,088,636 of record NC_079155.1, on the reverse strand, counting down.
AAGAAAGCGCGCACACACACATATATATTTATATTTATATAAATTTTTTAAAGTTATTCAATTATATATGTGTTAAAATAAATCATTTATTGCTAAAATTATTATTAATCATGTCTAGACGAATTTATAGTTATTAAATTTTAAAATAAATATATTAACATTAAAATTTAATTTTAATTGTCTTGCAAATATAACTTTAAAATGCATGAGGCTTTAATTTTTAAAATCTTTGCCTGCATTTTATGTATCACAATTGATATTAGTTAGTATAGTTAATTCTCAAAAACAGCGAGACTTTTTAACAAAGAATCGGCATAAATTGTATTTTTTTATTTGCTATTTTAATTTATGACTGAATTAATTCGTATCATATTAATTATTAAAATTATTGAAATTGCAAAATTCTTTAAATAGCACAAAGGAGATACATTTATTTAATAGCCAAATTCTTCTCATAGACATTCTTAAGAATAATAGACGTATTATTTTATGTATTTTACTAGCTCTAAGAGATTGTCAAAATCGTTAAAAATGACTGTGGTAAAGAAAAGCATTATTTTTCATTCCGTCAAGATGTTAACATCCCTTTTCTTAATTCTGTAGAACTTGGCACATAACTCTTACATAGTATATCCTGAAAGTAAAATTTGATTAAAAAAGGCTTTTTTAATTAACTGCCTGGACTGTGAAAAGACGTTAGAAACAGTTAAAGTAAGAAAGAAAATGCAGAAATGACTTTCCAGTTCGAGGTAGTTAAGAATGTATACTTGAGGGACATGTTTAAAAGCAAAAGTTTATGCTTTATACACTAATAAATTAAAAGAAGAACAAAAACAACTTCCACTTTTCTTCCTTTTTGAACAAAAACAAAAAGGAATTTCTACATTAAACAGAAGATAAAATAAAAATGTAGGAACATAGTTACTCAGCAGTAACAGTGTAATTTTGTTTTAGTATTTGTCATTTTTTTCTCTTTTTTTGGAATACGAAATACATTAAGAGATAATATTGTAATAGGCAAAATTTCGAACTAAATGTTTTGATAAGTCTTTTTATTTTTTAAGTGATTTAGTCTGAAAAACACAAAATTTGTATTATATCTATTTTTCCATGTGTCGCTGCGCTGAAACAAAAAAATATGCTGGAACGATGAAATTTTGTTTTAGATCTTAACACTAATTTTTTTAATTGCATGCAAAAATTGTATGAAATTTATCTAAAAGGAATTTCTGTAGATTTATACGCTTATATAGGAGTACGATAAGAGGAAAAATGACAACAATTAGATGAATGAAATTTGGTGATTGCTTTATCTGCAAAATTATAAGTAAGAAGATTTGTGCCAATTTCTTACATAGGGAGCAAGCAGTATTTGGTTCGGATTATCGTATATATGGAATCTATTGAAAGGAAGATACTCAATATTCAAATTCTATTTTCTCCGTAGTTCTACTAAGTTAAGAAATTCACAGTACGCAAAACACGCATGTGGAATTCGGAAAGAGGTTCATGGACTTTGTTGTAAGCTTCGAAGTTCCATTCATATCCCCATGACATGTTTAAGATGTTAAGAGAGAAAAAGAACACTAATTAGACTCAGTATTTTCGTAGTATAAGAAAAAAAATTCAATGGAAACTCATATTCAATGGTTCAGATCGTATTTTAGTATTTTACTCATAAACATTATAATATGTATAAGAAGTAAGTATTATATTTAAATAGAGTTTTCATTTTAAAATTTGATAAATAATTTTTACTTTTATTGAATTTCCTGTTAGCAAGATGTTTGATTTCGTGCTGATCAAATACTAGCTCTATACCAGCAAATAATTAGTGACAGTTAAATATTAGAATGACCATCACAAAAATATTTAGTAGTCATTTGCCTTGTGTTTTTCTGAATTATCAGTATGTACTTAAATAACTATTAAATTTTTAAATAATTATGATTAACCTTAAAAATTTATAATTAATAACTGTAATATTAAATAATTATAAATATAACTAAATAACATTGAATAACTATAATTGTAACTATATATATATACTAAATAACTATAATTAACAAAGCATTTTAAATATAATTTGTAAAACAAGCGGTAGAGAATGTTTTATATTTTTAAATCAAATTATTATCATGAACACAGATTTATAAATAATTTTTCTCTCAAATGTAAATATTTTTTGTAATCATTCATTTTATTTATTGATTGCAGTTTCTTCTTTCACATTTCAAATTAGGAACGAGAAAATCAAATAAAAATAAACCTAAATTAAACAGCACATATTTATCATATCGTCAGGTATCTAAATCTTTTCACAATAAATGAAATTAAAAATAAAAAAACATCTTGTCATCTTAATTTTTAAAATTTTTCAAGAATAAATAATTATTTTTAACATCCAAATTCAAAAGTGGATTTGGATTCAGCGTCAACACAATCATGATATATAGTTAATTAATTACATTTCCATTAATTTTTTTTATTTACAAAGCACTTATTATTTGATATTAAATAATTAATATACATATTTTAATTTTTATTTTTAATTCCTAATTTTTACATTTATTTTAATATTTATTATAAATTATTTTATCTAAAAATAATTTTAAAATGTTTACAATATAATCATACTGTTTATTTATTTTTATACTTAACCCAATTAAAATAAGTATAAGATTTATAAGGCCACAGCTTCTTGCTATTTTTGCTTTGACAGTGAAATTCGATATAGAATTTATGATCATGAAGGCAAGTAAATGTCTTTGCTGAACTTTGAAGGGACTGTCATTGCCGGCGTCTACTTTGATGTATTCGATGGAACAGTATTTCTGCGCTGATGCGAGGATTTCTTTATGAGCGTTGACGGCAGGTTGCTGATTCCTCGCCTTCCCGATTTTAAGTGTCAACAGTTATTCGCAACGTATCCATCCGAGAATAAAATGGATATGAAATGATATATTAACAATTCTGTGAGTAAAAGTTTAAATTCCGTTGCGAAATTTTACTTTTTTAGTGTTTGCTGAATTGTGCAAGCAGATTTCCATATTAACTTAAGTTATATATATTCATTATATTCAACTAAGCTTTATATTCATTATATTCAATTAAACTTTTATACGTTTTCTGTACTACTGTAGATGCATATGCATATATAAAAGTATTTAAAAGTGAAGAAACGTAAAGATATAAACAGTTTTTTAAAAATAATGATTCTTTATTCAGTTTTTCCTTAAATAATTCATTATTTCGGTATTTTATATGATAATTGTTTCAATACTATTTTAGCTTTAATTTTTGAATTTTTTATTATAGTTTGATAAAGTATATAAACGTATTTCCTTAAATTTATGTATTATTTATTACTCTATATTTCAGAAAATTTATATTTGTGAATACTAAAATATATTTTTAAAATAAGTAAAATTATTTGAGTAATAAATAGTTTTTAAATAATGTTTTATACTGTATATTTTTTTAAATTTATGAACACAAAAATTGCGCCCATTTTATTTTAATAGTTATATACTATTTAGTTTTATTATATACTTTTACATTTTTACTTCAATTTTTTCTTGTAATTGTTTGCAGAATTAAATAAATTTATTTCAAGGCTTTCATATATATTTTTTATGACATAATTGACTTTAGTTGTATTATTTCTACTTTCAAAATGTATATTTTTTTTCTGTAAACATTTAAAAAAATAAATAACTTTATATGCGTAATAAATAATTTTCTTGAAGTAATGATATTTTTTTTTCTAATTTAAGAATATAATTATAGAAGGTTTTCTAATTTGGAAGTTATTTTATATTCTTTGTAAATCTTAAAAGTATGATATAAAATATAAATAAATAATTTTTTTCATTAAATACAATAGAATAAGAAGAATACATTAAACGTAAAAATATGTGCATATTTTTCGTGTAAATTTAAAAGTGATCACAAAATATCTATTTAAATATCAGACCATATCAAAAATATTATAAATTAGAAAATTACTTTTCAAAGGGCTATATATATTTTTGATGGAATAATTACTTCGTTTTTGATCGACATTTTTATACAATGTATTTTAACCATTGAATAGTTTTCAAGACAAGTGTATCCAACACATTTTATGGAGTAGAGATATCCATGAAATGAATTTATAAGTGCTTTGTCATTTAAATCGAAGAAAAAAGTCATTACAAAATTATGAGAAGTTTATCAAATAATATTTTCTTTTTTTTAATTGAAAAGATTGTTTTATGAAATAATTTTTAATCATACTTAGTTGTTTCTAAATCATAATGCTTTATTATTTATTATTAATTTATTATGTATTTTTATAAACAAGGCGATGCTTCAAGTTGTCATATTTTGTAAATAGGCTTGTTTTTAATGTTATTTAGAAAAACAAGTCAGTGTTTTTGTTAAATTGCTTTCAAATTCTCATTTTTTTTAAAATTACATATACAAATATAGAAACATTAATCTAAAATCCATTTGTCAGAAAAATGGAATTTTAAATTTTGAGATAGTCTAGACATTCTCAAAAACATTGAGGTGGATTTCCTGTATAAGAATATTTTATATAATTTATAAGAAATCATGCTTTTAGGATCATGTATAAGAAAATAAAATAAAAAAATCTTTTTTTAAGGTGAATAAAAAAATAAACATTTCATTTAAAGGAAAAACTCAAAAATAAAAAAATGAGTTCTCATTGTTTTAAATTAATAAATATTTTATATCAGTTATCAATTGCCTATATAATTTGACGAGAATATCAAAAACAAGACTAAAATGAAAGATATGCGTGTGTGTGTGTATTTTTTTTTCCTAGAGAATATTTGTCTACAAATAAGCTTTGATGCAGACAAAATATGGATAATATTGTCTTAAAAATGATTAATTCTATTTTCTCCTTTTTTAGTTGATATTTTTATCTTTCACAATCTATTATTTTTTCTAAAATATAATCCAAGGACTAATTTGAATTTCTCCATAAAGAAATGTATAATATAATTACAGTCAAAGAACCCGTTTTTTCTTTAAAAAAAACCAAATATAAATAAGATTTATTATTTTCAAATGTAGTTAAGGACAATTAGTAAACAATATTAATTAATAAAATTTGATTTTCAATCAAACTTTGTATTTCTTGTCTATTTTACTCAACTTGTTCCTGTTTCTTGACTTTGAGTTTTATACGATATATTTAATTAATTTTTTTTTTAAATTCTGACCGAGTTTCAACCATTTAAAGAATCCTATTTACATTTTGTTTTTTACAATATATAACATGTTTAAATAAATGTTAGTATTTTTTTTTCACTTCCTTTTCTTATTTTGTGAAAGTTGAAAAAGATTTAAAACTTCTCTTTCATAAAAATGAAATAAATGAATATTTTGTAATTATTACTTAGAAAAAACTTATTTTTATCTAAATATATAAAACATATTTTATATATTGTCTAAATATATTTTATATAAAAACTGATTTAACGATTGTTAATTGAAGATCTTTATAATTCTTGCCTTTTCAATATGCAATTCGAGTATATAAAAATCATTCGAAATATTCATTTATATTAATTTTTTACATAGTATTATTTTTATCGAAAATCTTTACTGGTTTTAAATAAATGAATGTAAATTTTCAACTTCTATTTCACCATTATTTTCCATGACAATTTAAAAATATTTTTTGATATACTTCATTGCAATAAGAAAATTTGATTTATAATATTAATTGAAAAGGATAATGTAACAGCATAATAATAATAATATTTTTTTTTGTCTAAAATGTGTACCTGGAATAGTTTATTGAGGAAGAATTTTGTGTAAAATAAAATGAAATATGTTCACATATTTATAAATCAAAAATAGTCATTTGGAGTAGAAACATGAAGACTCGAAAATAATAAATATGAAAATATTATTATTAGAAATACTATTAATAGAAAAAAAAAATTCTGTCTTATTATTTTTGTTTTTCAATAAATATTTAATTTTATTTATTTATTTATTTAATTTTTAAATTTTATTAGAGCGAATGATATGAACATTTTGATGAATTATTTTCAATATTATTTATAAATAAATTTATCCCTTTGTTTATCAGTTTTAATAATCTATACGTGCGTGTGGGTGATAGTAAAACATTCTTGAGCCATTATTTTCTTTCAGCCATAATTTATTCATTATTTATTTTACTTTACTCCATACACATGCATTTTAGAATTATCTGAGACAATTCTACAATACACGTGAATCTAAATAATTTTAACTTATTAAAAGGTATCGGACTGCAGTACAAATAATTTAAATAATTTCCACTTCTGAATTTCTTGATTCTACTTCCGCGTATTTTAGAATAAAAAATAAAATTTCATACTTGGAGATAACTTTATCGTTTCGCGCAATATTTTTTCTATATATAAGTTAAAACAAAATCTAAGAATAAGGGATTTAACTTTATTTTTCTTTCAGATATTTTGGTTATTTCTTCCTCACAAATAATTCATTAATTTCATCCATTTATGGTATACTCCACAAATATCTTTGCTATGGAAATTTTCTTTGATGCATTGCAAATAATGTCCTTTAGAATATAAATAATTTCAGTAATGTCTGAATTATTCAATTTATAAGAGATTCTGTTTTGTATGCATTGCTAATAAATTTCAGAATAAGTATTTGTAATTATCAAAAGTCTTTTAGACATTATTTTATATTATACATTCGAAAAAGTCTTAATTTTAAAACAAAAACTTGAATTTATCTGTGATTTAAATCATAAACTTCAAAAAAAAAAAAACTTCTGTTTTTGAAAACTTCTTCAAAAACTTCAATTACTTCTGCCTGAAAATGTTCAGAAAAAATAAATTGATGAAACATAAAACAAAAAAATATCTATGGGTACTTATAATTCGTGAATATATCATAAATGAAAAAGCCTAAAACATAAAACTTACAGAAATATGACTATTTTGTTTCATTTTTTTTTTTTTTTTTTACTTTTAGGCAATTTTGTTCTTTGAAAAAGATTATATACTGAGCACACATGAAGTACAAAAATTATTGATATTGAACTAAATTTTTATATCATTGAAACTTGTAGGATGATATACGTCTATACATTTTATGTTGTCTTGTAAAACAGGTTCATACCATATGATATTAATATTCATAATAATAAAAATTATAAATTTTGAAATTTTGCTTTTCAGATTAAACGAAATTTTATTCCTCATTTGGAAACAAGAAAATAATCCTCATTATCAATCACAACATTCAAACTTTCATTTTGTAAAAGTTTTGACTGCATCCAAAATTTATCATGGAACATGTAGTCATAATAGTTTTTTATTTTTACTTCTTGATCTTGTGTCTGCATGGAATTAACGGTAAATGCAAACATTTATTCTTTGAAATTGCTTTACAAAAATTTTTTAAACCGTATCTTTGGCGTAAAATATTCTGGCGCCTATATTTTGCATTGAAACTAAGTTAAATACTGAAATTGGTTGAAAAAATTTCCAGGATATTATTTCTGAATTTTCCTTGAGTATTTAATTTAACTTATAATTGACTAAATTACTGTTCCTCCGACAATTTAAAAAACTAATCTTGAAGTAAAATACACAAGTGAAATGATAATAACTACATTTAAATCTCTTTCTTCAAAAAATTATATTTCAACAAATACAAAAAAGAAGAAGAAGAAACTGGCTGGAACCAATTTTTTTAATTCAGTATAAAACTTATAAGATCTGAAATATATATTTTGATGCTAAGTTTGACACTAATAGTAAAAATAATGTCTTATTAGATTTTTTTGTTGTAAAATGATGTACCATGTTTAATTTATTTTCGTTATAATATTAGTGAAAAATATTCATGTGTAAATTTTTATCAAAAAGGTATACCACTAAGTTAAAAAATATCTATGAAAATGCTACAATAATGAGAGGAAATTAATTAGTTTAATAATATTTTCTGTATATGGAGAAATCTTCGTTTCTTTGTCTTCCAAAACCGTTTCTAATATTTACCATGAAGTTATTGAATGAAAGATATTTAAACTGCTAATTAATTTGATATGATTATTAGCAAAAAAGCATGTAATAAATTTCTTCATAAATAGTAAAAGTAAAAAGATAATTTTTTTTAAAAACTTTAAGATGACGATGAACAGCCACATTTTTTTTTTCAACACTAGAATCAGCATTGAATTTAGAGAACTACTCAGATACTTTAACTTGTGTTATAGAAAACTATTGCCCATTTTACTCATTTGTTTTTAACAAGCTAAATTTTTTATTTTTTTTTATTTTTTGAAGTAAATAATAATAAGTTAATAAGTTAAGTTTCATTTCATAAATATGTTAATATTTTATGAAATGAAGTCCAGATTTTATCGTAAGGGTTTTTTCTCATGAGATATGTATTTTTTTATTTTTGCAATAATGACCCTCTCATTATTTGTTTAATAATTGATTTTTTTCTATTGATCGCTTGGATGTGTAATTATAAATATAATGATTTAATACTTGCACATTATTAACTCTTATTTTTTTCAAATTTTAAATTCATTTGCAAAATTTTCATTGTTTGCAAAGTTTTGCATGATTATTGTTCAACAATGTTTAGTTTTTTCATATAAGTATTTGACTTTAAGATTTTGACGAATTTGTAGCTCCAAAAATTTTTGGAATTATGTCTGTTAATCAGTGGACACGAGAGCTCTAAAGCGCATTGATCCAGATTCTTGAAATTCGGCAAATGGAATTATGACCATATTCGTAAATTTGTATCAAATTACGAACTTAATATATTCACAGGAAGTTTATCTGGCTGTTCGAGTACAAGGGGAATTTGATAAATACTAAAGTGCAAAAATATAGATAGATAAAATTTGGTACTCCAATTTAGTATTTAAAATGCAGACATTATATATTAACCTTTTATAGGTCTGAATTTTAGCATAAATATAAACGCAATAATTCAAAAATGGACTGTATTAATCAATAAATTTCGGTTATACTACCCTGCAACTATAATTGCAGTTTTGTGTCAAATATTTTGTCAATAGGCCGCCTACAAGTAGTCAGAAAAGCATGGTCACGCGATAGATTCAGTAAATATCCTAAATTAACATTTAGGACCTATATTAGCAATGCTAGACAAGTTATTCGCAGAGTTACGTAATGACAGATTGTTATGTAGAGGAAAGGGTGCAAGACAATTATTGGAGAGTATGCAAGAAAGTTTCGAGGAAAACACTCTAGGTGATTTAAATTACCATTAGAAAAAAAAAAAACATTTAAAAATACTCATTTTTTAAAAATTATTTTTTAAGTTTGCTTTTGAAATCAATTGCTGAATTTTTTAGCCTTTTAGATTATCTTCTGAAACATTTAGAAAGTGGATATTTACAAAACTTTTATTCCTTCGTGTGCTCCACAGAAAACACTTTAAAAGTTAAACGTGACATGACAGATCTACGTGGCTAAAGTCGTATTTTTTATCCCTTTCTTTATTTCAATCTTTTTACGTTTTCCTTTTTTAAATTGTATAATGTCATACACAGCCAAATAGTGGCAAAGGGTTATTTCATATATTTTTGTACACACCATAATCCTGAGCCCAAAAACGATTTTATTTAATAGCAATGAAAACTGAAAAGCCTCCTTGGGACGTTTTTCATCAGTCGAATAAATCACTACTAGTGAAACATTTAAAAAGGCGTCTAAATAAAAATAGAGGCCTAGGAGTTTTCCTCATTTCAAAATCCTTTGAGAAATCTTTCACTAAAAGTGATTCTCCTCGTTTTCGTGTGAGAGTGTTATATAAAAATATTCGCCTTTCATGTTTAATCATAGAAATTATGGTTTACGAGTAAAGGTTGTAGTGTTTATTTATGTTTAGACCATAAAAAAATTATTTAAAAAATTTCTCAATATTTTATTAGGAACAGGGTAGTTAAATGCCAATTTTTATAATTAATTTGATATATATATATTTTAACTTTTACTCTTAATTATTTAATACACACATATATAAATTTTTCCATATGTAACTAAATGCATTGGCCTTAATCATCATTGACTGCTTTTTTTAAAAGAATATTTGGAGAATCTGGCAATTTAACAATAACGTTACCATTTTTTTAATTTTTTTTTATTATTGGCTTAGTTTTTAAATATTAATATATAATAAATAATAATCATTAAAACATATTATAGTTATTGTATTTAAAAAATAAAAGATTATGGTATAAAAAATGAAAAATAGAGAATGAATTTTAGAGACAGCCTTGCTTAATAATTAATGACTCATAACGAAATATTATGTATTCGGTTTGCTTGTCTAAGTTCTTTTAACTTCCAAGCTATATACGTAATACATTTTACATTAAAATATGATTTATTTTACATGAAAATTAAAAACAAACATATGTTTAAGACAATATTAAACCAATACCTTTAATTGCCATTTATTGGTATCATTTTTTTCTTCTTCTTATACTTTTTTCATCCGCTTACCTATTTTTGTTTGTATTTAATATTTCTTGTTGATTTGAATTAAATAAAACACTTAATTTAATAAATAATCAAAAGAAATTATATACAGATATTTTTCTAATTTTATCAAAAAAATTTAAAATGAATCTTATAAAATAAATTATATTCAGCTATACATTTAAATCAGAAAATTTTGAAATAATACATTTTATTCAAATGAGTAGAGAATAGCATTTATTTAAAAAAATATAATGAAACGACTTGCTTCTTTAAAATTATAGAACTTAAGTTGAATTTTGATTCTCAAAAATGTTTATTTCTATCTAAATACAAAAAATTACTTTAAATAAAAATCTGCTAAAATTTAAAAAAATGGAACATTAAAAAAATTACGTAAATAAACTGAAATACTTTCCGATTTATAAGCATTTTAAAACAACGTAAAATCGTAATAAATATATTTATATATCTGTATATGAGCATCAGATTATTTTTCTGTGGACAGTTACGACAAAAATATTTTTTAGTTGCAGTATCAAATATTCTTAAATACAATAGCATAACATCTTTCAACTTTTCGATATCATTCAAGTCATAAATCAATTCAACAATCATCCCGACTTAGAAAAATATGTCATTACATCTATAAAGGAAACTTCATTCCATCTTATAACACACGTTCATGAATCCTTTTACAGAAAAAAAAAATAATAATAAACGAAAATGATCCAACTTCATCGCAATTTTCTACCCACTTCCTGGCATTCCGAGCTATTTGCCGACATTTCCGATACGCTTTTCAAATAACTGCGGTTGAAAAATGAAAAAAAAGAAGAATATCCACGACACTCATTAAATTCATCACAAGAGGGAAAAAGAATATTCTTCTGCAAAATAATGTATTCCACCTCTAAACAGCTCCGAACGAATTCCCGAACAACATTGATCATGCTTAATAAAAAGCTCAGCGGATATATGTTCGAATCACGTCAAGATATCTAGGCAAGATAGCTAGGAAGAGAGGGGAATGGGGGTGGAAATGGAGATTCAACGAAATCTCATAACCTATCAAAATTTGTCCGCGTCGAAGCTTTACATCAAAAGAAAGTAATACCCTCAACTCTCATAAGGTCATTTCCATTTTAGCCTTATTCAGAATATCAAAGGGAGGGAATTAAGTCTTTTTTTTTGTATTATTTATTGATGCTGCTCTTTGCTTCTTAGAATGCAGAAATTTTAATCCGGAAAATTTTCAGCCATATCGATCTTTATGGTACAGGAGATCAGGGGAAAATTTCTTCATGAATTATACAATGTATGCTAATGTGTACTTCTTTTGGGAAGAGGTTGTGCGCAAGTTTCTTTTTTCTTTATTTTGGTAACACCTTTTGCTTTGGTTTTGTTTTGTTTCTTTTTCTCTTACAACTAGCGAATCGTGGCAGGTTACATTGTTGGAGATAATGTTATGAATGATGATATAGTCGTGGATACTGCAGAGTGTCTTTATGTGATTGGCATAGGATATTTTAAATGATAACATCACTCTGCAAATGAGAAATAAAGTATCCTTTGCATTTTAAATGTTTACTGGTTCATTAATCATGAATTAAAATGTCTGATAATTTTGTGGAAGGTCATTTTGGAGGTCATTACTTTAAATTGATTTACATTGTTGGGGATCATGTTATGAATGATGATGCAGTGGTAGATACTGCAGAGTGCTTTTATATGATTGACACAGGATATTTTAACTAATGATATCAATCTGTAAATACGAATTAAATTTGCCTTTGTTTTTTAAATGTTTACTTATATATTTATCAGGAGTTCAAATAGTTGATAATTTTGCAGGATAATTTTAAGAGGTCATTTATTTAAACTGATTTTACAGCGGATAATGATAAAATTTCCTCGAAATATTCTGGCATGTTTGTTCAATTATTTAAAAAACTCAAAAACATAAATTTATAAGAATATAGAAACAAGTAATTCAAGTATATAAATGATAACAACTTAACAAACAGAGAATCAATAAACTTTTCTTCTATACCGAAATCAAATGTTCTTTTATTTCCTGAAACGACGACTTTAGCATTTTATCAGACTCCTAGCGAAGGGGTAAAAATCCTTAATGCGTACAACATTCTTTTGAAGATACCTAATATTCCCTAAGTCTACACCTGTTAAAGAAATCCTTAATAAAATCACATTGTGAAATCACCGAAGAGAAAATTTCTTTGCTCTTGTATTGCGATGTGAACTGACGCATCTCTTGTTTTCTTCCCTCTGTGCGTAATATGATTTCCATGTTAAGTTAAAATTTCAAAATTTCTTCTTTTCGGCCATGGATCGTCAAAATTATTTTACACACACACAGATAGACAGAGAGAGAGAGAAAGAAAGAGAAAAATAAAGAGAAAGAGAGAGAGAGAGAGAGAGAGAGAGAGAATTCTTCTCAACTGTATCTCATATGCGTATACCAGAGGGAAGATTAAGAAATTCATTCTCTTAGAAATATAGAAGAATAGTCGTTATGAGGATATGGGGACGCTTACAACAGCCTAGGTAACGATAAGGCATTAGCGTCTCTCTGAAATTCTTACTTTGATATCACTCGGATGGAAAATTTTAACTGAAGACAAACCGTAGTTGTACTTCACTTCTACGTTGTAAGGGCTTAAAATCTGGTATTTTTTTAAAAAATAGCATGAAATAAGAAATTAGTCAAAAAAAGTTTAGAATAAATATGCAAAAAAATTGTCTAAATTTTTATTTGAATCTTATATTATACCTGAGTTGAAGTACCTTCAAGCCCCCAACGGCTATTTTGATAGCTCTTTTATTAGTACTGATCCTTTACAATGCATCCACTTATTGAAGATGTCTACAGGAGAGAGAAAGCGAAATTACAAGGTTTTACGATCAAGTGAAAACTTGGAAATACTGGGAAATATTAAACATAAAATTTTAAAGTGCTCTAATAAAATTTTCTATTCACTGCCTGAGCAGATTTTGTACTTTCGCCACTCGTAATCTAGTCTATAAACCGATAACCGAGATGAAAGGTTTGAGACTTATGCAACCTCGTGAGGGATAAAAATATGTTTTTACTACTTTCTCAAAATAATAAAAGCTTTTATAAAATGCCACGGATACTTCTTAAGTCTCATTTCCCAGAAATAAAATTGAAGTGTAGGTATCTTTTGAAGAAGATATTGTAAGCATATTGGATTTACAAACTTAAAAAACATGACATTTACATATTGTAAATGTTATGAGTCTGCAATATACAAACCATAAGTGTCACAAAAATACGATGTACATATAACATGATCATGATCTTCATGTACTAAGAGTCTAAGTTGTTTTTTTGAATTTTTCAACGTTTTTGCATTTTGACATTTTAAGTATCACACTCTGATCGTTTGTAGTGAATAATTTTAGACGATTATCACGTTATACATAATGGATTCTATAATATTAAATAAAATTATAACAAGTGTGTTAATAGGATAATAAATGTATCACTTTCTAAGTTACACTTTTAAATAGCTATAAATGATTTTAATATTTCTGACTTCAGAAAATATGAAAAAAAAATATTTAAAGTTTAAAACTTATTTGGCATCGTTTGATTTCTTTATATATTCATAAATTTATTTAATAGCATGATGCGAAAAATATTTAGTAGTGTAAATTATATTTCATTAAGGCCCATAGAGCCTTAATGGAGGGTTCAATGGACCAACTTCGTAAGGGCTTAATGGAGAGTTTTTGGCCTTGGAACAAAGTTTTCAAAGAAATGAACTCGCGTTTGCTTTGGTTGGATGAAGGTGAAATTAATTAATTTTTTTAGTAATAAGGCACACGGCAGAAACGAAATACTATAATATGCAAGACAAATGAAAACATAAGGTAACACGAAAAATAAAATAATAACAAGAAAAAAATATTCAAAATTGTAATTAGTATAGCTACACAACAAATACTCATGGAATTTAAGATTAAAATTACCGAATCAATTGGAATTTAGTATATAATGAATATCCAGTTAAGTAATCGGAACCATTTCGAGTTTTCAAATATGCAGATATCCTAAGGTTTTAAACATTATCGTTAAGTTGATGAAAATTTGAAAACTTTATTCCATTTTTTTAGTTATTGAAGAATGGCAGTTCGGCGTAGAAGCCACAAAATTGATTCCGTATACTGTTTCACATTTGAAGAACTGTCGAATGGGGATATCAGGTCCATAAGGCGTTGTATTTTGATCTGCGATGTTGTCTCTTCTGCGCTATAGTGCAGAATTCAAAAATTTAAATATTACACAATATAAGAATAAATGAAGAAATTAAACTGGACACAAACTTTCTCTTTGTATTCTAAACTTAGCTGCTTTAGAGTAAAATTGAATGTCTTTCTAAAAAAAAGGACAAGAAAGAATTTTATTGTATGATGAAATAAAACAAATTGCGTGCATTTGGTTTCTAAGAAGTGAAATTCCTTTATATTATAATAAAATAAAATAAGAATATTTTCAATTTATTGGAGGAAAAAAACATGTGGATGTTGCAGAAGAATTTCCAGAGAAATAAAGTTTTTAAAATATTGGTAAATAGCATTTCTGGAAAGATATTAATAAGATACTTTTATATTTGATCCAACTTTTTGGAATTTGGTAAATACGAAGAGAATGCTAGAAAATTTCAATAAAAAGAAATCTGAATAAAGATTAAAAAAAAAATAACTTTTCAAAAAAGACACAGGAATTTTACTAAAAATAATATATGGTTTTTGTGATAATTTAGTCAACATTTTCTTCGTGATAACAGATCTTGAATTCTTTTTCCAGATCGTTTCAAATATATATTAAACGAATGTATTCTCGTTTGCATTTAATTTCACGAAATATATATCAAGTGCATAATTTATTTATAAAATTTAATAAATGATAATTTAGTTGATCTATTTAAAATGTATTTAATTCAATTAAAATTTAAAATAATTCCTTAACATAACATGAAATGACACTAGGCAGAGTTATTTTCGAGAGAAATCAAAATTTTACTATTATATGTATTACTTTTTACTTGTGCTTCATTCCTTATTGGAGCTTGATTTCATACTTTAAAAAATAGCTGGTTTCCATAAAAAAACAGTTGATAAATGATAAATACATTAATCTTTATTAAAATTGATTTCAGTATAAAAAGAGAACATAGATATATGTAGCATTCAATAACAGAATTTTTAATATGAGAATGAAATTCAAAATGGAAAGGAATCTCTTTCTCTCTCTCTCTTTATATATATATATATATATATATATATATATATATATATATATATATATATATATATATATATATATATATATATATATATATATATATATATATATATATATATATATATATATATATATATATATATATATATATATATATATATCAATTGGAATTTAGTATATAATGAATATCCAGTTAAGTAATAGCACCTTTTCGAGTATTCAAATATGCAGATATCCTAAGGATATCCGATATATATATATATATATATATATGTCAGTTATAAGCCATATTTGTCATATCTATATTAAAAGTTTCATTTTAAACTTAAAAAATGCAAAAAAAGGTTTTACTTAGGATTTAGTATCATTTGAGATGCAATGTTCTGCTTTACGTAAAAAAAAAAAAAAAAACTGAAAAAAAAATGTGTAATTTTTTTTATTATTTTAAGGATACAAAATTCTAAATTTTATTATTTATTAAGTGACATTATACTTTAAAAAATAAAATATATATTTCAAAATGAATAAGATAATTAATATTTCAAAGTAGAAATATATATAAAAAAATAAAAATATGGTGGCAAATACTTAAAGGTTATTAAAGTTAAATATGACAATAAATTAACTGCAGAAATGCACTCTGAATTCGTCAATTGTCTGTTAAATAATGGAAAATCAATTTCAAGATTATTTTATTAAATTAAATAAATCAAAATTGTCTGATTTCATTCCTTATTTTTTTAACATACTTCATAGCACATGCTTGTTTCACAGCTAAACGAAATATAGAGAATTTTACGTTTGATAAAATCTGAAGGCTTATGATAATAATTTTTATATTATGAAATGATTCATTAAGTAAAATTTAATTTAAAATTAGCAGTTCATAAAACATCCGTTATTCCGCTTTAAAAAAGAAGATAAAAAAGATAAAGGCATACGCATTTGTAAAAAAGGGTTACACAAAAATAATCAAGACATTACTGTTTATTAAGATAGCATTTAGTTTCTGAAAAAAGAATTGTTTGGATTAGAAAAAAATATATTTATTTTCTTAAGTATTAACTTTATATTTCAAAAAAAAAGTACTTTAACAATTAAACAATAAATGTGCAACGATAAAAATAAATGATGATTTACATCACTTGAAAGAAAAAAAAACATTATATTCTGAAAAAACAAAACATTTTAATTGCCAATCTTAGAAAAAGAGTAAATATGAAATAAAAAAAATACTTCTCTTAGATTATTTTAATCTCATTATTTGATTCATTAAATGTAAAAATTAATATTTATTCTGTAAAAAAATTTCAGTTATTTACTATTATGAGACGCTTTATTTCATAATGTATGTCTGCAAGTGTTAGTCGGTACTAATAAATACTTGATTATTTCATTAGTGCTTTATGGCAATTTATGAATCTAATAACATCAATCTAACGTAATTACAAATATTTTTAATTAAAAGAACATGTTTTTTGCCTCAGCCTTTAACATTTTGTTTAATATTTAATGATTTTGATCTAAAAAATAAAAATAATACTAAGTTAATAATAAGAAATGAGCCAATTAAGCAAATTTCTTCTTTTCTTGACAAAGAGTTTTGAATTAAATGAGTGAATGATTGATGGACTTTGTATAAAAGCATATGAAACATGAATATTAAGCAAGTTTTTCAACTTATTTATTCCTTCTCAATTCATATATGAGTTCGAACTTATTTCAATATATTAATAAGGCACTTTAAGAAAGCGAATTACTAACCACTTTCAGAAACTCGAGACATATAGATACTACTGAGAATAAAAAATAGTTTTTCCTGATTATTATTACAAACACTAGCTGAAGAAGTCATATAGCAGACTCTTCTACGCCCCCGAAGGCGCACGGATAAATAATACCAAATGTCCTGACCACCGCGACAGCAACACTGGAATCATGAGTCTTAAGGGCCATCTCTGGCCGAGGTACAATCCTTCCCTTAGGAAGTACGCCCCGTCATTGATGGGAGGAGTCAGACCAACACCTTTTCAAGTACCCTCCAAGGTAGCGAGAACCAACCATCATGCCAGAAGCTTCTCGTCGTCATTTCGACGTCCTCCCCGGGGATGAGGACACTGACTGAACAAGTCCAACAAGCTCAGTAACATATGAGACCCTTTTTGTCCACAAAATATACGAAACGCAGGTAGGTAAAACCCAATGCATTATCCACTTATCGATTACATTTCAAAAAGAGAATCGGCATATGCTATCCCCCCCTTTTTATATTGTCTACATGACAGTGTACAGGATTTTCTAAAAGGATCTCTGGCTTGGGTTTCTAATAAAGGTATTTCCATAATTATTGTATTTTCTAGAGGTTTCAATTTTTGCCAATTCCTCAAACTCCCCTTAAGTCGCAAATTTGGCAATCATTACTAAATAACATCCATTCAGTATTTATTAAGAATACATATGCAATTTTCTTTCTTACTATAGGATAAACTGCACAATTTTACAGATTTATAATATTATGTGAAAGCCAATCTTTGATATTTCAAGTGAAGTAGATGATATTTATGGCATTTTGTTCATGTTTAAGCGTTCACAGAAATGCTAATATTTCATTACAATTTCACAATTTAACCATGACTTTTTTTCAGTTAATGTATTTTAAGATATAAAAAAAATATTGATTTTTCTGAAATGAAATATTGTTTATTTTTTAGTTTATTTTACCTGCATAATTTATATCTTATCTTATTAACTTTACTTTAAACTTTAAAGTCTTTTAATAAACTGATTGTTTAAATATATTTAAAAACATAATATCTCAATTCCCTACAATTATTTATCTTAATATGATGCTTTATTTTAAGAAAAATATTAAAAAATGCCATTAAAAATTAATTTTTATTCTTTGAAATGAAGAAGGAACTATGATTTTCTATAATTCTTTTTTATTTTAATCTAATCATAAGAAAAAAAAGGACTACAGAGATCCAACTTATTACAAAATAGGCATTTGAATGGCAAATGGGCTTAGAAGATATGCTATAGTTGTGAAACGTAATTTACGTAAATTTAATGCATTTGGTGCTCAAAAGCAACTCCAATCAACGCTGACAAAACCGTTAAAAAACCAAAATTATTATTTGTCAATAGAAAGGTGGTGTAACCGCTTACTTAAAAGGAATGATCTCATCCTTTAATATTAGTTCTCATCAATGACCTGCAATCAGGAGTAATCTTCACATTCTAATTATTTTTAAATGGGAATAAGAGTGAAAGAAAATGTTTAGAATAAGAAAAAAAAAACCATCACACACACACACAAAAACGGAAAAAGTCTTATTCAATGCAACCAGCTAATGGGTTACATTGAGGATTGTTTCTATTTCCCAGAAAATAAAGAAAGCCACACATTATTTAATTAAAATATTATTATATAAATATATAATATTATATATTATATAGATTTGCAGAACTTTCTAACAGCTGCTAAATAAATACCGAGTCAGCAGTCTCTGCTCTCGGTTTTGTTAAAAAATCTGATAGCTAATTGGATATTTGCGATTTTATAGAGAAAAATCGAAAATTGCTATTGTTTATGTAATATGAATAAGAAGCGAAGATACGATAACATTCTAGAACTTTCGTCCCTGTCCTTTTGTATATATATATATATATATATATATATATATATATATATATATATATATATAAATAATCAGAATATATTCGACTTTAATTTTAAAAGAATAAATAAAAAAGATCCTTTGATTTTAATTAAAAAACATGTATTGAGATGTAAAGTTATTAGATAAATTTAGAAAATTTGAAGTCTAATCATTATCTGATGCAGATATTTCTGAACACAGAATTAGAATAGAAATCAATTTCATCTTACTTTTAAATATCCTTGTCAGATTGGATAGCAATTTATAATTGATATCAATTTTTTCCTTTCAAAAATTGAAAATTCATTTTTTAAATATTTTTATTTAAATTATATATTTATATTTTTATAGCCCAAAAGAATTTGACAAGTTTTTTTTTTTTTTTTAATTTTATTTTCTTATACGCGATAACTATATAAAATACTGTGATAGAGGAAGTCGACCTCAATATTTTTGCTAAAGTCTAGAAGATCTGCAGACTTTGACTTCCATTACTCTGACAAATGGATTTTGGATTAATGTTTCTGTGTTTGTGTTTGTAAAAATCACACAAAAATAAATAAATAAAACACAGTGAGAATCTGAAAGCAATTAATCAAGAACACTTACTTGCTGTTCTAAATAACATTAAGAATAAGCCTATTTCCAAGAAATAGCAACTTGAAGCATCTTTCTTTTTTAAATAAAAATGTTATTTGCTATTGCGGCTGCTGAATTTTCTTGTTTCAAATTTTTGGAATGTCACATTCCCAATCCAGTATTGTAAAAATGATAATTAGATTACTATTTGAAAAAAAAAGATTCAAAATAGATTAATGTATTAAGAGTTTAGGTCATTTAATACGCTCCATTTGAAAGTTGCTGTTACTTTGTTAACTGCGATATATTATCCTCATTTCACTGTCTTTGAAATGGCAATTCTTGTTATAAAGACTCTTTACTACTTGCAGTTACATGTCTATCATGCCAGAAAATATTTTTTTAGATTATAGGAGAAAAGATAGATAATACATTTCTGTAAGAATGGAAGCTACTTCAAATGTGGTCCAACTAGACACAAACATAAAATTGAAAAAAAAATGTTTGTTTGTTTATATAAAAATTTTGCAAAAACATTTGATTAACATTTTATGATTTCTTAAAGACGACTTTCCATTGAAGGCTTCTATGGAAAATGGTATCCAATACATAATTTTAATGACGTATTCCTATTAGTTGGCATTTAGAATTCAGAAAAAATTACATTCGATAGCCAATGCTTTTTTTCCAATTTTTTTTTCTATGATCAATACTAATTTCAGAAGCATTACATTTTTACAAAGAAAATAATAATTTTTATGAAAATATTAAATTATGCCTTGGATTTATATACTAGCATTTAAATTTTATTTCTCTATTTTCTTAATTTGAATAGAAATGATGCTTTAAGCTGCAACGTAAATGCGTTATGCTTTCAAAATGATTTATTTCATATTTTTGCAAATTGATAGGTTGTAATATCAGACTGAATACTTTAAAAAACAATTATTATTTTTCTTAAAGTATTTTTGTTAATTAAAAATGATAAAAATTTTATATTTTCCGAAACCTTAAGTTTTTGAATATGTGGTTATTTACTCCAGACGATGCTCCAGAACTTTCTAGCTGGAAATTAGAACATCTTCTAATTTTCTTTTTAAATTTATGTTTCTTTTTTTCGAAATTGTATGCGAGTTTTTTTTTAGATGGACATCTTAATATCGAAACACTATAAGCGGATGAACTAATGAATGATATTACTTCTTTCTCCTTTTAATTCCGAAAACTAATCATGCTGTCTTTTAAAAACGCAGTTTCTCTAAATTTGTTTACGTTACAGATAAGTTTCATTTTCACGGAAAGTATTTCTCCGAAAAATAGCACGAAATGGCAGTTTTATGCGATAAATTAAAATCAAAGAACTGCATTAAGATTATTCAGTAGTAAATTAAAACAAATATATGAACAGAAATTCTTCATGGTGTTCCGAGAACTGATATCCATGTAGGAAATCTACATGCATTACCAAATCAATATATATACAAATCAATATCAATATATATCAATATATATACAATCAATATTTATACATTGTTTACTAGCAATACATATTGGTAAATGCTGATCTCTTAATTATTTTAATTACTTTTGGTAGCTGAGGAATCTGGAACCCCTTCAGAAACTGACCTATAATGGTTCACGTCGATAATTACAGAGAGCTTCATCAGAGAGCTGTTGGCAAAGTTTAAGCCCCTAACAATCAGTGGCCTTGCATAAGGTAATCCTCTTACTCGAGCGTTGGACAGGTACCAAAGGCTTCGCCTGGATTAATTTAAGTTCTATGATGTAGCACATCTGCGGTTCACGCTATAGAGGATTATGATTGGTTACGCACAACTATATAGCTCCCAAGGGAGGTTCACATTTTGGCAATGCAGTAGCAGGGTGATTAATGTAGTTTCCTGAGGGAGAGAACGTCTGAGATCCAAAGGCTGCGTTGTAGATGCTGCAAAAATATCGTAAACTTTCTATGCCTGACACTGTTTTCATAATTATAAAGGTAAGGAAACTCAATGAGTAATTCTCTAAATAAAAGTTTGGGAACTATACCAAGATAAAGGCTCAATGTAATCAGTGCTTTTCAAGCAAATGGAATGTAAGTTTTATTGGAAGAATGAGATTTTGTTGATAATTATATAAATATAGCTGAAATTGTTTCTCTCGGAAAAAGTACGATGGCTAAAATATAGAATTTACAATAGATTCTAGATTTAATTAACAAATAAGGCATGATTCTTATGTATGATGCAGAATGCCGATTTCAACTTTGAG
Source organism: Argiope bruennichi (assembly GCF_947563725.1). NCBI lineage: Eukaryota > Metazoa > Arthropoda > Arachnida > Araneae > Araneidae > Argiope > Argiope bruennichi. The sequence goes on along the minus strand of NC_079155.1, from coordinate 59,066,314 downwards.
TCGTAGTATCATTATCGGGTCAAGCTCCCATTCTTGGTAAGATCAATTTGAATCAGAATCTTTTCAATTGTCTGTTTGCATTTGGTTTTCTCCAGATTCCATTACAAACTTAATATCAACTAACCAGGTTGTGAAACTAATTAAAAATATCATAAGATTCATATTAAATAATATAACTCTTTATTTACTGAATTATTTTACCATCAATTTTTAAAGTTTATTCTTGCATTATTTGATAAGTTTTGGTACAGAGTAAATAAAAAGAGGAAAGGAATAATAAAATAGAAATAGAAGAGGGTAGGGAACTTTTTGAAACAAATTAATTAATTAATTAATTAAGATTTTTATTACTTCTTTCAGCTAATACCTACCGCTTGATTTAGGTCCTTGATGTTCCTTTGAATGCCTTCAGGAAAAATATCAATATGATTTAAACAGTCAAAGATATCAGTATGATTTAAACGGTACTTTTACCATCGGCATATACAAACTTAAATACAAGGAGATAATATCAAATATGTAATAGAATGAATCACTTCATTACTTTAAAAAATGTTTCTAATCATTTTTATTTAGTGGGAAAAGTGGCTCGAATATTACGATACTGAAAAATCAACAAATCTGTGTAGGTTATGCTAGGTTGTAATGTATATTTAATAAAAATCATCCCAACATAAATAAGAGAAAGGATAGAATAATTTTTCAACGGAAAGGTTAATTATAATGAAAAAAGTGAACCCTCAATGTGTTTGTGCCGAAAGAGGCAATATGGCAACAGATCCCTGAAAAAAATTATATATGTTACAGTGAAAACCCGAAATCAATCAAAACGCGAAGTAACTAAGGAAAACGCGTTCTAACTGACAGCACTAGGAGAAACATATTACTTAAACACTTCTGCTACTATCTCCTATAAAAATAATTAAGAATGTTTGTATGGCTTTTTTATGAATTTCTTGGCGTTCTATTAAGAAGATATTTTATAAGATAAACTCTTGGATTGGAAGCTTATGAAACTTGGAATTTTTTATTGAAATTTTAATCGAAACAACTTTAAAAAAAGTTTTCATTAATTCCTTAATGGAAATTTAATTAAAATTTAACTAAATTTTTTTTACAATATTTTCTTTCAATATTACTATATAAATTTTACAGCATTTTGAACTTTAAAAAATATTCTTTTAATGATTATAATTTAGTTATTTTCTGAAATTCGGAAATAAAATTTAAATATATCTTGCATTGTTTCATTGAAATGCAAGTCAATTTTTATTGTTCAACAGATAATTAATCGATTGATTTTGATCTATTAATGCAAACTGAGCAAAAAAAAAATGATTTTGATATAAACAGTTTATATATAAAAAAATAAAAGTTGGAGGTATGAATACTGCAGAATACAATATGCAAACAGAAATTAGATTACTCGTGATAGTTACTTATTAGATCATACCGTAAAATTATGCCACTCGCTTAACTAGGAAGGTTCATGCAATCAATAAAAAGAACATATGTAAGGCTTTTAAAATAACACAACTTTTAGCCCTTAACTGGGGACGTGCGGTCTGTGAGACCGCTAGAGATGGATTTTCGGTCATCCCTATTCTAATTTTAGCTCAATTGGATGAATTGACCCTGTAGCTTCCTGTTTTGTGACCTTCAATATACGTGTACTTTTTCAACCGATTTCAGCGGATGCTTTTTAAAATAATTCAGTTATTTCTTTCAGCGCGGTCTCTAAAACAGCACCTCTCTGTTAGTGCCCCAGTGATAAACAAGTCTTAGCAGAGGGCGCTAAAACTTGGACCCGAAATATCATTCAATTTACTGATCCTATTATGAAGCAGTGCTCCAGACGCTTTTAAATGAAGCAGAAAGTGATTTTAGTGATAAGGATAATTGTACAGAAGAGTTTTTCGATGTATTTTAAGTTCGCATTCAATTGATTCTGATATGTATGTTCATTCATAATTAATTTTTCTGGCGATAATATATTTTGAAAAAAATTATAAAATGTATTAATATATCAAGATATATATATATGCATAATTTATAGGTTGGTTTTTACACTACTTCTTAACCTGTATGTTTAAAAGGCCCTAGAAAACCGTGCTATGAAAGTCGCACAAGCCGATAAAAAAAGGGTCAATTTTACCCAATGTCAATTATTTTTTTTTTTAATTTTTCATATAATTGTTGAATTTTACATTATATTGTCTTCTATTTACGTTCATATACTGTAAAAATAAATATGATTTAAAAAGTGAAAAGCAACACGTTTTTTCAAGAATATTATTTATTGTAATATGTAATTTGAGAAGAAAATGTATGTTCCAACGCATTTACTTTTTGCAATGAAAATATATTTTGAAAAAATTCTGAAACATATCTATATACCAAGAGAAATATCTGCAAAATATATAGGTAGTTTTTCATACTAATGCATTCATTAGAAAATTTAATTTGAATGTAAATAAAATGCGGTCTCGTAGACCGCACCTCCCCAGTTAAGTCCTACAATTTCACCTCCCCAATTAAGGGTTAATATTTATCAAAATTTGCAGCTTTAAATTATTGAAGAAATCATGACTATCTAAAAAATTCCAAGAAATTTGATTGAAAATAAACAAATTCAATATTTTCAATGAAATATTTGATCGTCAAAAGCAACTAGCTTTAAATAAATGTTGAAAAATAATTGAATGTATAAGAATAAATTTCATATTATCTTTGGAGTCCATTATCCTTATAATCATTATTCTGCATTTCAAAACTCGCTGTACCATTTTAAAAGAACCAACTTAAAATGTATGATTACAGCATTCTGTTTGAATAATTCATTGTTTGAATGAATAGCATAAAAATGAGTAAATTGGAATTCTTCATAATATTTTCCCACGAATTCAGTTTCAGAAGAAATCTAAGCACATTGATCCATTAGATGCGTACATTAACTGAAAATGTGAGGCTTATAAACTAAATCTACTTTCTAATGAAACAAATTTCATTTGAGAAATGAATTCATTCCAAATTAATGGATTTTTTTATTATGGACCATTCATATTTTCATCGCTTTATTAGCATCCCCTACTTTCGCGTTCTAGATGGAAATGTTCGATGTCGTTGTAATAGGAAGCACTTGCTATATAGTCATCTTCCCAACCCCTTGTTTGAAACTTTTAAACAAATAAATTTTGCATCACTGCTTCTTGGAAATCTTCCAAATGTCTGTGCAGTCCTCTATAAAATCTCATTTTGATGTTAAAACGTTGGACATCTGCCATCGCGTTTTCCTTATTGTATAATGTATGGAATGTCGAGAAAAATAAAAATTGTATTTAAGGTCTTCGGTCCTCTTTTCTATATTTTGGTATATGAACTTAATATATTAAATTTATTCATTGGAAAGAAATAAATTAAATCTGAAGGAAATTCTTGTAAAAGCTTTTAAAATTGTTTCGCATGTAGTTACATTAGAAGTTTAATAGAGCATATGAAAATATCTCTTATTTAACTACAAAAACCTTTTCTGGAGGTATATGTATCCTACTTACTTGATAAAATGGTGAAACTGCTTTAGTGAATTGATAAAATGTATCATAGTTAGAAAATTTAATTGAATGATCGAAATATCCTTTCATGTCTAAGGTTAATCTGATAAATATAAAAAGAAGTGAAACAAATACTATTTTATTGGTATTCTTATTTCTATTTATTTCCAATATAATTTTTTTGTTTAAAGGCTTAGGGAGAAAAAAAAACCTTTTAATTATCAAATTTATTAGCAGTATCAATTAAAATTAAATTTGTAGTATCAAAATTTGGTATATCATTGCAGTACATTTGTTATCATTGTAGTTCAATTTACAAGTTGAAATTTGTCCTTAGTTAATGGCAACTTGACACATTAAGATTCATTTACATATAAGGAAACAACTCCTTAATGATATTTAGCTTTAAAAATTAACTTGGTACCAGCTCTTCGATATTTTTACACCCTTTGTATCCTAACTTTGCCAGAGGATTAATGCACTCGCTGAAATTTATGATTGCTTTAAATTAATTGTTTTTTGTTTTTTTTCAAAAATCTAAGATATTTAGACTTTTTTATAAAATTTTAAAACTGAGATGTTATAACTTTCGTTAATTAATTCTATGAAATTTTATCTTTTGTATATACCACTATATAATCTTTATCTGGTAAATATTATTGAAGACTATAATAAACCACATTTTTAATGCCGGCGTCCTGGCATAGGGGTAGCGCGTCTTCCCCGTGATCTGGGCGTCCCGGGTTCCAGTCCCGGTTTGGGCATTGTTGTTCTATCTGTGAGATGTGTGAATGTGCCCTCCTGTAAAAAGGGGTTGTGCAAGCGAATGAGTGATGCGTGAGTAGCAAAGTCGTACTCTTGGCCCTAGTTGGCGCTGCTATAAAAAATAAGAGACGTCCCCCTCAGGCTTAAATCGCTGTCTTCGTAACAGCGAGCTTGTCAGTGGCAAGTGCCATAAGAAACAAACAAACAAACATTTTTAATTTTCTACTCTACGTAACATTTTAAACTAAAACAATCGTGTCTATATATGCAATAACTATAAAGACAAACGATTCTTAAGGCAGATTATAAAGAGATCCTTCAAATGCATTAGTCTATTTTTCTCTATCATAGTTTGAAAAATCATGGCATTTACTAGATATAGCTTAAATCTGACACCTTCAGAAATTTCAATCATAAACAAAAAAAGATACATTTGATATTTGTTTTTGGAAGTATTTGAGTCCTAATTTTAACAAAGATCACTCTCATAACAAATACGTTAGAAACGTAAATGACATAATACTAACTTCCTTGCCCTTATTTTAAGATATTTTATTCCATCACAACCCGAAAGGTCAAAACGGAGGTATCTCGTCATTAAACGAATTCCATCTACTACTACTCATCAGTCACGATGCACAATAACTAGCTCTAATAAGCTATATCTGCCAGATGAGCCCTTGATCTAATTAAGAATCTTCAGTTTAGAGCACTCTGTTTATGAACTGGGCGATACAGTGATGTGAAGTATGAAAGGCCCTGGAAGAGAGCGATCACCGAATTCAATTAATAATATCGATACAGTGATGGAACGAGAATGGAATTCAAATCCTTCAGACTATGCAACGGGTGATCTGCCATTCATCCCAAGCGATAACCTGGAACAGAGGATTTGGAATAGTATTATGATACAACTGATATGAAATAGACAGGGATTAACGATTCAGCGACGACGGTATACGATATGCAATTTTGAGAGCCTATCGACATGCATTCGTGAGTTTCAATCGCTCTGAATGGACAGTAGAATAACTTCAAAGTAGTCGAGTATTAATATGAAATCATTATTTGTATTTACTGGATTGAACTTTTTATGCAATGCAGTGTTGCACGCCAAGGCATTGACTTTAATATAACCTCTATGAACCTAATTCAGTATTTCTCGTTTTGTGATTTAATGGATTTCACACGAATATCATCCAAGCATACAGAATGTATGCTAAATATATATATATATATATATATATATATATATATATATATATATATATATATATACTTATTTTTCTTATTAAGGAAACTAATACATCGCTTAACTTACATCTATGAAGACTGTTTTTCTCAATGAAGTAATCCTCATCCCTTTATCCATTATGATTTTTTTCATAAACTTTGATATATTTATTATTATAATGTGTAAGCATTTGGCTTATAGATTCAAAATGACAGCGATGTATTACCATTAATAAACTATAAGCACCCCGTTAAAATTGTGATAGTGCTTTCTAGTTTCTTTTAAGCAATTCTTTATGAAAAACAATATTCTTTTTTCTGTCCTTAAATCTAAAATATAATTTTCTACTTCTTTAACCATGATTTTGATATATATATATATATATATATATATATATATATATATATATATATATATATATATATATATATATGTATGTATGTATCAGATTTTTCCATGCTATGCCAAAAAAATATTGTAATTTTCTAATGGAAAAATAATTTTAACCTCACATGATCAAACATCCCTGGAAAATCGAGAACCTACCACCATACAACAGTAATACAATTCTTAAAATTCAAGGTCATTAGTGCATATAAGATTCCTTCCAAAGACCAAAGAGATTTCTTTTACTAAATCGACACTAATCAAAGAAATACTTATAAGGATTTTCTTAATAAAAGCATCAAAGGAAAAAAAAATCATATATATATCCACTCTTGTGATTTGGTATGAATAGACGTGTTCCACTTTTGTACCCATTTATAAATCATGCTTACCAGTGGTAAAATAAACTGAAGATAAAATCCCAAATTATTTTTTTTTTTGGTCACACACTCGCAAAATGATATTAAATATATATATATATATATATATATATATATATACACATATATATATATATATATATATATATATATATATATATATATATACACATATATATATATATATATATATATATATATATATATATATATATATACATATACATACATATATATATATATATAGCCAAGCCATTTTATATATATATATATATATATATAAAGCCATTCCTAAGGATAACAAAAAAAAAAAAAAAAAAAAAAAAGATACGCATTCGATTGGTTTTGAAAAAATGAAAATAGATTAGTACTAATTCTTTCAGTTCAAAGACATATGCCATTGAACTTAATTGAAAGAGCAATTTACTTCTTAAGTACTTAAACCTTTCAGGGAAAAGAAAATGACTTCATACTGAATCTCTAGGTTCATTATTACTTTTTTTTACTATTTCTATTTGTCTCTCAATAGCGTGGAAGCTGATTTCATTGAATGTTTTATCAATTATCGATGGAGAGTATGATTTCTTTAACAAGCACTGAAGATTTAGACTCAAATGCAAATGATTTAAACACAAGATTTTTTTTTAGTACTGGTGATAGATAGAGCATATCAGATAAAGTAAATATGATCAATTATAACTCTTTTTGAGGATGAATCTTAACTCTTAATGAAGATAAATGATAATGAACATAGCTTAAAATTAAAAAAAAAAAGTACTTATAAATTCAGTTTCAAGAAAATGTTAGTAGTTAAATTATAAAAAACTTAGTTAATGAGCAAATATAAGAATAAATTATTTCTCAATCATACTTTTGCAAATTTTTTGAGATGAGAATATTGCCAGTTATGATACCATTCATTCATTTTGCATTTAAAAAATAATTATACCTTTTTTTCATTTATGCTACCAGATGTAAATACTTCATTTCGTGAGTGTATTGGTACCATGTCCATTCAGTGAACTAATGTGTATCTATTTTATTTTGCTTTTTAAAAAATTACACCTTATTTCCATTTATACTGTCAGATGTCAATACTTCATTACGTGAGAATATTGGTATTATGTCCATTCAGTGTACTAATGTATATTTAAATTTGTTTAGCATTTAAAAAATTAAATCTTATTTCCATTTTTACTGTCAGATGTAAATACACAATTGCCTTATAATTTTGGTACTTTGTCCATTCAGTGCAATAATGTATATTTACATTTGCTTTGCATTTAAAAAGTTACACGTTATTTCCATTTATACTGTCAGATGTAAATACATCATTACATGAGAATATTGGTACTATGTTCATTCAGTGTACTAATGTATATTTACATTTGTTTAGCACTTAAAAATTTACACATTATTTCCATTTATATTGTCAGATATAAATACACCATTTTATGAGAATAATGGTACCATGTCCGCTCAGTTCCTTATTTACAAAATTAAGTTTCATATTTTCATTTCGTCATTAGATATTTTTCGCAATCCTTTTATATATTGTGCTTACTTAATCTTTTTGAACAAACTAAAAAAGTATACCTAAAATTAATATTTTATATATTTTTATTATAATATTTGACTGAACGAAATTATTCTAATATTTGAACATTTCTAGTTCCTCGCCATTCCAAGTTATGTTCCAAACAAATGTTAAAGTTCTTATTGTCAATCAAATTAACGTTTACTTAATTTATTATTCAGAACGAAAGCGCTTTTACGATGCATTTAAAATTCGGTTAGTGAAATTCTGCACATACTTTATCAAATTAATTTTAAACACATTTCTTGGTAGAGTTCAAAATGCTTAATCTATAATTATAAATTTGATAATATAAGTTAACAACGGCGTAGTGCTTACTCAGCCGCCTGTAGTTGGTTGGCCAATGCCTTTCTGAGTGCCCCATTTGCAGCAACATGCCATTAGTTTAACTAAACGAATTTCCTGCTGACAGTCAGTCCCTTTGAACAAGTCACCTTACAGTTAGTGAGAATGGCGTTTATAGCAGGAAATCTCAAACGCACATTGCATGTTAATGTAAAAGGATTTCAGATTCAAATGGCTTAAGTCGAATACGGTTGTATTCAGTTTTGTTATAAATGGGCTGAGTTATTCTAAATTAACTAGCTAACAATATGATATATGATGTTGGTTATCTGTTTATTCGATTGTATATATTCAGCTTCCATTGTCTTTACAAACAAACAATGATTGCTTTAATACAATGATCTTCAATCATTTTGAAACCAAAAATAGCTATAACTCAAAATTTGTTTTCCAGAATTTCTATATTTTTGAACCATGCTTACAGAACTTCATTAGAAATAAATGCACGCACAGGTGGAGAAATGAAATTAATTTCCTATATGAAACGCTATATTTCCTTTTGACTTTTATTCGTGACAAAAACCGAGTTGAAAATAATTTTTTTATAACATTAAATGGAACTTTTGAGTTAAATATTCAATCCAAAAAGTATTTACATATACTTATATGGAAAAACATTTTTTCGGGTCCACATAAATGACAAAAGTAAATGATAAGAGCCTTCATTGGAAGTCCATTGTTATCCATTGGAAGATACGAGGATAGTAACGTAAATAACGCTTTTTTAAATAGAAAGAAATAATAAATATGATCTATTTGAAGTTTGAAGCAGAAAAATATAAATGACATTTCTAAATGAAAAAAATAATGTATTATAAATTTCTCAAGTCTACTAATCAAGAATTTATTAATTAAATATTCATAACTTAAAAGGCGTTTTCTTGATCAGAAAAAATATAGGACAAAATGACATGGTGCTATGCCATCAGAGACTTTATATCGTAAACTAAAAATTTAAGAAAGCAATGCACAAATATTTGATTAATATTCATAACTTATAAGGCTTTTTCTTGATCAGAAAAAAGATATAGGACAAAATGACATGGTGCTATGCCATCAGAGACTTTATATCGTAAACTAAAAATTTATTTAAGAAAGCGATGCACAAATATTTGATAGAATTGTCATGGCGATGCTATGCCGTGAGATAATATTCAAAGGTTATCTATGCTCACAATGATTTATAGCAATGTTTTCTAATAAAAAAAGAATATGCTTAAATGGAAAAAGTAGAAAATGTATACTAAATTTAAGAAATTTTGGGAAATGCTATCATTTAGAACAAATGGTTTATGAGGGCTTATAGGTTATACAAATAGGCTATTTAAAGTAAATCTGGTTGATGAAAAATCATCAGAAATCAGAAACTGCATGAAAGTCAGATGAGGTCTGAGCCGAAGAGTGGGAATAGAATTGTAAACCATCCATGCGTCGGTTACTTTTTGCCATTATTATCTGTTGAAGAAATAATGTATATAAAGAGAGTGCAACTTTATATCAATTGTAATTTCTTTTACAAATTGACATTATTGGAATTCTAAAATTTTCTAAATTTTCTAAATACTTTGATATTAGTTGTCACAGATTTTAGAAGGTTAAATCATTGCTACGATAGGCCTCCAAAAGTTAATAAATCCAATAATGTATGTTACAATGTAATCAAAAATTGTGCTGTTCCTTTAGCATCAGTTTTGATTATAAGCACAGATTGCGTAACATATTTTACAATTAAGTAATTGAAAGTATTTATTTGATCACTCAAATAAAACTTATTCCCCAAAATACTCCATAACCAAACATCATTATCTCATATTTAAAAAATAAAGTACCTTGCAAATGGGTCCTGAACATGCAGTAATGACTTTTCAAATAATATCCAAGTATTCGTTTTATAATTCTGTGATGATGAACAACAGCAACAATATGAGAAATAACAGCAGACTTATAACTTGGCGATTAGATACAAATGAAAAGCTACAGTTTCAATTTGATTAATAAATTATACTAAGAAGACTTATATTAAGATCATACTTCAAATATCTTCTACAACAAAAATTTCAAGCTGGCAATTGCAACATTTGTATCAAATCACACAGAACCTGCAATGTCATACCCTTATTGCAGCAACGTAATTATCGCCAACTTTCTGGGAAAATCTGACTGAAAAAGATTGACTTTTCAAGTTCAGAAATATCCTTCAACAAACTGAAACTGTATATTTTATGATATTTCGACAGAGAAAGCAATCATTCGTTGATAAATGTCAACATTATTACAAATTAACCATGCAATTTGTTTCATTACTATATTTATGCAAAAATATTATAAAAATATTTTATGTAATTTTTGCTAGGAAGGTTGATGCATTCTTTAATCTAATATTTTATTCAAATACAAAGTGTTAGTATTAGTAATTTTTCTGAAGGCAGGAATAAAAAAACTTTTTTTTTTGAAATTTAGTTTGGTTTACTGATGTTTCTTTTCAATAAAAAATAATTTTGTTGTAGTGGCAAATTTGGAAAAAAAAATTCTGGAAAGAGGCAATTTTTCTGTATGGTTTTTGATGGATTAAAAACTATGGAGAGAAAGTTTTACCAATTGCATAGATATTTTGAAAATATTAATTATTTCAAAATCGGCAATCGAATAGGTAACTATTGCAATATGTATATTTTTCTTTCTTATCGTGTTTGAGACATAACATAAATTGTTGAAGAAACGTAAATACATTTATATAAACTTTCAATTGAGGCTTTATTTAATTATTACTTAATGAAAACATTTTTTTTTCTTTTCATTTATCTTAAAAATTAACATACGCAAATTTTAAAAATATCAAGCTTTTGTTCCCTATCTAATTTATTATAATAATTATTTTCTTTTATTGAAGTCACTGAGACAGTTGTTTCAGATGTATTTGGAAAAGTAACATAGGTAAGTAAGAAATAAGACATCTTAACCTTATAACAATTTCTGCAACTTCTAGAACAATACAAATATTATAAAACGCATATAAATAAAGGCTATATAAAGGCAGAAAAATGTGATTTATTTAGGAGAGTGTGTTCTATCTCTGAGCATTTTCAAATATTTATTTATTCATTGGTCACATATGTAAATTCACAATCATGTTGAAAAAGATCTTAACTTTGCTTAGATTTGAATTTATTTTACATTTTAAAAAAAACCAAAATTTTCAATTTCATTATTTTTGAAAAAAACAAACTTACACAATGGTACAATATGATATTGTATTTTTGTTATAGGATTATTACATCTTTTATCTGCACTTCTTAAATAAACAAACACAGAAGAGAGAATGGATTTATTCGCTTTCAAAAGATAGGATAATTGTTTTTAAATAAATATAGAATTTTTATTCATGAAAAAGTTATTTACAATTTTTGTATTTTTAGAAAGGTTCGTTCTTTTAAAAATATATTCATCATGTTACAACTTAATTAAAGATAAAAAATTTAAATGAACTTTATAGTTTGAAAAATGAATCACTATTTTCACCACTTGATTTCAAAGTCTGTAAAATTAATTTTTGATTTAATTTTTGGTCACCTTTAATTGCTTCTATTCTTCTTTCTTAGAGAAAGACGATGCATTTTTAGAGGATACAATGAAGATGTTAATCCTATACTTAGACCGACAAGAATTTGAGTCATAATCTTAAACTCTTGTTAGAGAGTTAGAGTTCTTAGATCAAATAGTTTGAGTCAGTTTGCAAACCTGAAATGACTGAATCAGGCATGAAATATAGATGAAAATTCAGTCTGTCAGTTACAGATGACGGTAAAAATTCGTCATTAGTAAAAATATTTATATTAAAAATAACAAATTTTATGACATTGTGCGTTTCTATGATATTATTTGAAGTGAGATTTACTAACCTAATTTATCCATATCATATTTAGTGAAAGGGTAATGTATATTTTTTGATATCCAGATATATTTATTCACTCCCTTCACTTGTAATAACATTTAGACAGCCTAAATGCATCTCTTTCAAACCGCTGTGTCTAATGGTAACATTCGATGATGGTTGTGAGGATGAAAGGTCACGACAGTCAAACTGTTTGTTATCACAATAGCGAAAATATTACATAAGCGTCGTGGTTGTCAAGGAGTGACAGTGCAGATTTTTCAGAATTTGGTCCATTATGATCGATAAAGTGTTAAGTAATGGAAGAAAAGTAGACATGTAACGTAATCAGAAATCGAAAAATAAAAAATTAATCTAAAGGACAAAAATTATCTCTTGAGAAAAGAATAGCAAAAAATAAATTCAAAAATTAAACTACTTAAAATTGGAAAGATACTGCGAAATATAGTATATTAAATCATAGATTGAAATATACTTATAATTTAATGATACATTATTTAATTTTTCTTTCAAGAGCAAATTTTTAATCCTCAGAGGTAGGGAAAAAGAAAATTCACTTGGAAAATATATTTTTCTTCAAGTCATTATAATACTTTTTTTCAAGATTGGAATGGGAATGTTTTGCGATAGGTCATAAAATTCAATTAGCTTACACATAATTCTTAGTTTTATCTAAATAGGAAATATTTTAACTCCGAGCTGGTCAAAGTAAAAGGTACATCATAGTACATTTTGTATTTAAACTACCATGATTCAATTTTGGTTTGTAGTAGAGACTTCAGAGACTGCACATAATTATATTTATAGTATGTATATACAATTGTCATTTTTTATTTCTTTAAAACTGATATATGACAACTTTTTATGTTTGTAATGCTTTTTTATTACTAATAAAAGATACATTACATAACATATAAACATTTTTATTCACAGAAGTATCCATTTTTATAAAATTGCAGTCAGTTAAATAAAAAGTGTTAATATTTTCACCACACACACATATTTAAAATATGCAAATTTTGCACCTGTTTCCAGCACAAATAGAATTGGTCAAAGACACAGAAATTTTTCCTATTACATTGCAATTTGTCTTCGTCATAATAAAAGTCTAGCTAATATTAAACATTTTGTATCATTTAAGTATTGAGCACGATAAGTACATGAATAAATATAAAGAATTTCGCCCAAATCTGTATATTATTTATATGGCGCACACTCTTACTGTTTAATTTATCAATTTTTAATGTGCAAGAAATATATATAATGACCCAATGGAACACGGAAATATTGAATAATTGGAACGCAGTACAGATAAAAATTATGACTGTCATAAGCAATAAAAATTATTATTTAATACTCTCTCACCGCCCACAATAAACCTTTTGAAGGATGCATTTCCATTTATTGGTAGGAGGATAGCCGCCCCCGCATCATTTCTGAGCACACATGGGGGGAGAACTAACCAGTAAGTCGGTATCTTCCCGTCTCCATATCTGAGATGCTTCTGGGAAACCTCTACTAATAATAAAGAAGAATGTGTATGAATGTGGAAAATTGTGTGTTTTTATTTTCATTTAAAATAATTATAATTTTTGATTATAAATTGTCAGTAAAGATGAAGCATATTTGCTATTAAATAACGTATATCGATTTTTCTTTTATATTCTTAATGACTTATTCTGAATCAATTTAAATATTCTTACTAATCTATATTTAAAAGAATATCTGACAAAACATTTGACAGCTACGGTTGATTGTTATTTTAGATTCAATTTAATATATCCATGTTTTATTAGGAAGTCATGATCATGAAGTCATAAAAGTCATTTTCCTAATACTTAAAATCACCTACTTGCATCATAATGAGGACGTGATTAATCTGAACATCGTTACGACTTCTTGAGACTATTCGCTTTTCAAGTCCAGCCTAGTCCAACACATTGCAGAATGTTGAATCTAAAGTGGAGGACTGAATGCAGCATTTTGAGACAAAGCAATACTTCAGCACTTCTCATTCTAAGATTTTGTACACAAAGGATTACTGACTAATTCCACTTTCCATCCCAATATAGAATTCTTCGACATTCCCGATGTAGGCTGAGTAAGCGTATTTCCTAATTAATGAGGCATCAAGATGAGGGTAAACCCTTTGTTCTCTCAGGGCCTTCAACACCCCCCCCCCCAATGGAATGATATGGAATTGATGGAATGAGAAGAACGAGGGTTGCAGAGGGCGTTCGAAAAGTTCATTTTGGACGGACTGTAATTCGAATTTTTAGAATTTTTTCAACATGCCTGCGTTGTCAGTAGAATCGGAATTTTGACGTAGAAAGGAGTAGAAGGAGATTAAATTAACCCTTGCGTTATTAATTTTGAATTTATCTATTTTATTCCACTTAATTATGTCGATGGAATTTGATTTAATTATTCTTACAAAACATTCTATAAGCATTACATTAATGAATGTATCGATCAGCAACTCATGGAAGAACATAAGAAAATTAATGCATATTTCTTTTCAAGTTTTTAATGAATTTTTTATTGATGATTACATTTTAAACTTGAGTTAAAAGGTAAACTTATGTTTCAGCTAAATGCCATATCTAAAATATTTTATAAGGAATATGAAGCCGACAACTTATTTAAGAAAGATTTCTTTCTCTTTTTTTCCAATTTCCACTTTATAGAGATTTCTATATATTTATTGAAATGATTTCACTCGTGCCGACGTTTTGAAAATATCTTTAAAAATTAATAATATTTTTATCTTTATTTAATTACTAACGGTTCTTTTTCTCAAAAATATTTGCTAATGAATTAACCAAACATAAATGCATTCCATTTAATACATAAAAATTCAGACATTATATAGTAACATAACTAGAGTAGGACGAGCAGGCTAAGTGCCCTGGGTGCAATTACAAGGAGATATAAAATTCTGGTATAATTTAGATGAATTTAATAAATTTATTTTTCTACTCTTATTACTTATATCTAAAATACAACTTCTGAAAAACATTTTTTTCCCTATATTTTACAATTTAAATATGTTCAGCTATCACAATTAATTCCCAGATTCAGACAACTACTTATGTTCCTAACACACACAACGTTTCTGACATAGACAAGCTAGTTATGAATATTTGAATACTAGTTTTATTAATAAACAAAAGCAAATGTGTATCTGCAATATAAAGGAATCATGAGAGTAGTATTTTATAAAACTGTGCTCAACGCTTGGCCGTCTTCACATAAATAAACTCAGAAGTTCATGTTTGCATTCATCAAATTTCATATCAATCAGCAAAAAAAAAACCTACTTAATTTTGAAATACCTATAATTTATACAGAAACTAAACTGAACGGGAACCGAGAATAAATCTCTTTCATTAATAGTAAAAGCGACAAAAGTAGAAATTATTATCAAAAACTGAAAAAAAAAACAACGTTTCTATGTGATGGCAGTGGTCTAGATAGAATTGCGAGCTCATAATTATATAATTTTACTATATTTTTAAGGCAGGAATAATAATTTAAATTACTTAATTACAAATTCACATTAAAAAGTCAAGACAAAAGCAATAATAGTTTTTTTACCCATACTATTGACATTGCGGATGGAAGCGACTTCATGGTCGAAGTTAAATTCTATTTTACCAACTGACTCAATTTTGGAAGTTCCTAAAGTCAATATTCATTTAAATGTGGCACAGTATTTAACTTTGAATAATTAATGAAATGACTGTCTACAGATACATAATCTCATTAAAATTCAAAAATATATAATTACATAAAAATTCTATATATTTTCATTTATGGAAGATTAGTACCGAATTTTTAGGTTTATTTTTTCAAACGCAGTATATTAATTTACTCTCTTCGTTTCATTTCAAAATAACAGTTTTTACATTTTTAAAAATTACTTTAATTCATATAATTTCTTATAAAATAAAAGATTATAATCGGCCTTCCATTTTTATATTTTTAATGAATATCGCATCAATTACAGAGTGTTTTTTGAACTAAATAAAATACATTTTCAAACATTTGAAATATATATATATATATATATATATATATAAAATCAATGTATATCACTGTTTTTTTGAAAGCCTCACCAAGTTAAATCTTCGACTCAATATTAAAATAAGTTAAATTCTAAATCAATAATGAGTTTCAATTTTATAATAACGGGTGCTGACTCTAAATTTAAAAAAAAAAAATGCCAATTATTTTTAAAAATACTCTCTTGAATTAAATTTTTATGTCTTACAAATGTATCCAATTTTAATTTCTATGTATCCAATTCTAAAAATTAAAACCAGCATTACCTTTTGAACTTTACTTTCATTTTTTTCAATTATGGCTTAAGAAAAATATGTATTTATATGAAATTCAATTTTTGGTATTACTTTTCATAAAACTCCTAAATGGTGTACCCTGACATTAGAATACTTTTAAGAATCGTACATAATAATGTTTTTATTGAATAAATGAATACTGTAAATTAATAGATATAATGTTTATTATTGTTTTTGAATTATATAATATACTATATAATAAAACCTCTAATATAGAATAAACGAATAATATAAATTAATAGCTACATATTTTTTTTGATTCCTAAAATAAAGAGAATGTCCATTTGCTTATGAAATGAATAGTTAAAAATATTTATAGAAGCTACAAAAACTACTTAAATAATTTTTATATGTATACATAGTGTGTAGCTCGAAAGTTTTAATCCTTAAATGAATAATAAGATCATACAGAGAGAGGAAAATTAAGAGAGAGAGGGGGAAATAAAGAGACAGTGATAGAAAGACAGAAGAGGGGAAAGAAAGAGTGAGAGAGAGAAAGAAAGAGAGAGGGGGGAGGGGAGAAAGAGAGAGAGAAGGGGGATACATATTGAGAGAGTCTGATATTCACAAGCTATAAATTCAATTACAACTCAATGAACTCAAAGCATAATTAAATCAAATTAGATTAAATTATTTCTGACAGTTTGATTTCTTACGCGTCATCTTACAAACAAGCAAAAGACAAGCATTGTCGTTTTTCCTAATAACATGCATAATTCCTGCATTATGAACTATAAATACAAACGATTCTAAAAGGTACCATAAAGATATATCATAAAAAAATTGTAATAATTTTTTTCTAGTCTTGATGTGGAAACTACAAAAAAAAAATGATTTAAAAAAGAACTTCTGTGAACATCTCGATACATTAGAAAAATATGAAATCAATATATATTCCATTGCTCTCATCAAAGCTTGATTCAGACATGTTGTAAGGCTCCCTGACCCTATTATCTTTGGGAAGACACTTATAAGAAATAATCGCATGTATTGTGCATTTCGATTTGTCAGTCATATGTTTTGAAATATAATTTACATATTTGAACTAAAGTTATGTTCTCTTTTAAACTGTTACATAAATTATTAAAGCATATAACCAATCTTCCGAATTTCATAAACTAGAAATAGTTATAAAAAATATATTAAAACAAATTTGGACAGATACGATATGACCGTCCCATGGTCTATGCTGGATCTGCAGGATTTTTATTTCTTGTAAAGTAGAAAAACGAAGAATTGAGAACAATTGTTTAAAAAAAGTTTTTTAAGCATTTTAATACCTAACAGACAGAGTAATCTTATTGTTAGTTTCGAAAAATGAACAGTCGTAAAAAGTCAACAATTAATTTCATTTGTATAAATATTAAAATTTTTAAAAATGTGTTTGACGCCCCCCCCCCAAAAAAAGGAATGAAAATAGTAAAAAAAAGGGAATTTCAGAATAACTTAATTTCAAACTTTATTTAAATTTGGCATTTTAAGGAAATAGGAGTGCATATTCATTTACTTACGTATTAGCCTTTTGTCATGTATAAAAAAGAAAAATCAATGCTATCAAAAGATTTGTCAGTTGCAATCTTTTACATTTTAATACAATATTTTTTTTTGTAGTTATCATTATCATGCATGGCATAATAATTCTACCAATCATGACAGAATAATTATAATACAGAAGTAAGCATTCCTCCCACTTTCTTACTAAATTCTTTCTTCCAAGGTGCATTCACATAAGCAAAATTATCAACATAACTGAGATATATTTTATTCAAACTTCTCTTCCAAAGCAAAGCATATAAAACTGCAACTCATAAACAACGCAGCTATCATTACTTAAGAATCCAAACTATATACCTCTAACCAGACATCCGCAAACAAAAACAAAGAACTTTTCTGGCACGAACGTCAAAACTTCAAAATAACAATCATACCCGTCTGCTGGGTTATCCGGTATGTGTGTGTGGAGGAGCCAGAAAAATAAACAATGAAAACCATCTCCATAGAAACGTCCCTCGTCTTCCAAACATTTTTAGTGCAGGACGGTTACAACATTCCGTTTAAATGCTAATGCCTTTTGAAGCTGAGGAATCTAATTAAAGGGGGGAAGATGAGCACCTTTTGATGAACGACGTGCCACCATCTGAGTGCCGCAGACATATCATTCTACGGGGTTATAATCCGACAGGCGGGTTGCTCTATGAAGGGTCTGCCTCTCCCCCTGCAGTATCCTTTTCAGAGAAGCTGGCTTCTCCGTCATAACTAAGCTAATTTCATGATAAGAGACGAAGAGTTAGGTATAGAAGGGGATCGTATCATAATGAAAGGGACTGTTAGAGCACCGTTGACGGCGTCCCTGGATCACCACCGAGATCGAACGTATAAATAATAAGGAAAGAGAGGAGAGATGCAGCGGTGAATGAATTGCTTGCTGAAGGTGCTGGAGCATGGGGGAAAATCAATGAAGTTTTGGGGAATGGCAAGGAGTTTGCCTGTGAAAGTGACACATTTTTATGCTCTTCATTTGGATAATGAAATCCAAAATGAGTTTCGAAACGAGCTAGTAATAGATTATTTATAAGTTAATACAGAAATGTGTTGTTTAAATTCACATTGCCTTAGTCATAGAAATGTTTGATAAAGTATCTTACATTTTAAATGTAAAAAAGGCTTCATAAAGCTATCTATCTAAGGTTTTAGTAGATTTGAATGAAATTTAGTACTTATTGTGTTAATGAAATGAAGATCAAACTAAGACTTTCAAAGTTGAAAAATTATTTAAATTGTAAATTAATTAAAATTTGATCTGGGTTTTCAGCTATATATTTATTAAATATTACCTAGGGAAACTGATTTTATCGTAGTTTAATCTCAAAAAAATTCTTTTTAAATGATACCAAATTTATTTGCTTGTCAATTGACTATATCTTTTTTCAAATTTAATTTGAAGAATAATCTGTAACAAAGATTTTATTGTTAGGGCGAATTACAAACTAATTTCATAGAGCCATCAAACTATTCAGCCTATTCTTTTGACAATTCGTATTTTTTAATCAGCTTTCTTTGGATATTTTCAAAGTAGGATTCTCATTTCTGTTTTATTTCGGAATTAAAATATGTTGTTTTATTTTGTCCATGAAATGATTTATAATACACTGATTTTAATAAATTCCAAATTTTCGGCCCCAACAAGGTGAAATTTTAAACGAATGCATTCTATGTTAAATTTAAATTCATAAGCGTCAATATTTTATACAAACAAGGACATTATTTTTAATATTCATTACTTGGGTATTTATCTTCAAAGGTGTTTCTGGAGACTCTGATAATATTTTTTTTTAAGAGTTTGAGTAAAATATCATCATAAATAAATACAAGAATCTTGTAATTTGAGATACGCTTTCTAATAAATTACCATAGTTAGATATATGAGAGTGTATTTTAATGAATGATTTTGAAAGGACATGATGTTAGAATTTTAATAGGACAGTTTTGATGACGATTCTGTTAAAATTATTTAAATGAAAGAACAGAATTAAGAATACGAGCAATGGAAGTTACATCTTTGATATAATGCAAGAAAAGACGCATTAATTTTCAATTATAGGATTTTTAAATAGCTAAGAAAATATAATATTCAACTTATGTTTACTTTTAGGAGGAATTTAAGTATTAAAAATGCACGCTTTTCATTGAATGCTTTTCAATATTTCAATACTTTTTCCATTATTTTATTCTTTTTCGTTAATTTTTTTTTCACTTTGCATTGTTTAGAAATATTTGTATTAATATCAAAATACTTCCCTATATGAAGAAAGTATTGCTTTAATTGTCCTAATTTCAGAAATAAAGTTGTTGTCCAGTTTAATTGTTTAGGAATACTTGTGAATTCCATTCCAAATTTGAAAGCAATTCTTTAGTTTATAACTATATTACAGAATTAGAAATTAAAAGCATGGTTTTCTTGAGAAACATTTCGTGTATTTGTTTTTAAATATTTAAATACATATTTTCTTCCAATATAATGCTAGCTGTTTTATATGCGAAGAACAGGACTCATATAAACACAAAGTATTAAATCTCATTTCATGAAAATAGCAGTGACTTTTAACAGCTTTTAGTTGAAAATATTTATTTCGGAATATCAAGAATACATTTAAAATGTTTCTTGCTATGAGAATTATCAACGTTATATTGGAACACCATTTTTCTGCTATAATCAAATATGGATCGTGTTTCGTACCACTAATGCGGATTCCTAAGTTGCATGACTAGAAATATGAATCATTGTGTGAAAGCTTGCCGATAAATAACGCTTTTTCGTTCAACATATTTTTTTCGCGTTCATATGGGAGTCTTTTTTTTTCCCTTACAAATAATGTTCTTGCAGTGAAATATTTATTCCAAATCATTGATTCCAAATATTTTTTAAGCATTTCCCTCTGCTGTCTACCTCTTTAATGACCTAAATAATGATACAGCCAGCAAAAAAACTCCCCCTTTCGTCTCTGCAGATACTTCGATCCGGGATACTCGAGGAAGGTACAACCCCATTCGGAATTGATGAAACGCAAAGGAGAGCAGCTAGGAAACGTATCAGGCAATGTTCGAAAATACGCCAGTGGTCGTTTCATTCATCATTATGAGATGTTGCCTAACGAAATCCAATTGCAGAGTTTAAATATTGATTGCATCCTTTCAATTACTAGCATTTGGAAACCGATACCTCGCATCAGATAGAAGATAATGCGGCCAATAGTAGCTTTTCTCATTTCACCCCAGGGCAACAATTTCCTGAGGTGCCTTTCTTTCCCTAAAAGTTAGTGTAAAAATAATAAAAGAGGAGAACGAAAACAAAGCTCGAGAAGAAAACGACTTGGAATTGCTTGAGGCCAACGGACCTCGATCTTTCGTAATCTGGTTAGCCAAGGGAAAGCAGTTGATTTGTCTCAGACAGAGGTCTGCTGCTTCATTGCCTTTTTCTTAACTGTTCCCCCAGAAACAATTCTGGAAAGTCTTTCTTTTATCGCCATTTTAGTTTTTCTGGCTCTTTTTTTTTGCAGTTTTTTTTCCACGATGTTTTCTTTATTCTCTTCAGAAGAAGTGCCACACGAGAGTGCATTTTAACCGCCTTGGACTATGTCGAGTTTTTCGTGAGTACTAAAGTCAATCAATTGTCCTACCCTGATTTTCCACATGATCAACTTCAATTGCAGAACAGCTTGAAGTCTTTCTTTGTAAAAGAGCTCCTATTAAATAGTTCTGGGTAGTCCAGGCGCATTAGTTTCTTACTGACAAAGTTATTCTAACACTCTACTTGTTTGACAGACCAATATTTGAACTTTGAGTGAATTTTGAATGAATTTCTACGAATGAATGGATTCTCAGCAAATTTCAATTTTGAATCGTGATTTAAATTTCTTAATGTGACAGTTTCAGTTTGTTTCTTTTTAATTTAGAATTATTGTTTGTATAATATTTCTTTGAAAATATTTCGGAAAATTTTTATTGGAAAAAAATGTTGTATGTATATTAATTAATAAAATGGAACTACTTACTGAGAATCTTTATTGTTATTTTATTCGTTTTATGCCCGATTTCTGTTATTTTATCTAGCTACTATTTTCCTGGCATAATGTTTTTCACCTGATGTGTGTGACGTGTGCAATATAAGATGTAATTTCGAAGAATCTTATTTTACTACTATGAAATAAGTTGAGTTTTCGGTACTACTTTGGCAATACTTTGGCCTTCAACTATATTTTTTATGATCTAATTCAATTTCAATCTTTTCTGAAATTATTATTTTACAAAAAAATTGTTGTTGTTGTCGTGTCTATGCATACAGTGCTAGTGCAAAAGATTAGAGTCCTCCAAAAGCCTTGATGACAAGATCTGCAAGTTCTGGAGCCCGATGGTGATGGAGGATTAAGTCCAACCTTTCCGGAGGCAATGGCACCCCTCTTCTATGAATAGTACAAAACAATTAGCATCAATGTATTATTTGTTTATTTGATACAATTATCCATAATTTTATATACTACTTTATCAAAAACACATAAATTTCACTATTCTGACTGAATCGATTTTTGAATCATGGTGCTCTTCTATAAATAATTTAGAAAGTGGTAATTTTAGAATTAAATCATGGAGCAGATTTTATGAATCATATTTGATTCGTATTAAAAATGATTTAAAACAATTTTTTCATCAGTTTCATAAGAATTTATGTTTGATTTCTGTGTTATTTTAGAAACACTTTTTATGCAGTGACTTTCTCTAATTAAATGAAGAGTATATCGCATTCCTTTCAAAAAATTTTAATCAATAAATAATCTTGCTAATTTATGAAGAGTACAATATCTGATTAATTTAATTGATAATTTAATACTTGTATCTAATTAATTAATTAAGTGAAGTGTTATATACTTTTAAATTAATTTATTATTACTCCAAGTAAGACAAAAAAAGAACCATTTCGTAAATTAGAATAGCATCATGTTCTGAAAATAATCAGATTTTCAGATAACCAGTTTTGAAATTCATTTAGAAGAATTTCTTAATGTTACAGATTTTTCCATGCATCTGAATGCAAAATTTTTTTAAAGATTAAATCGATGCTTTTTTTCTCAAGCTATATTTTTTGTTAAATAGCGTTTGCTTATTTTCTAAATTTAAACACATTTATTAGAATTTACTAAATACATTTAAAAGTTATTGCTACATCTTTGTGACAGCACATTAGTTTTAATTGAATCTGTGACCTGACAATCTCTGTTTCCATGGCTCGATATTTAAGTACTATTCTCAAGTGTCTCGCAATGTTTAATTTGATGTTACTTACTCAGAGAAGTTTTATTAAGCATTCATTGTCTTTCAGGAAATTCAGCTAATTAATTAATTTTTCAACTAATAAAATGGAAAGACATTTAATTTATTAATTAAGTTGAGAAAATCTGCGCATAATCCACAAGGAATTTCTCGATGGGTTGCAATTTGTTAACACAGAAAAGCTTTCAGATCTTTCGAAACAATCGGACAAATTTAAATCATTAACCAATGAGTATTAATTGCTAAACAGTAAAAGAGAAAAACAGTTCAATTCAACAGTTCTAACAGTTCAATTTCAAATTCTTATCGCTTGAGTAACTCACACCATGATGGGTACAGTTGTGTTGATTTGACAATGGATTCGTTTGTAGTACTGAGTGGTGATGGTTAGAGCAGGAATTGCAAGACTTTTAATATTGTGACCCACTTTTTGAAACAGAATTTATAGTGATACACTTCATACTCATTGTAATGAATTCTTTTCAAAGCCATAAAGCACATGTTCTGAAGGAGACTTTCACGGATAAATAAAAACTTTTGGGAAGAAAAAGACATATATTGTCAAATACAATTAATATTTACTCAAATAATAAGAAACGGAATACCCAGAATTATCTAATTGAGGCCGCATATAGAACAATAGGAGAAACAAAAGATGAATTTTCTTCAAAGTGGTTATTTTCAAAAATATTAAAGAAGTTGATTTTTTTTATTCACCTCTCGTCATTCAACATAGATTTGCTTGTTTTCACGATGGGATTTGATGAATATTTGAAAACATCCCATCATATTCTTATTTTTAAAATGTGAAGGAAAAAAATCATTTTCATGAAAGATATTGTTACCAGCCTTCAAAAATTTTCTCGTGAACAATACTTTGAGAAAATTACAAATGTAATTTAAATATTGCAGCTCATTAAAAACTCTTTTACACTCTCTAGTACGCTGAAACCTGTTCTTGAAATTGGTCATTCTCAACCATCAGGGTTCGGACGTGAAAAAAAATCTATCTAAATTCTACTAAGCATATTCTGCTCTTCGACATGAGCTTAAAAGAAATTCAGAAATGTAGTCTTATCATTCCGACTTCTATCCGGTCAAATTCGTTAGTATCAGTTCCATACTAATGTGCCAATTGAGAAGGAACTTGATTTGGCTTCTGTTTCAAGCGATGAGTATAGGATGTAAAGCGAGTTACAAACAAGAATGATATTGCTTTATATCCTACACTCCTTATTTTTAAAGAAAAATTGGTTCAAAACCAGCATATAGAACTTGCATGTTTGGGCTGTACTTAGTTAGGAGTAAGAAGGTTAAAAATTAATAGACATTATTTATAACTGAATAAACTTTAACAAATATCGTCTACAAGAATGAAAAAAAAAATTGGGTGACATTTATTTCATTTTGAAAATTAAATTTATATGGAATTCTAAGAATTATATGGAATTCTAAGATTAAATAAATGCATTATGCGCAAAATTAGACTGAGATATTATTTCTGTTAATATTTTTGTTTTTCCTCTGAAAGGAAGGACATTTATTTTGAAGTTATTTGTGTAAGATCATAGAGATTTCGAATTTTCTTAGTTAAAAAAAATGATTTTTTTCACGCATCTCTAGTGGTACTCAAATTTACAACCTTAGCGATGCCATGATAAAGTAAACTAAATAAAGAACATTAACAACATGTCAAGGAACATCGGCAATAATATTAATTATCATATCACAAAGTTGAGTAATATTAAATTCTATTTTTAAGAATCAAATTTGATGTTACATAGTTTTACAACTGCTTTTACTATGCAAAAAATAGACTTATTTTAAAGCAAAAACTTGTCTAATATTTAATTTTGAAAATATACTTGAAATTGCAATTACAATGCAAGTAGAAGTAAATAAGGTTGGTCAGCAATATATTTACGTTGCAAAGGAGGGAAAATACATGAATATACTTTATATAAAAATTGAAAGGCAAGGAAGATTGCGTGAATAGCAATTAATCAACGATTCGTGGTTAATATTCTCATAAATAAAATACAAATAAAAGAGCAGAATGAATCAAGAATGAGTACATGTAACAATGAAAATCAAACTCAAGAATTATTCTATTAAAGGAAAGATAGTTATTAATTTATTATTAATCAAATAAGTTACTTTAATGAACTGATGAAGTACTTTCCATTCATTATGTCTCTTTTTTTTGAATTTACCAATAAAATAATTGCTTATTTCCTAAATTGATTAAAGAAAATTTACCATAATTATTTTTATGTACCTTTAATGGAAATATATCTCAGATATTTGAATCAATTATAAATTTATAATAATTTAAGAGCCCTGTTAGAAATAGACAAAATTTCAAGAAATGGATTGGGAAGATATGAAAGCAAAATAAATTTTGTTTCATTGTCCTCATTAAGTGATGATCACAGTTACTACAAAATGTAACAAAACCTGAGAGGATATGTTTCATTAGCTACTCTCTGTCTCTCTCTATCTATCTCTCTATATCTTTATAAATATACTAGCCACCTTTAGCGACCAGAATGTTTGCTAGTATTAATGCTCGCTAAGACTTTCAATTATTATATTATGTAACTTGTTCTCATAATATGTTTTTATCAGCAAAATATTTTTAAGCTCAAATTTTGATAGTCATATCACTCACTTATACTATTATGAAGACCTTAATATGCAGCCTATTCTGTTTACTGTACTATGTATCTCTCTTCAATTTTATATTAGCGCCTGTGAAAATTAATTTTAAATTAAAGTGGAAATGATGAAACTGCAATTAATTTAAAAACGGTTTTTAATGAATCTATGTATGTCCTTTTGTTAAAAAAATCATATGAGAACTGAAAAAAACTTCGGTCTGCGTTGAAGTCTTATGTGCCCTACAGAGTAATTTTCATAACTTTTGTTTGAAAAAATGATATAAGTGATTGCAATAATAATTTTTTTTGGTTTATAAATATATTTAAAAAATATATAAAGTTTAAATTTTAAACAGTTCTTTGGTCTAAGGAATCATATTCTGCAAAATATTCTTGACTGTTCAGCTTTTAAATAAATAAACAAACATTTCAACTTTCTGCTTTCAAATCTGACCGATTTATTAAATTTTTAAAATTACAATATTTGAACAATCTATTTTTCATAATCGAAGTCAATCACTGTTGAGAAACCCTGGGACATTATTGGTTTCCTTGGGACAGTCGATGAAGTGATCTAAAATCATCCGTTTTTATAGAACCCGTGAAATTGCAATTTTCATAAGTCAGACATTTTTAGTGATTGATTTAGGTAATTAGAGTGCTATTTAAAATTTTTTAGCTTCTAAAGAATATTTTGTTAAATATGATTCACAGAGCTGAGGATATATGTAAAAGTTTAAAATTCGTAATTAATGAGCGTTCATTGACTCCAGTTACATAAAATATAATTATTTATTTCATTTAGAACATTTGTTAGCAGATGTATCTCTATTATTGAAGGTTTACAAAATAGCTGTTGGGCTTCGACTAGAATAGATGCAGATATTAAACCATATTTTCCTTAAATATATCTGTTTAAATAAATTAGTCATATAAGTATTGCAAAGATGATAGAAAAAGATTGATATATCATAACGAAAAAAATATCATATTTTATATGTATTTCATGAATATATATTTTTATATGATTGATTTGGAGTGATAGATAACTTATTTTTAATTTGAGCTTTTGCCAATATGATGTCAACGTTTTGATAAAACTCAATTTTTTCTCATTAACGTGCAACGTACTCGTGCAGCATAAATTTTATTATTTTGTACAAAAAAAAATTATTGAAAAATATAATAAAATTACTTTTTACAAAAATCATTAAAACTAGAAATTTAATATATAGATTAAAATATTGGTATCATTAAAAATATTATTTTTTGAACTTCAAGATGATATAAAAATCATGTTTTTGCGATAATATTTTAAGAAGAGGAAGCTATAGATAAAAAAAGTCAAAATTTAACTTAATTTTTAATTAATAAAAATTCTAATTCAAAATTCAAAAAAATCACTCCGAAGTGCGCATTCTAAACCTCCAAGATATGCAAATGCAAAATCTGGTAGCTGTAGGTAAAACGGTCTGGTCTGTTAGAGCGTCAACACACACTGACACACACATTGAACTTTATTATAAATTCATATATATATATATATATATATATTGACATAAAATCTCTTTTGTTTATACATTTGAAAAAAAAAGATATTTGTTGAAATTTGATGTATTAATTATTAGGTTTAAATAAAAGGTTAAATAGGTTAAATAAATAATTTAATACCAGAAATACTATTTTTACAAATGAGGCATAATATATTTCAATAAAATTTAAGCAACATTATAGTATTACTACTAAAATATATATAAAAAAATCTAAATTAAAAAATGTTTTTATTTCAAAGGCTATGAATGTTAATTTTATACTGATTACTCCGGAGTTTACTTACTATTCAGAAAACTCCGCTATTTTACTTATAATTGAGTGGAAACTTTTTTCTTTAAATTATTAAATGCAGTACCCCTAAAAAGCAGCAATTCCTTATTTTGACAAGAAAAAAAAATCCAAATTACACTCTAATCAAAACGATAAAAAAATTTTCTCAACGACATTCCATAAACTTTCATATATTTTTTTAGAAAGGAAAAAAAGAGATAGGGTTATTGCATTAGGCGAATAAACTATGCCCTCTTTTTGAGGGCAAAATAGGGAAATTTTCTATGGATAAAGAAATCGAATAAAAAAAAGCTAACGTAATACTTTGAAGATAACTAAGTTATAAAAAGCAAACATCAAACTCCCCATAGCGCGTTCTGTTTACCCCCCCGAAACAATGTTTGAAAAGTACTTCTTTTACCAAATCTAATCATTTTTCGTGTACATTCCACTTAGTGAAGATTAATGAATGTCAAGAAGAAGAAATAATTGAGAATAATGATTTTTTATTCTTTTTTTCAGAAAACACGAGCCCTGAAGGTCTTTTCCCTTCATTTTACTATTCTACGAAAACTACAAAAAAGGATGTTCTAAGTTAAAAAAAAAAAAAAAAAGTTGAAAAATAATACAAGAAAAAAGGATAGCATCCTATGCATCGTTTCGTTTTTTTTTATTTATTTTTTTTTTATTTCTTAAACTTTAGTTCTAAGGTTTAGCTTTCTTTTTGAGTTTCATTTGGAAAATAAATATGATATTTTTTTTTACTTTCTTTTTTTCCCTGATTTGTTTGTACTTCCGTAATAAATGTCCCGAACTTTGCAATCGTAAAGGTCAAGATAATGCATTTACAATTGTATTCTTGAAAAAACGCAGTCATCCAAGTAAAACAACTTTTTACAAAGGAGGAACATAAACCAAAAATCTCGAGTTTTCCTTGGAAAATCGGAAACTAAACATGCTTTTTTTAACAAAACTATCAATTTTAAGTAAATAAATTCAACTTTTAATTCATATTTTCTTACGCGTGCTTGAATATTTTAGTTTTTATGATTAGATAATGCAGAATTTCAAACAAACTCTTTCTTTTTTTTTTTTTTTTTTTTTGCTTTTAAACTCGATCTCAATCTTGAAAGGATCAAGTTTTTCTCTTTAAAATGATAATGAAGTTTCAAGAAGGGGAAAAAAAGTATGCTTTCTAAATGAAAATAAAAGTTTCCAATATATACTTTTCTATTGAATAGAATTCTTTACATTGTATAAAACTAAAAAAAATGCATAAATCTACACAGAAAATGTAAATTACATAATACAAAATTATTTCAAGAAATGAAACGTATCTTAAATAAATATTTTTTTAAAATAAATTATTTGCAATTCTTTGATGAAGCATTTTTGAAATTGAAACAACGCAATGTGTGATTTCTATATTCTTCTCTGTAATAAACCTAGATTTTGAAGAAAAAATGAAAAATATTTTAATAGGAAAAATTGTATTATTTTTTTTAAATGACATAATATTTTTAAGAATAATTTAGTATTGATCTGAAAACGAAAATATTCCTGATAGAGAAAAAATGTCTTTTTGTTTATCCTTTTTTTCTGTTTATATATATATATATATATATATATAATTTTTTTTGTTAACTAACTAAATTTTCATTTAAAATTTATTTTGTAAATTTCTTTGTTAACTTTGAAGATCCGTCATTTAATAATCATATTAATTGATATTGTAAATAACCAATGTTTTCTTCGATAATGAGAGACCAGATTTGAAAGTCAAATTTTCATCCTTTAAAATATTTTATCATCAGAAGAAATTTCTGAATGAAATGAATGAATAATGAAATCATATCATGGGAAAATGTAATGTTTTGAAATAGTTTATGATGAAATTCAAAATGAATTAAACAGTTTTACTTTTGTATTATTGGCTACTCATATAGCTGTTAATAAATAGTAATACTTTTCTGAGTATTAAAAAAATTAGATCGGTAATTTAGTATTTTTTTTTTAATTTGGGAAATTAGTTAATCATTACTATATGCTCAAGAAAAATTTGATAAACAGCATACATATTGCATATGTTAATAACCGATCCTTCCATGCTAAATTGGAAAATTATATTTATTTTAGCCTTTAACTTTTTATTTCTTAGAGTAATATATGCAACTCCCCCTTTTCAAATTTAGGTACAGCATTTCTTTTCTTTTCTTCAATATTAGGCGAGGCAATAACTGAATATTTACTCTTTTTTAAGATACTCATTTTTGTGATTAAATGTTTATTTGCTTATTGCGATTAAATACATTAATTTGCTTATTTATTTAAATGAAACAATAAGGACATATTCAAACTTTTTTAATATTTTTTCCGTGATTTTTCAAAATCCACACTTTTGGCAGACCATCATGAAACTAGAAACCAGGGCTTAGCATTATTAGTGATGACACTAGGCAATCATTCTCGATTTTGAAAACAAATTAATGAACCACGTTCTATAAGAGAAATATTTTGCAGCTTAATGTATGCAAATAAAAGTTTAAATAAATAAGAGAAAAAACTTCCGATAGAGATGTAAATTTTGATTTCCGGCTGCAGGTTCTCTGTATCTCTTATGAAATTGCATTAAACTATAAAACGAAGTCCTATGAAAATATGTTGTTGTTGTGATTTATGGCACTTTACAAGCCCGCTGACAGTTATCTGTGAGGGATTTAAGACGAACGAGCGTCTCTTGTTTTTTCAGTAGCGCCAACTAGCGTCAAGAGTTCGACTTAGTTACTTCAAGTGTCACATTCGCTTGAACAACCTCATTTTACAGGGGGGGGGGGGGCATTCACACATCTCACTGATAGAATACAGAAGCAGAACAAACATACCTGATTCAGGACTCGAACCCGGATATAATAATTTCTGCTAGACGTTTTAAAAGAAATTTAAATTTGTCATTAAATTCATGTGTGTTTTCCATTCTAAATTCACTGAATTCAAGTGTGTTTTCATTCTAACAATTTTTCAGTAGAAGTTTCGTTTTATATCATTTAAGAGTTCAACAATGATTTGGCTTTAATAATTGTTGGTAAAAAAATATATATTTTTAAAGGAATCAAGTAAATATCGCAGCTGAAAATGACTGATATGGAACTTAATAAGGGGAGTTTCCTTTGCTGTTAATAAGTATCAGGCAATGGCGTTACGGACCATAACTCTACGATATATCACAAACATGCTAAACATCGCTTACCAGAAATTGTAATTTTTTTAAATTTCCGAATACATCATTACAGTCCTAGATAAATGTAGAAATATCGGCATCAATATGGATCGTCTCTTTCTAGAATTTAAATAGAACCAGACACAAGATACAAGAGGTGTTCAAATGAAAAGGTACGAAACGACACTGTGGGTAGAAATGAAGGCTTTATTCAAAATGCCTCTATATGCTATTATTATGCATGCTAGGCCTGAGCACAACGATCCCATTGATTAGAGAGACGAAGAATTCCTTATTCCTAGAATTCCTGTGTCCGTGATTAGATCCAGTCCTTCGCAGCGTCCTTGAGTTCGCATTCCGAGTTGAAGAGTTTCCCTTTCAGATGTTTTTTAGGAGAACAAACACATGAAAACCGCAGGGCGACATGCCCGGGCTGTAAAGCAGATGGCCGAGCTGCTCCCACTTCAACTTTGCCAGTCCCGCGAGTGTAACACTGGAGACGTGTAGACGCGCGTTATCATGGAGCAGAACCACACCTTCCGTGAGTAGCCCCGGTCGTTTGTTCTTGATGGACCTACGTAGTCTTCGGAGTGTCTCACAGTATACATCGGAGTTAATGGTTCTGAAAAAACATTTGAAAGGGGAGCGTTTCAACTCAGACGGCGAACTCAAAGACGCTGTGAAGGACTGGGTCTTGTCACGGCCACATGAATTCTGGGAACAAGGAATCCTTCGGCTCGTTAATGATGGGATCATTGTGCTCCGTCCTATGGTATATACTATGAAAAAAGTATTCATTTATAATCACAGTGTTATTTCGTACCTTTTCATTTGAACACTCCTTTATGTTGCTGTTGAACCAGAATTTTTACAGCACATTGCTGATTCTCACTGATAATGTTGGTCTTGATACTCAACTGTCATTAAAAATGGCTTGTTTTACTTCACTAATTTAAAAGTGCTGTTTCTGCAAAAAACCCCATTTCACTAAATTGTAATTTAATGACATTTAAAGAAAAACCTTTACATGCATATTTTAAATTATTACTTTACATGCAAATCTTTACATTTCTTTGGATAATGGTTTTGAATCATATTTCCGTTCTTCTGCCAATTGTCATTTTTGTTAAGGATCTTTTAATTAAATAAATAAAATTAAATTAATAATTAAATAAACTAATAATTAAATAATAAAATTAATAACATTAATTTTATTAAATTAAATTAAATAAAATTAATTAAATAATGAAATTAATAACATTAATTTTAATAAATTAAATTACATTTAATTAATTAAATTAAAATAATTTTATTTAATTACATTTTTGGAAATTTACAATTTATAATAATTTAATCGTAAAGTATTTTTAATGCTGAATATTTAGACTTCTTTCTATTTAAATTTCAGACTTCTCTTCTTTCGAAAGAAATTTTAATTGGAAATTCGTTTAAGAGCGTTGAATATGATATATATACAAAGGTTCTAGGATTATCTACAACATTCAATCGGAATGTGCATTTTTAAAACTTAGTTTTGGAAGCCAGCGTTTTAATACAGTCTAAAACCTTACTGTAAAGTTTCGGCTGAACATTTCGTATTGAAATTTTATGATATTTGAGTCTTGAGGAGAAATGTTAAAATCAACATTCTTTCAAATAGCATGGCCTAGAATGAAGTACAGAACTGTTCCAGAATTCAATCTTACTTCATGAATTGTATCAAAAGAATATTTATTATGGCACTTGATTGAAAACTTTTCGCTAAAAAAACATACAAAATTTATATAAATAATAAAAATTAAATAGATATATGTTCGGTTACTCTTTCTCTTTTTTATTGCTGATATTTCGTCAAAACAGGCTCTTTTTTTTACTTACATTGCCAATTTGGTTTTTTAACCATTTCTTTTTATTCATTTATATTTTCTTTGCACTGAAGTTTCGGTGTTAAGTGAAATGTGAAACACATGTTGAAAGATATGATTTCTTTCTTTTTTGTAATTCAGCCCATTTTTTTTCTCGATTGATTAGAACTTTTGGTAATTTTTTTGGTTTATTTCTAAAAATAAATTCTTGTTTTCTCATTTTTACTTCTGTGGACAACAATTATGTAATTACTTTAGTATTTTATTGCTTGGTTACGCAACATTTTGTTTTTATGGATATTACTGTATTTTTTTGGAAATTTTATATCATTTTTTTTTGCATTTTATACTGTTTGCATATTATTTTATACAGCATACATATAGAATTAAAGTCATTTTTCAAAAGTGTTCTTATTGTTTGGTTGATTAAGATTTTCTACTAAAATTTTTAAATCACAAATATTTTAAAGTAAATTGTAAAATGTTATATTAGTGAGTTCATACAGATTATATTGATTGATTATTATATGTATTTTTTCATTTATGCGTCAATATATTTTCAGTTACTTCCTAAGCCTTTTTAAAAATATATATATATTTCAGATTTATTTTTGTTATTGCGAACTATCCATTTTTGTATAATCTTTCCAATTAACTGTTATTGCTTTCTACTTGAAAATATTTCTTAATTGCCATTTTTCAGTAAAATAATGTGAAATTCCAACAAAGGGTTTTTCCCATTTATTTTCTTTAAAGTTTTTCTTTCATTTTGCTTTTTTTCCTATGTTTTCTTTTGAATTCTTTTGGTATATTGTACTTATACTTGTTGTCAGTTTCCTATTCTTTTTTTTCAATTTTGAGTGGTTTGTTTTATCGTGGATTACTTTTCTTCTTTTTTAATGTTTTTATTTTCCTATTATTGATTATGATTTATTTTTCTATTGTACACTTAGTAAAATTTGCAGTGCCTTCCAGGCAGATTTAATGTTATGCATTTTCTTTTTCTTTATTTGTATTAATACAACATTAGGCGGTTGTTATCGGTATTCATATATCGACGGTTTTTATCGGTTTTGGACCTCATGATATTCTTGTCCACGTAAGTTCTAAAACTGCATTGAAAACAGACAAAAGAGACCAATGATACTATTTATCATATCATATAAGTAAACGGTTAAAAAGAAAGAAAGATAAAGAACCAACATACATACTTAAATGACTCTTTGGACTTTTGTGTCCTAAATTTGTAGAATATATTTTGTAGTTCATATTTAAGGAAATATATAAATATAAGAAAAAGCCTGGCACATTTATTTGTATTTGATAAAATATTTGAAATTTGAAAGTAAAAGGAAACATTAAAACTCATCCATGCTTTTTATAGTTGTATTTAATATAACATCAATGCGAATGAATATTAATACAATAATTAAAATTAATAACAGATTAATTCAATAATATTCTTAATAATTGTTTGCAATTTATGAAAATTAAAAAAATGACTATATTATTGATTATTGAAACAATAATTCTATATGAAGTTATCAGAGTAAATTTTTAAATACTAATCGTTGTTTAGTTAAAAAAAAATCCTAAAATAAATTCAAAAACATATTTTTACCAGCATTTATGAAATTACTAGTTATTGTAACTTATATTAACTAGTAATTGTAACTAATATTAGAAGTATTATTGTAACTAGTAATTGTAACTTATACTAAAAGCTCAGTGGTATCAAATATAGAACGTTTTAAGTTTGTTTTATCAGTATTATCAGTTTTATCAGTATTTCATATGAGGCATGCTAGAATCTATATATTTTATATAAACCTATACATATTATTGTGTTTGAAAAATGTGTTCTGAACGCGTATAAAATGCATATACAATTGTATCGTCCTAATTTGTATGCAAATCATTCTTGGCAGAAATAAAATATAACAGAAATGAATAAAATTGCATTGAACAGAATTCATCAAAAGTCACTTTCTTAATAAAAAACTTATGAACAGCATTGAAATGAGATTAAAATATTTAAGAAATGTTAATGAAAAAATCATCCAAAATTCAAGGACGAAATAATTTCTGTAATCAGAAAATTGCTGTCTCTCAGAGGCCGGAATAAATAATCAGTGTTTCCTGCAGTATTAAACAGGTATAGCAAAATGTATTTTCTAGCCATTAATTCTCATTTAATGGCTAGAAATGATTTTACTCATGAAACTAACTTACCTAGAATCTTTTAATGTAATATCATTCTAAATAATTGAACATATAACTTGCTGATATGATGACAATTTTAAAACATAGATCATAAATCTTAATTTATTCTTGTTTAATTTAGTAGAAAGTGCTTAAAAATCCAAAAGTAAGTAGAAAACAGTTATATTATCATTACCTAAGCTGAATTATCAATATTCATAAGCTCTCTTATCTGATATCAAATGACACGATTCTCCTTAGTATGATTTAAGATAAATATTCACATCTGGAATGCATCAGAATTAAAAGCATAATAAAAATGCAGATGACACAATCGTGAAAAATAGAAACTAATTAATATTCATCGCGACTGAAACCACCCCTTGAATAACGCATTCCGATCCACATAGTTACCTTTCACACCATACTGAGAGCAAACAAGTGGTTCTGTCCCAGCTCTAATTTAAATTTCTGAGTCCTAGCTAATTAGGGCCTGGCACGGCAAAGTATGTGCGAATTTACTTCGTGCAGAAGATTGTTTCGATCTTTGAATTCTGTTCTACATTCCTCCAAAGACGGGATTGAAGGACTACTCTGCTCACCCGAGGGTATCGTAATGCGCTGAAACTCAAAGAGCGGGAAATATGTGAAATTTTCTGCTTCAGAATTCACAACTCAACAACATTTATGAGGCTATTGTAAAGCTCTGAGCTTAGAAATTTGTTGCCAAAAAGATTCAATGTATTTTCATCTCATATGGGAAATAGAATTTGTAAACTACTTCTTTGAGATTTGGGGTATTATGCATGTATTTATACACCATCACAAAACAGCATTTTTTTTTGTCTTGGAATATAAAATGAATGCTTGTTGAAATGCTGTGTTCTAAATTCACCACATTTTTGTTCTGTCTTTTATAACATCAAGAATTTTCCTCGCCATAAGGCCAACATTATTTTTTCTTATGTGCAGAAAATCACAGATGTGTCTAACCTAGAACCAAGGAGTCAGTAATTAATGAATACTCTATTAAAATAATTAATAATTACTTTTTTATACGAAATTACTTCGTGTAGAAGATTACTTCGATCTTTGAATTCTGTTCTACATTCCTACAAATACGGGATTCAAGGACTACTTTGCTCACTCGAGGGTATCGTAATGCGCTGAAATTCAAAGAATAAGAAATATGTGATATTTTCTGCTTCAGAATCCACAACTCAACAACAGTTATGTGACTATTGTCCGTTCATTAGAAATCTGTTGCCAAAAAGGTTCAAAGTATATTCACCTCATATGGGGGATAGAATTTGTAAACTAGCTCTTTGAGATTTGAAATATTATGCATATTTTTAAACACCATCACAAAACAGCACTTTTATTTGGCTTACAATACAAAGTGAATGATTTTTGAAAAGTTGATTTCTGTTCATTTATGATCTAAATTCAATATATTTTTGTTTTGGCTTTTAGAACACCACAAACATTTCTCGCCATAAAGCCAACATTAATTTTTCTTGTGAGCAATAAATCATAAAAATGTCACACCTGCAATAAAGAAATCAGCAATAATTAGTGAGAGTTCTATTTCATTTCACATGAAATTTGTAAACTAGCTCTTCGAGATTTGGGGTATTATGCATGTCTTTATACACCATCACAAAATAGTATTTTTTGGCTTGGAATATAAAATGAATGTCCTTTGAAATGTTGTATTCCTTTCATTTACGAACTAAATTCACCACATTATTATTCTGACTTTCATATCAAGAATTTGTCTCGCCATAAGGTCAACATTTATTTTAGCCTTATAGGAGACAGTAAAGCATCGAAGTGTCACACCTGCAATAAAAAAAAAATCATTAATATTTGATGAGAGTTCTGTTTGAAATAAAGTTTTAAATTTGTATATGCAGAACAAAAAAATGGAATATTTCTTGAAGATATGGCATTGGGCTTAGACATATAAACTACATCAATTTCCTATTGAAATTTAAAGGCAAATTTTAAAGCAAATAAATTTCTCCATAGATCAATTTCTAATTTAAAGCAAAGGTGAATTGTACCACCAAATTATTCACATATCTCTCTAATTTTAATCTAATTTACATTTAAATAGAATACATCAGGAAATAATTCGCAGATAGAATTTATTATTTCGCTAATATTACAAAAACGTATGCTTTATAATAATTTATAATGGCAATTCATGAAAATTTGTTGACCCAATCTCGTATCGAATTGTTAAAAATGCATTCATTGGTAATTTGTATATGCTTATAGGGATTAAGATTAAAATACACTCAAGAGTATTCTTTGTTTTATAAATGGAATTTTATTCAATTCAGTAATTAAGTGCATTATCGTCATACATCCAAGAATTTCGAATGAGACTTCATTTTTTTAAAAATCTAGAAATAATTTTACGTATGACAGTTAAAGCATACTTTCTAGCTCGAAAATCATTTTTTTTTAAATATTTTACATTCAATTATTGCTAATGTGCTTAAAAATAGATAACTGAAATGTTAATTATGTTGCGAAAATCTCATTTTAAGAAGCTACAATGGGAAATGTACATTCCTAGATTTTTAATGATTTCATTGAAATCTGTCTAGACAGGATTAATATGGGAAATAAATAGATTTCTTTGAATTTTGACATCGTCTTTCCATAAATCGCTCTTGTGTAATCATACCGCTAAATTTTTACAAATTATTAGGACTTTATTATATTATGTATATATCATAACTATATTCTATAAATATCTAGATTACATTCTATAAATATCTTGATAATATTCAGATTAGTTTTCTAATATCTTTGTTTGAATTCTTTAAAATATCTAATTAAAGGACATCTAAGTGTATATTTGTTTGATAATTGCATTCAAATTTGTAGGTATTTGCTCTTGAAATTTGCCTTTTGAAATTGCAGAAATCATTTTTCAAAGAATCATGAAAATGAACTGATATAAAATAAATCAATACAAAGAAAAATGTTTTGAAAATATGAATGAAAATCACTAAATACAGAAGAAATTTCTGATGGGACAGAAATTTCGAAAAAAAAAATATTTTCACATGTGAACTACTAAAAATTAAACTTTAATTTAAATTTGGAGATCGTTGCATTCAGGTAAGTAAAGCTGACAAATGAATAAATTAGTTTGGAAATAACTCAATGCTTGCTGAAATCTACCTAATACGAGGACACATTCACAAAATGTTTTTAAAAAAATATTTCCCAAATTAAACTAATTTTTGGAATTAAAAAAAGTGAATATCTGCGGAATTCATTCCGAACTATCCCATGAGTTTTAAATTATTCCAATTGAGTTGAGGTGAATGTCATTATCGTTTGCAAAATTATCCTCAAACATTGAATTTCATTAAAAATATTTAATTGATTCCGATATTTTAATGTTAGAAAGGACATCTGCAAAATTCATTCCAAATTAGCCAACGAATCTCAAATTATTCTAATTAAATTAAGAAGAATTTCATTATCGTTTACAAAATTATCTCAAAACATTTAATTTCTACTTTATAAGAATTTAATTATCATTTGCAAAATTATCTGCAAATACGAATTTCATTAAAAATATTTAATTGATTCGCCTATCTTTTAAAGCTAAAAAGAAGAATGCTCATATTTCACCTGGATACGATCCGCATACGTTAAAGCAATTGTTTCGCACAATGTTCATTTGGTAGACACTTGTTGCTTTATAACTTTTATTCAAAATTTGTATCCAATTATTTAGAAAAGTTAAAGAGGAGGGACACTGCAAGAATTTTTTTTTCTGTAAACATTAATGGACGAAACTGATTCAATACATGTTATAAGATTCAGAATGCAGGATCATTATCTTCAAAATCTTTATCATTATGCAGTATTACATAGAAGTTTGTGAATATATTTTATTCATAAAACTATTTAATCTATGTAATAGGAACTTTGAAACTCAAATAAAAATGTCTTTTAGAAGTGTTTCATGCATAAACCACACTCAATGTTTTAACTAAAACTCCCCTAGTAACGTTTAATTTAGGATGCAGTATTTATATTGGTTATAAAATGCAACATTTGAATGTAATGTTTAGTTTCTCATTAGATATTTTAAAAATGCCTTTTTATTTGTTTTTTAGATATCATTCTCTATTTAGTTTTATCTATAAAATCTTATCTTAAAATCTTACATAATTATTATGTAAGATTTTAACTATATCTGTTTATCTGGAAATTTAACCATCATTCATTATAGTGTAGCATTTTCACAGACTGTTTTGACATATATTTTTTTTATACTTTGAAATAAATTTTTGTCATAAGTTTCATGCAACAACCTCGGTGATAATTTAAAAAAAGAAATTAACTATAGAATTAGAGCAAAAATGTAAAGTTTTTCAAATAACATAAACTAGAATATTGAAGAATTTCAAAGCAATAAAGTAAAAAAAGTGCTTAAAATAAGTAAAATATGCGTATTTAAAATATTACTAACACATATAAGTTTTGTTTAGACATACCAGAATTTATTCAATCAAACTGCTCATTCACATCAGAACTTCTTTTCACAACGCAAAATTTGTGCTTCCAAAATCTCGAGTTTTAAAATAACTTTTCAATCTTTTCTGACACATAAACCTCGTTGGGAAGGAATCAGCCAGCATTTTTGGGCCATTAACATGATATTTCACTTTAATTAGAAAGTAATTTAGATTAACAAACTAATAAAATCTCTGCATATGCATTGACTTATGCTTGCCGGGCTGTGAAGCGAATACACCCCATAAAGAACATTCTTCATCCAAACACAAAATTCGTAGGGGCTTATGTTTATGGCATTAGCTGAGGAAAGTTATTCACCAGCTGAGCAGCGAAGCAGGGATTTACTAAGATTGTATGAAACATTAAATTTAACGATGCGGTGGGTAATTACAGAGTCGGTTAAATCTATTGGAACAGGCCACCTGTGTTTCTGGTGCCCTACGTTGCAGAGCATACATACAGGTCGTACTGTTTATAGCGTGTAGCAAAAACAAGACCTTTTTTGTATAATAGCTTTCCTTTATAAGGTTTTAAGAACGAATTAGGGAAAAAAAGTAACAGTGATTTAAAATAACTGCTGTTATTGGTTTTTAGTTGCATTTTGTTTTGTTTTTTATCTGGTAAAGTAAGTTTTTAATACTTTTAAAACTAAATGCTTGCCACAGATGGAAAAAAAGTTGTTTTTACTTAAGAAAACACTTAATTCAAATAACTCGTTGTATATGCTGCTGTTTTTGTGGTGGTTCGAAAATTTTTCTTTCATTTTTAAAGAAGCAAACGTGTAGTTGCATCAGTACATTAGATATTTGCTAATCCAGACTAATTGAGATTTAACTCGCTCTCTATTATTAGCTCATTAGGCAGTTCGCCTCAGAAGAAATTTGAAATTAGGTTCATTAAATTATATAATGAATTCAGCAATGAAACAAGATGACATTTCGAGAATTATTTTAATTTTGTAAAAGTTTAAATCATTTTAAAATATGACAACAAATCTAACCAAGTTTGACAAACTTGGTTAGATTTCAATTTGGATATAAATAAACCGTGTAAAAATATAATTTATTCAAGAAAGTATTTACATTAGTTTCTTTTGATTATAGCATGTAAATATAAATCATATAAATTGCTGAAAATATGTTTGAAACATTTAATTGCTTACGTTTAAACGTTATTCATTATTTTGAAATGGAAATAATCACTGTTATTCTGGCGACTTTTCTTTTTCTTTTCACCACAGGATATCCCCGAACTTGGAATCTCCAGGATTCCCTGTCAGTAGAATGGATATTCATGGAAAGAGTTATTAAGAAGAAAAAAAATTTTAGAGTACATACAATAAAAATTACAACACAACAACTATACACTGTACAATAATGAAGAAAGGGAGAGTTTAGTGGAGAATATGAGTTCAAGAATTTTGAAGAAAATATTTCTTAGAGAAGGGCTTTATTGATGAAGGAGGTAAAAAATTATTCAGGGCTTGACTCCGGGGAAATAAATTCTTTTTTGTCTTCCAGAAACCGCACAAGGTTTTTAATTTTAACTTGGGACATATTTTCCCATAACGTTGATCCACCGGATTTGTTCAAGGTCGTAGGTGGGTTTGTTAAGATGAAAAGATATGACGAGAGAACATCTAGTGGCATAATGAACGCTGATTGCCCACTTCGCCGTAAGAAATTAATCTTAGAAACGGATATTTTAAATGTTTTCGATTATTAAAATTATATTTAGATATTTTATGCAAATGCTATCCATGTTTTAAAAACACAACATTCTGTCTATACATTTTATCAAATTTGAAATATATAAAAAAAATTCCCAATGTTTAAAAATTCAGGAGCAGAATGATACTAATAAGATACTCAAAAATCATATACAGAAGCGCTATCACACTTTAACAACAATTCGTTATTCAGATACCTTTCCACAAATTCGTTGTTTTACAGAAAGTTTAAGTTACTTTTTCTTAAATGCAATTAAAGTTCAAAGATAGTTGGAAAGGTAAGCATAATTCTTGATTATAATTTTCAGACAGACATGCATCTAAGCTATGTGAATCTAAATGGAAATTTCCGATCTTTTGAATTTATTTATAAATGCGTGATAGAAAAAAAAACTTTGCAATAAAGAAATAATTATAAAATAGCTACAAATTTTGAAGCTCCCTGACAAATTGGAAAACAAATATTTAATTCGTCACACTTTGGAAAACGAAGCATATCGTTATAATCACTGTGAAAAATATCTATTCACAATTTATTTACTAAAAACTTGTATTAGAGCATTTCATCGAAGGTAGCAACAAGAACGATTTCTACGTAATATTTTTATAAATTTTAATACTCTCTATTATTAAGGAATCTCTTCTTTAACAGTTACTTCAACAATGAAAATACTGTGATTCCCATGCATTTCTGCTAAAAATTCTCGAATGATATTCATGTCATGGGCATTGAAATACTTTGTATTCAAAACACTCAACATTTAAAACATATAGTTTTCTGAATTGTTTGTTTTAAATATATTTGCAATATAAGCATTTATTTTATTCATGGGAATATAAAATATCCTGAAAACGTTTTATTATTCTAGTTTAAAGAATTCTAAATCATTCCAAAGTGTTTTGTCATTGTTTTGAATAGAAGTGACAAAATTATTGAGAACGCAAATACAGTATTATAAAGTAAGTTTTCCTGCTTTACTATCTAAAATAATTAAGCATCTTTTTTGTTAAATATCATTGGGAAGAAATGGTTTCATAAACTTTAGTAAAATTATTACAGTAGTTGCTTGATTCCTTTTTCCCACAAAAGTTGTTACAGTATATGGAATTCATAACTTGGAAGACATTTACGGCATATTTAAAATAAATAAGTTTAAATTTTGCATTTAAAAAATATTGAACTTTGATTATTTATGAAATCTGTATGAGGCTATTGATATAGGAAAGGAATTAGCATGTTTTTACTTTATACATATTACAGCAGAACTATACAAAAATGTCCACCTAGAATAGCAAAATTGAATACATCAATCAATCTGGCATGCGAATAAAAGATGTTTGAAAAAACGTTTGAAAGTTTTTATTGGTTTAAATATACATACACGATCAAAATTTCCACTTTTAAGAAAGAAATAAAGGGCATATTAACCGAAGACTTCACCAGTTTCATTATAAATTATGAATTCATTAATTATCAATACAATATATATATATATATATATATATATATATATATATAGTATGCTTCTCGAAATTATTACAACTGCAACCCGTGAACTTTTACATGGAATACAAGTGTGCGAACTATCTAATTGTAAATAAACTTTTTAAAGATGAAATCTGTATTTCACTTGTTTCCAATCATAAAAAATATGGCCTATTGAATTTATCTCTCCATTAGTTGATGGTTATCAGTTTCTGAACTGTTCAAAAAATTCATCGTCAACCCCGCAAATATCATTTAATGAATTAATATCATAGTACTGATGTCTCTTGTTTTCTCTGAAGTGAAAACTTTCAACAAATGTTATGTGAGAAATGTAAATGCCATCCAAAGAACATTTGTTTAATTCTTTTCAAAATGTTTTTTTAAAACCATTCATTTCATTTCAACAATTATCTTTGACAGTTCAACACTTTTGATTTTCAACAATTAGATTTTTTGGCTTATCATATACCAAAACTCTTGATTTCAGCAAACGGCTGACTTCAAAAATATTGGGGTATAATAAATTGATCAAACTGAATCCAAGACTTGTACCTTGATACAAAAAGTGCTTAAACTTGACTTGAATCGACAATATTCAATTGTAATTGATGACAATTATATTACCTTTAAATCAATGATGTGTTTCAAGTGTTGCATTGTTTGATAATTTTTAATGAAAGTTTGTGCCTTCAGTTTAAAATAATATTTGTGATAAGTCTTGATATTTTACTCAGATTATTTTATATTAAGATTATTTTATTGCAGATTATTTTATATTAAATTCTCATTAATCAGATCAAACAAAAGTTGTATTATTAATGCGACTAATATTTGACATGGCTTTCAAGGATTTTAATGTCACATTTAAAATTTTCAAAGAATAAAATTATTTTATATTAATTGGTGTTTTGCTATTACTTTTTACTTACAATAATAAAAAAATCGGAAACATTTGAATATTAACATCCGCAAACGTGTGAGATAGTTAGAGTCATTCTTTTATAAAATTCACACACAAATAGTTATTCATTTATTAATGTTTACTTAATTTTAATCAATGTAAAAGTTTTATACAATTTGTCAGCTTTTGCAGGATATTTTAAATGTGTGTTTGTTATAAAAGAAATAAAGTAAGAAGAAAAACGCTTCCATGTCACTGTCGTTCCATGTCTTCATTGCCTTTATCTTACAACTTAGTGGAGACAGAGAAAGAAATGAGCAATGTACCGAAAACCAACTGTAACTTCTATTCTTTCAGCGATTTTCAATATCATTGTAAAATCAATGCAACATTTGATGGGTAGGATGAAGACAATTAAACTACACTAAAACTGCTGCTCACCGTAGCTAAACATATCACAATATAATAGGAATTTATTTTTTTATTAAAACATTTATCTTCAAAAAGAAAGTAAAACTTTAAATAAAACTGGTAGAAACCTACTTTCAATTTTCAGCAAAAAGTAGTCATATTCTTAAAATTAACTTTAATGATAGCAACATTATTTTTTAAATTCGAAGATTCAATCACCTCCTTTGTAAAAACATTTTTTTCATTTCATTTTATAGTATTAAATAATATTACTACATAATCCTCTTTCTTTCTAAGGTAGAAATAAATGCATATCACATTTAAAATAAAACTGAATGATGAAATTCTACGTCTGGATCAAAAGTATATAG
Source organism: Argiope bruennichi (assembly GCF_947563725.1). Lineage (NCBI taxonomy): Eukaryota > Metazoa > Arthropoda > Arachnida > Araneae > Araneidae > Argiope > Argiope bruennichi. The sequence goes on along the minus strand of NC_079155.1, from coordinate 59,021,754 downwards.
CCACTACCATCTACAAGGGAAAAACGTAGAAAAATAAATGATCGTAAGCGAATCTCTAAATCCATTTATGACACTCGTAGTATACATGGTGTGAGTGCGTAATCTTTCAAATACGCAGGGCACAGAGGGAAAAAAATTCACCTTTGCTGGTTCCTGGATGAGGTTTTTGATTCTGTCCGAAACTATATAAATAAATTGAAAAGTGTAAAGGGAAAAATTATGACCTCTGAAAACTGTATAAGCCAGGGAAGAATATAATGCGATTAATCTCGGCTGTTATTACTTTATTCTCTTTCTTTTTAATACTTCATACGTCAACGCACAGATGTTGCCGAGTCATAAGCTAGTCAAGCTGGTGCACTCTTCCAGGGAGATTTTCAGTCCATCTGTATAGCGCTATCAGTAAGTTCAATGGGGTGAGTGGAGAAAGGTATGCTATTGGGGTTGAAGATTGAAGACTTCTCGGGCAGTAGAAATAAATTTGAGTGGTATCTGGAGGCGAGAATTTTGTTTGATGCCCTGAGGTACAGGTAGATAGATATATATTATGATTATAGACTTATAGAATAGATATCAAGTGATTAGACTTGACGACGAAAGAATATCTATATGAAGTTGAATAAACGAATTTTTATATTTAGCAATAAACAGGATTTATCAATTTAAACTTGGAAATGAAATATTCTTTAGGTAATAAAAAATATTATGCAATTAACTGGAGTGTCAAGTATTTTCATGTGATAAGAAACATGTAGAGATTTATAAATTCATAGCATAAAACCCAGCAGGGAAAAAGTTAAAATTACTTTATGTTAAGATAAATACTTTTGCCCATAATATATTCTTTTTGTATTGAACTTGACTGATTTTGTGGAATAATTTATTCGATATGCAATTCAAATTATGATAATAAATTCATAAAGGAGGTTAAAGTTTTACTATGTGAAAGTTGAAATTACTCATGTTGTAAGCGCAGTTAAGTATTGCACATTTTAATTTCTTAAAAATATAATTTAATTTAATAAAAATAAAATTTGAAAACAATTCCAAGCATATTTAATCAATAAAGATAGTTCCTTAGGCAACTTTTCTTCGACTTCTTTCTTCAAATTTCCGAATCTTGTTCTCCTTTTTTTTTTTATTTCCATATCCCCATTTTCCACATTTTTTCTCTTTAAGAAATGCATGTAATATTGTGAATTAGAAAAAAAGAAAAGAGGGACTTTCATTACTTGAACTCCTAGAGATGTGGACCCGGATTTATTGAAAATATTTTTGTAATATTTAGCATGACTTCTTGGGAAATTTCACCTAATGTAAGTTGAAGAATAACTTATGTATTTAATAAGTTAAAACATTTGTGAGACAGAATAAGAATATAACACACACACACACACACAAAAATGAAGCTCAAAAATCAAAATTCAGGAATAATTTATTTGTCTCATCATAAATCCATGTGGTAATTACGAGATGCAAAAGAATCTCTAAGAACTTTATTTAATGCAGCCAAGAAAAACGCAAGAATCATATTGGCCTAACAATTAGTCCAAGAAATAAAAGACGAGAGTTTGATCCAAACGTTACAGAAAGTTTGACATGCAATGAAATTAAATGCTGGACATCTAAGGTTTCTGATGCAAATATTGCAGTATCAAATTAATATAAAAATGTTTTGAAGCATAATTTTAAGCAATCAGATTGAATGTTAACTGATGAAATATATGTGGTACATTTTATAAAGTACTTTATTCTGATTTGTTCCGAATTATGTAAGTAATGGTTATTTTATGTTAAGTAAAGTAGTTATTAATTAAATGTCACCAGTTATAAACTCTATATCAACTTTTAAAAATTAGTAAGATGCTAAAAAGAAAGACTAAAGAAATGACGTTTTTTATAAATAGAAATTGTGTATGTTTTGGCATATTTCAATCATTATAGAAATAAAACTGTAGAAACATTACCTATCCCTTTATGATGAAACGAAATACCTTTTAAAGTGATAAAATTTGGTACAAAATAAAAATTTATGTAAAAAAGCACTAAATACTGTAGACTATTTATATTTAAACTCACTGAATACCAAATTCTTAATGCTTCATATTTTGTATGCAAAACGTTAATATTTTCCTATAATTTGAAAGCTAAAATTCTATTTTATAAATCTGAATAAATTTGAAATAATCTTTAAATAGCCTTGATACTCATATTTATTGCATTCCAAAATTTTAATAATTTTCCTTTAGGAAAGGAGGATATTTTCAAAATATTTTTTTATGAACTTTTTTTAATTTTTGTGAAATTGCAAATTTGTTATCAAGGATTTTATTTCTCCACCAAACTTAAAATTATGTTCGTTTTATAAAACACGGAAATTTATTTTATTTATTTATGTGTTTCTAATTTTTTTTGTAAATCAAAAGATTCTTATTTTGTTAAAAGAAAAACTCTCTTTTCATTAAAAATTAAATGAAAAACTCATTTACACAAAATGTTATTTAGTTTTTCTGTCCATGATTGAGTACATTTACTTGTAAAATGAGAATGTAAATATTGAAGACTTCATTATTAGTTGAAAGTAAGTGATAATAATGAGTAGAATCAAAAAAGTAAAAATAAATATATTTTTTTGAAATGGAATTAATTAAAAAAAATTTTTCAATCTTCCGAATGCTAAAAATTATTTTTAACATTTGCATTAATTATAAATTGGATTACTTTTTATAAATGAGTTCTGTTATTCTTTTATATTATACATATAACTTATGAATTAAACAAATTGCATTAATTAAGAAACTATTAGCGGAAAAAAAACAGAAAAAAATCCTTTTTTGTGGTTTTAATTTTTCCACTCGCACCTAAACAAATGAACACCTACTCAAAATCTTGAATGATTCATATCCCGAAAACTAATTTTAAAGTTAATGATAAAACTAGAACTTCAGAATAGATTTTCAAAATAAAGAAAATATAAACTGCATTTTTAAACTTCCAAAGAGTATTTCTTGTTTACACACACACACATATAATTATATATATATATATATATATATATATATATATATATATATATATATATATATATATATATATATATATATATATATATATATATATCATTTTTCTTGATTGAAAAGGCTCTAACGATTTCGATCAAATTTTAACGCAATTTTATACACAAATATTTTTTATAACTAAATATTAACATGTGACTATACATGAATTGAATGAGTGTATAATTGATGGAAATGGTTAGAGCTTCGGACATCCATGCATTTTTCTGAGGTTCGATGCCACTTTTACAATTCAACTCCATTTCGGTTTTAACTTTAAATAAGCCATAAGGTTTTATTCACAATTTTACAAAAAAAAAAAAAAAAAAAATGCTGAGCGAAGTTTGATCTCCCAGGTACTGAAATTATCAAAGCATATAATGAGTTGCAAATGTTGAATCTTTTTTAAAGTCTTTTAATTACCTATCAAATGTTCTGACACTATTATTTTTAATATTCTTAACATTGTCTAACCAGGCCGTGCATATCTGGTAGCATAATAATTTTATTACTCATTATATAAAATCTACTACAAATGATAGTAGATTTTTAGTAGTAGTAGTAGTTAATAATGAATAACTAAAAACAGTTTGTTTTTTTTTTACATTATGGGGTTGATCTAAAAGCTGTTTAATCCTTCTAAAGAGGACTTTCTACACTTTTTCTATCCCCAGGTGTGTTGTATGCTGAATTATTTTTCAAAAGAAAATATTAAAACTCCTTGATAACAATTGGTGACTGGAATACATTTGGAAGAATAGGAATTTAACGTAGTCACTGTATAATTTATATTTAAATGTTTTGTTATTAATAGAAGCTACTGAATAATTGATAAAATAACATGAAAATCAATGAATGTGAACTAGGATTGAAGTTTAATGTTAATAACCTAGTGCCTACCCGTTTGAATGTAACCCATTTAATATCATTTCAGACCACACTATGATGACGTACTACATTAAACACAAAAACTTAAAATCGTTAAATTATAAAAAAAAGAGTATATATTTCAAAAATTATTAAAAAATGATTTTAATATGAAATATTAATATATATTTGAATGAAATTAGTATGATTATATTTTTTAATTTTTATGAGATATATTTTATGATTTTTTAAAATAATTATTGGCAATTGGATATCACAGGAGACGCAGCCTTATAACAGGTCTTTCAGGAGTGGAAAGGAGGGAGGAGGGGGAGGGGGTTAAGCAATCCTCTTTCAGGAGAAGAGCAATGGGGGAGCATTAAAAATGGGGTGAGAAGTTGGTGGGCTGTCTTTTCCCTGGAGGATAAGGCAATGAGGTGTAGTTGAATCGGCCATATCCCGATGATGGGTCATACATTCTAAGGTTGAGCTTGGATCCTTGGAATGGGTATGGTTGTTTCATTTCACATTTTAGTACCCGTGTTATAGCGTAACCTGGCATTTAAATATATCGCACGGGGATTTGCTTGGGTAAGATAAAGATCTAGCGAATTTTAAAATATATTAAAACTCATAATATAAGTTACATAGAGCATGCTGTACTTTCTACTCATCAACAATTTTAAATTGAACTTTAATCAGCTGATTTGAGAAATCCTGCATTTCTTTAAAGTTTTCATTTTGCCATGACAAAAGTGTTAAAGAATGTATTTTCTTGATTAAAGAAAAATAAATAGTAATATAAAAAGAAAGAAATTATCATACAATAAAGAAAATAAATGTCGTTCGATATTACTGGTTTTACCTTCATTTCGTTAAATTAGACATTGTTATAATTAATAATATAACTATCATTTCATAAAATTAACTTGATGGTTTATTAAGTAACTAAATATTCCATAGTGATATTTATCCTTATGGGGTTTTTTTCCGTCTGTTCTGTTATATTCGACTGATATATATTTATTTCGTTTTCCACTTAAACCATGCAAATTTAGAGTAAGAAAATACAGATTATTTCCGAAATCAATATTTCCTTAAAATATTTTGTTAAAATTAATTATCATAATATAAATAAAATTGTTTCACAAGTACATTTTTAATGCACTATTTACTTTTTTATTGTAAATAAAGTGGAAATAAACCTATAATTATTGTTTTTTAAATGATGCGTTCATGTTTTTGTCTAATACACCATATAATAGAGATAAGTTTTTTTAAAAAAAAAATATTCAATATAAGTTAGTGTTGCCGACAGATTAAAGAAATGTATATACTCTCGGTGCAAATATTTATATATATATATATATATATATATATATTACCAATTAAATGTTTGTATAAATACATTACATTTCGTGGAAAAGAGGAGCAAGTAATTTATTTCTATACTAATACTGAAAAAGGTAATACTAATTACTATATTTTTGAAGTGCTTATATATGAATAATTCTGATAAATGGGATATAAAATTAAGCACTAATTTAAGTACTAATGTTATAAATATGAAGTGATATATGAGTATAAGTTAGGATTAGGTAACGATAATAAAGTTATTGTTGTTGGCAGATTTAAGAAATTAACAATACTACTTTTGGAGCATGTATTTATATATATTACCTGTAAAGTATTTGTATAAATAATTACACTTCATGAAAAAAAAGGAACCAGAAATTTATTTCTACACTAATACTGAAGTGAGTAACACTAATTACTAGAGTTTTGAAGTATTGATATCTGAATAATGTTGATAAATGAAATATAAAATTACGTACTAATTCAGTACTAATGTTATAAATATGAAGTAATATTATGAGCATAATATTGGATTAGGAATTTATAATAAATGATACTTTTGTCGGCAGATTTAGGAAAAACACATATACTACTTTTTGAGCATACATATATATATATATATATATATATATATATATATATATATATATATATATATATATATATATATATATATATATATATATTACATATAAAATATTTCTTGTTATTACTTATGGCACTTGACAAGCCCGCTGCAGAAGGCATCGATTTAAGCTCAGTATGCGCAATTGTTTCTGAGGGTAAAGGTCCCTGAGCACCCGAGGGCAGAAGTCTGACTTCTAGCTCATATGAGGAGGTCACTCACACACTTGCTTGCACAACCCCTTTTAGCAGACGTTGAGGGAGGATTTTTCACATACTTCACAGATAGAACATAGGGTAAAAGGTAAGCAGGTCCAAACCAGAACTCGAACCCGGGACTACAAGTTCACGGGGAAGACGCGCTACAGGCCAAAACACCGGCATAAAATACTTGGGCAAATACATTACACTTTATGAAAGAGAAGAAAAATTAATTTATTTCTAAACTCATTCTGAAGGGAGTAATAATAATTACTATGGTTTCGAAGTGCTGATATATGAATAATGCAGATAAATGTGATATAAAATTACATACTAATTAAGTACTAATATTATGAGTATGATGTGATATTACGAGTATAATATAGAATTAGGTATTAATAATAAATACTAATCAAGTACTATACAGAATTGAAAAAGGACATAGCCATTGACAGAAAAAAAAATATTAAACCACAATTTCTAAAGAAATGTTAATGAGTGTTGTGGTAATAGTTCAAAACAAAAGAAAGCTATAAATTTTTATGCAAAGCAATTAATTTCAGCACGTCATTTCCGTCTTTCCATCTAGTTGCCACTGAGAGATAAATTGCATTAATTAGTATGTAGTTTCTTTGAAGATCAGAAAAAAAAAATTAAGAATGATGATTCGATACATTTTTCTTTAGATGCATAAATAAACTCTAAGTATTTGGCGCCTGTATCATTGTCATCCGTTCCCGCCATGAGATTGTTCTTTCAAGAGTTGCTTCGAACAAATTATCACAAAGAAAATAAAAAGAAATCTTTTCACTAACACTAATGATGAAAAATGATTACTGCAAACCAAGCTGTTCTTCGAATTAAAACGCCAGGAAAGGAATTTAATTACTGAAAAAGCACGCGTTTGCTTTTCTTAAGATTCGATGAAACTTTAATTCTTATGACCAAGGTGATAAATTGCAAGTCCAACTGATGAAACCTGAGAAAAATGAAAAGAGTCATTACTTTGAGATAAAATTAGATAAACAAATAGCAAGAACTTTCCTCCGAAGAAATTAAATCTTTTGAGGAATACTTTCCTAATTGTTTTGGTGTCCTCGAGTATAAATTCTAGACGAATAAAAAGATTGAAAACGGGGGGAAAAAAGGAAAGCAAATATATCGGAATTGATTGTCATTGTATTACTCGGGATATAAAATACGGTAGAAGACTTCTAAAGCAAAAGTAACAACGTGTAAAACGTTTGGCTCTAAGGAAAGGGGCAGATTCCCTTTTTCTTATTTTAGAAAAGTAATGTGAAAGTAAGATAAATAAAAATGTTTCCAATGTTGTTTCTGTTTTTACTGTTTTTTTTTTTCTTTCAAGTTCCTTTTCTAGCATTTCTAGTCTTTTCTGTTTTTTTTTCTCTCTCTTCCTCTTTTCGTATTCCGGTTGCTATTACGTTCGTAAAGATATATGAAACCTGCTTCGAGAGTAGATGAGTAGTGGGATCGAGAGTATCAAAAGAATAGAAAGGGAAAAACAAACCGAGTGAGCAATGGGAGGGGAAAACGTGTTCATCATTTGCTAGACAAAGGGGAAAAACATATCCAACTTGGAGATCATGGCTGATAGGAAATTGTTTTGGTGACAGTCCGAAATCGTCAAGAGGACGAAATACTTCAGAATCAGGGAGTGGCATTGTGAATCCCCTCAAATAGAAGGAAAAAAAAAGAGGAGGAATTCTGACGAATTGGTTTCTAGTCCTTATCAACAAGAAACATAATCAACCCCTCATACAAGACCAAGCTGAATGGGAGAAACGTTTCCCAAGGGATCTCTTGCCTTCCCTCAACAAAGTCTCGACAAAATTTCAAAAACCTTCAGTCTATTATTTTGTTTCTTTTCTTATGATAAAGATTTTGTAGAGGGAAGGAGAGTCTTCAGATTTTTGTTCACAATGCAATAATTTTATATACGTTCTTTGAAATCGAAACACTTTATTCCTTTTCTTGAAATTTTCTTCTGAAGAATTTCTTCATAGCTATTGCTTCCATTGAATAATTTCTTTCACATTCCTCAGACATTTTTCTCTGTCTGCAAATGGGAATTTCAATAGGATACAAAAAAAATTTTTTTTCCACGCATCATAGAACATTTTTTATATAAATAATTCTGATGGAAAAACATTATTCAGAAAAAAAAATACCGTATGATGGCAGCCGGATAATTACGTCTTGAATATGATACTTTAAATGCAGAAAAGCATAAAAGGTTATACCAATGAATTCAAATTTGACAAATAATGACATAAAAAATAAACCATTGCCATTTATGCTCTTTATATAAAGTGACAAATTTAAACTATTAAAATTTATTCCGAGCCATGTCTTTTTATCTTCAGATCTCTCGTAATTCGATTAAGTGAGCGAAAAACTTCATTCCCTTTAGTAGAGTTCTGAAGTGAAGAATTTCTACCTAGATATTGCTTCTATTGAATAATTTCTTTAACATTTTCAATAAAAAAATACATCACTACTTGGTGATATTAAAAGAAAAAAAAATATTGAAAATTATTCCTCGCACTTCATTTGACTATTTTCTTTTTTCATTAATAACATTTCTTCAAATTGACTCTTTAAGATGACACTATAAGTGAAAAAAAGAGGGGAAAAAAGAAAAAAAGAAAAATTTGTTGAATGGAATCTATATATTTCCACTTCTTCCATATCTTTCTTCCAAAGATATGGAATCTATATTCCATATCTTTTATCGTTTAGACACTAACTAAAAAATTACAAATTATAAGATTTATTTGAAATCTTCAGTTTTTTTCATCAGGTTCCTTTTAATTTAATTTTATGAAGAATAATAGTTTTTGTCGTACTATATAAAGTACACATTTTGATTGATACTAAAAATTTTGTCTTTAGTTTTATAAACATTGGTTTCTACAAGCAAGTTATTTACAAATTTATTTCAGTGTGCTTTTGAGTACATATGAATAATTTTTATAAAGGATGATGATTTTATAAAAAAAACTATTACAGACTTACTTTGATTTCATTTATGTGTTGCTTTTATTCTTTTGTACAATTATCGTTTTTTTTTTTTTTTTTTTTTTTTTTTTATAATTTCAATTTTCCATATCTTGTTATTATTAGCAAATTCTCTTGAAATCTTTATCTATCTATTTATCTGTATTTTCTTGAAACCAAAATATTTATGTTAATTGTAGGTTAAAAGATACGTCTGATTACTTATCTATTAAGTTTTTACGCTAATAATCTATGAAAACAAAATTATATTTATGACATTATTCTTTATGATAACTTGTTTTTGATGAAGGTTTATTTGTCTTGCATGTTCTAATTTTAAAATACAAGGGGTGTTCAAATGAAAAGGTACGAAATGACACTGTGGGTATAAATGAATACTTTATTCAAATTATACACCATAGGCCTGAGAACAACGATCTCATTGATTAACGAGCCGAAGAATTCCTTGTTACCAAAATTCCTGTGGCCGTGACGAGACCCAGTCCTTCACAGCGTCCTTGAGTTCGCAGACCGAGTTGAAGTACTTCCCTTTTAGATGTTTTTTCAGGGGAACAAACACATGGAAGTTGCAGGGCAACATGTCGGGGCTGAAGGACGGACAACTTTCTCATGAAATATTAGTGATAGAAATGCAATTAATTAATATTCATTACAATCAAAACAATTAACAAAATTTGCAAACTGTTATCATCTTCATATAGAACGGAGTGACAGCAAATTATTATATTCTTCATCAATTTCTGTCTTGTCCTCTAAATGTCCTTGTGACCGATTATTCTCTGGAAAATCTGAGTTCAACGGTTTATATATCTTAATATATATAAATTACGTGTCACGTTGTTTGTCCGCGATGGACTCCTAAACTACTTAACCGATTTTAATCAAATTTGCACACCGTGTGCAGTTTGATCTAACTTAAAAGATAGGATAGCCCTTTTTTTGAATTTTTAATTAGAATTTTAATTATTAATTAAAAACTAACTTTCCCGCCAAAAAAATCGCCAAATCGCCAAATGAGTACGGCTTCAATTTTTTTTTCCCAATAGTCATGAGGCTAGGCTTAAGATTTTTCGGCTGATTATTTGAAACGATTCTGTTTATTTTCTTAATGTTTTATGTTTTTAAAATGAAACATTGTTAATGAATCGATCTTTCAGATTCATTCTGAAGTACTTTTGAATTAAAATAAAACAGAATAAAGGAAATTAAAAATTTCTAATCTGCATAGCGTTACCCCAACTGGCGTAGAAAAACTCATGCATTTGCGTTACGTTTCGAATCCGAATGTTCAAATTATTTATGATCCTATCCGAAAACGCTTCTCAGGAATAAGATATCATTTTCCACAATTATTTTTAATGCATACAATAAATTTGATACGTTGCAACGGATAAAGTATCACGATCTTATGTTTGAATTTTGTATTACTGTGCATGGTGGCAATTCTCAGAAATAAGATATTTTATTTGAAAATGATTAATTACAAACGTTTTAACGAATCACTGATTAATATGACATACTAAAATTCTGCTTTTTTTTAATTATAAAGAAGTTTGGAAAAATACTTGAAGGTGCACACGGATAATTATTACTTTTCGTTTTGAATGAATTCCGATTCTTTATCTGACTGTTTACTAAGAAAAATGTTGTACGGCATTAACATTTGTTACCTTCATTGAATTTTCAATTAAATGATTTTATTTCTTTTGTTAAGGATATCGTAAAAAAGGTAAGTGAACGAGCCAATAATAAGTTCCTCTAATCGGATAATAATAAAAAAAATATTAACTCATTTGTATGCTAAATGAAATTTAATCTTTTTTATATAAATTATTGAAGATATGATAATAAAAAATGGTTACAATAATCGTTTCAGTTTTTCATTTCTTTACTAATAAACTGCATGTACGTATCAAGTTATGTCAGCTATCATCAACTCAGCTATCATTCACTTCAGCTGCAATGCTTATCATTATTTAATAAATGTTTCTGAAACTGATTTCATTTTGTAAATGAATTTTGAATTATTGCAACAGACAAATATATCAATGACGGAATAAATATTATGGCAACTTCATGTGTGGAATATAGAACTTTTTTTTAAAAAAAAATCTTTCCTTTAAGCTGAGGAAGCCAGAATCTGTATCACTGAAGTTAGAGGATTTATTATACATCATAAAGGGTTTATACTAAGAAGGAAGGTATTAAGAAGGAACAATTTATTTGTTCATTATTTGACAGTCACAATTATCTGTTAGCTCCAAGCGATTCTAACAGATGGCGGTATCTGTTGACTGGATTGAGTAAGTATTCTAACAGATGGCGCTGTGTTAAAAGTACCGACGTTTCACATAAGCTACAATTTAATGGCATTAATTTAACCACCATGTGTTTCTGAGGCTAAAGTATAAGTTAAATTTATTTCGTAGTAAACGCAATACAATGAAATTCAATTGTTCTTACTTTTTCAATTTTTGGTATTAGCATAGCCGACCACGTGCTATTTAGACTGAAGTATAAATTGAATTCATATTATAGTAAAAGTAATACAGTGGAATTCTTCTTGCTTTTTAATTATTAGTGCTTCATTGTTCAACAATCTTTAATTAAAATGCATGTTTAAAACAATCATTCTTATGGCGAAGTGTTGAAACACTTCGATTGGCCATAAACATGCGCGTACAATTGCAAAATGATCCATCAGCACAAATATTTTCTGAACAATTACTATATATTGGGAACGGTAAAATAGAACTGCAACCAAATACTCAATGCATTAAACTGCCAGACAATTTCTGCGCTGTTCTTCAGGGAAAAAATGAATTGATTCAGAGTATTTTTCCGGATATACAGAGTAATTATTTGAATCATAACTGGCTAAGTGATCGGGCTATTTTGGCAGCCAAAAATGTTGATGTTGACGAAATTAACTTCCAAATACAACAGTTGTTACCAGGCGATCTGATGTCTTTTAAATCAATCGATACTGTTGTTGATGAAAATGATAGTGCAAATTTTCCAATTGAATTTTTAAATTCACTAGATATACCTGGAATGCCACCACATAACCTTCCATTAAAGATTGGTTCACCTATTATTCTCCTGCGTAATTTGAATCCACCTCGATTATGCAACGGTACGCGTTTGGTCATCAAAAAGATCACCAGAAATGTACTTGAAGCTACCATTTTAACTGGAAAGTTTAAAGGAGAAGTGGTCCTGTTGCCACGTATTCCGATGATACCATCAGAATCTACGATACCCTTCAAAAGGTTACAGTTTCCAATTCGTTTAGCTTTTGCCATGTCTATAAATAAGTCTCAAGGCCAAACAATGTCCATTTGTTGTTTAGATTTAGAAAATCCATGTTTTTCTCATGGGCAACAATATGCTGCATGTTCACGTGTAGGAAAACCGTCAAATCTATTTGTGTTAGCTAAAGACAGGTTAACCAAAAATATTGTGCACCGATTAGTGCTAAATTAAATTGAAATTAAAAGTATTTATAATTCAAAATAATAAACATTATTGTCAAAGATTTAAAACTATCTGCCCTACCTACCTCATTTATAAGTTTAAGTGTTACCTGTTTTTTACAAACAACTTTGTAATGTACTCATTTGTTACAAACTTGAATACAAAAAATAAAGAAATTTAATTTTTTTTGTATTGATTTTTGCTCAATATCAACGGTAGTAGAAAATCAATCATGGAGGTGCCCATGTTTTTTTACAAATGGCATCTGTGTAAAAAAGCATGGTGGACCCCATGACTGGTGTTCTCCTACCGTTTCCCTTGAATAGTTTACTACTATGTAATATAACAAAAACCTTAGCCACAGCAACGAGTGGCCGGGTCTGCTAGTATATATATATATATATATATATATATATATATATATATATATAATGGCAGTTCAAGGGCAATTCGCCGAATCACACAAACCTAAATAAAATAAAAAAATAATAACTTCCAAAATCATTAGCAAAAATATAAAGTTTAAATATTATTATTCTCAAATAGCAAGGAAAAAAAAAATCTGTGAAAATCTCTGTCATAAAACATCCACTAACAGACCAATCTATAATAGAATCAAAATTTAAATAAAGGTCGTATGAGTCTTGGCGTTATTGGAATTATAAGAATTCTCAATATTTGAGACAATGCATTTCACAATAAAAAATAAAATTTTTGCTTAATATGATGTTTTGAAAAAGAAAAAGAAAAAAAAATATACGTACAATATTGTTTCCTATCTCGGCAGCTAAGAATATATGTAGTATTATTTTCATTTCAACGGTAAAAAGGAGTTGAAATAAGGCAATTTAGTAGTTTTAGATCAAATCATTAAATGACTTTTTTAATATTTGACCAATTTCGTTGTAAGTAGAACAATAAAAATAATAATAAGATTTACATTACATATTTTCAATGTAAAATAATTAAATAGTTTGTTCATTTAAAGTAATTTTCTGCACACGAATTATAATTTAATACATTTAATTAAGAACATTTAACATTCTAATGTACGTTAAGAGTTCAGCTGTCGCGTTTTCAGTGCTGCGCTCTTCTGTTTTCTGTTATCTATATAAATCTAATGTATCTAAAGTGAGAAAATATAATAAAAAAATAGTGACAAAAATATTTTTATCCTTTTTTAAAAGCCTGTTATTGAATTGAATATAACTATTAAACTAAATTAACATTCTTTTGTTTTTTTTTATTTTTAATTTTTATTAATATAATTGAATTATAATTCAATTATTCTGCTTAAGAATGGATTAAAAACTCGATTTCTGGAATATTAATTTAATAGGACTCAAAGGTTGTGTTCATACATGTCAATTTATGAAAAAATTCTGAATTAAATCTTTATTTCTCTCAAAAGTCCTAAAATGTGGAAAAAAAAAATACACAAAAAGCACCAATATCTTCCTTCACCCTAAAAATATATAGAAATTTGGGGTGATCATCAAATAGCGATTGGTACTTCATTTCATTTGCTTGATGATAGAAAAATTATTTTTAAAAACCATGCCTTGCATTTCCATTTAACCACCAGAACTATAATTTCCGAATATTCTTGAAAAATCGGGGTGTTATAGATTTACAAATGCATGCAATATTTTTTTAACAGATATAAGGATAAGATAAGAAAACTTTCTTCGACAAAAAAGAAAACTAATGGGTGAAGAGATGATACTATTTATCATAGAAGCTGAAAAATAATTTAAACGAGACTAATGTGTAATATGTCACTCATATTACTTTGATATATGTATTTAATAGTAATTGAAACCGGCTACTCCCACTCGTCTAAATGTACATGGAAAAATCTGAATGACCAGACTGCCGCAACAGCGACACTGGCAGGAACTGCGGTTGAGTTCTACGGGCAATCACCGGTCACGATACAACCTTTCCCTTATAAAGAACGTCTCGTCATTAGTGGAAAGAGCCGACCCCCACATTTTTCTGTATCCACCAGTGTGGCGAGAACCAACCAACATGCCGAACCAGCGTGTCAATTACGAGATATCTCCTGGGGAGATGGATTTAGATTTTTAAAGAATCAAGCGCAACTTTGTTACCTTTAAAATCAATGAAACTGATATAAGAGAAGAAGAATCGATTGGTCGTGATGGCACAATCACGCGTAACGGAAAAATTAACATTCTATGGCGATTGCTGGGGTTCATTCATTTGTTTTATTTCAATGAATTTGGATTCAGATATTTGTGGGGATATTATAATAGAGAGACGATGAAACCATCGTCATTTTATAAAAATATAAGTAAATATTTGCTTAATGTAATTTAGAAAGTATAAATAAAAGTATAAATTTAGAAAGAATTAGATATAATCAATGGTAATAAGAGATACTTTAGTAAAGATTGACAGTAAGTACATCCCAAATGACTTCAGAGGAATTAATCAGACTAAGCAATAAGTAGTAAGACATCCTGGTTTAGTCAATGATTTGCGATTGCTGTCCCAAATCATATCTTAAAGTTGTTCTTTTGTAAAAGAAAGGTTAAAAACGAATTCAGAGCATTGAAAGCTATATTGTATACATCGAAGAGCCATTACATTATGACCACCCTGTTAATAACATGTAGGAGGATCTTTAGCCCACAAAACTGCCAGCATCGGACGAGGCATTGACTCCACAAGGTACTGATAGGTAGTCTGAGGTATCTGGTACCAAGCGCTCACCAACTAGTCCTGCAATTCCCTCGCATTCCGAGGGAGCAGCGTGACAGAACGAATTTGGTTTTCCAGGTGGGACCACAAATACTCTATGGGATTAATATCAGGTGAATTTGGAGACCAAGACATGACTTGAAATTGGAACTCCTTGGAATGTTCCTGGAACCACTCTTTGACGATCCGACTCTTATGACATGTAGCAGTATCCTGTTGGTAAACACCATCCCACTCCGGAAATATTACTTTCATGAATGGATGAACCTGATCTGCAACGATGTTCACGTAGAGTACAGATGTCAGGGATTGTTCTGTTCGGATTTATGGGTCCTAATGTGATCCATGAAAACATTGACCACACCATAAAGCGTCCGCCATGGGCCTGTCTCCGTCCAACTGGGCAGCTGGGAGCCAGGGTTTCGTTTGAAAATTGGCATATTCGCATACTGCCATTGATGTGATGGATCCTAAAACGTAATACGTCGGACCATGCAACATTCTTCCATTATTTTAATGTCCAATTCGTATGTTTCTTGGCCCATTGCAGACGCAGCCCATTGCAGTCCTGAAGACTAGTAAATCCATAGTAAATGAGACCCCGAATAACACCCAGTCCCCTCAGGTATGTTCAAGACCATTTAATAATTAATTTAAAGTCATTGAAGAGCATCAAAATGTCGGACTCTTATCAAAATAAAGTGCATAAAATGACTAATGTTGATAAATTATCTAGAAAAATTGATATTTATGATTTAAAATATGGCGTTACACCTGTTTGCAAAATTATAGAATCCTTAAATTCATCTAAATTATAAATTTTTTGTTTTGGGGTCAAACTGAAAATGTAGCCTGTAGTCTGTAATTATAATTTTTATATTCTGTTATGTCTACGATGAATTACTTAAAAGCTATAATAAGTGAAAAAAATTATTAAGTTTAATTTTAGGATAATGGCACGTTTTGACTTTTTTGTTATATTTATAAAAATTTATGCAAAACGCACGCATTAAGGATTCAAGGTATAATTTTTGAAAAAAACATTTTTTTGTCTATTAGCATGCAAATAACTCGTAAAATTCGATATTCCAAAAAATCAAGTTTTTTAATTATATATTGGGATCTTATAATACATCTTTTCTAATCTAATCAAAATATATTTTTAGTCTCAATATTACAAAATATGAAATAAAAATATATATTAATGCATTTTCTTTTCAATAAATTCTCTAATAAGCTTTTACTTTCATAACTTTCACTTGGGTGAGGGTTATCGGATATATTGCGGAGGCGTTATTTCAAAGAAAAAAGAGGACGTGGGATGAAACACAACTTTTGTTCTTATTTTATTTAATTATCTTATTCATAAAAGTTTTTCAGTGAGATTCTAATATATTAATAAGCTCCAAAATATATTCTTTTGCATAATTTTATTTTTTAATTAATTAAAATCGGAACTTCGCATTTTTTTCGTATTTCGTAATTTTTTTTTCTTTTAGAAGTAGAGCTAATTTTAAATTTTCCAATATATTTCAAATAACGGGATCTTAGAAACGTTAAATAAGTAAAAGCAAATTTTAAATTGGCTTTGGCTTTATAAAAATGATTTTGAAAAAAAAAATGTTTAATGAAATAGACGAAAGTTATGGATAATATTGATACGAAACTGTAATAATTGTAATTAATATTCTACTTAGTTCATTTATATTTAATATATTTTTAAATAAAATTGTATTTAATAGCAGTATTATGAAATTGAATAAATGCTTTCTGATTTTTGAGAAATCTTAAGAAAAATCAAATTCTTCATAAAAGAAACTGAGTGTTAAAATTAAGTAAATATTTATGATTTGAATCACTTAGAAATTTTGAAAAGTTTAAATTTAAAGCAAAAGCAAATAAATAATTTTAATCGTCAGAATCTTAATATGAATTTTATTTTTTAAATTTCAGTAAATTCATTTAATAAAATTGATACTTTTCTAGAGGAATGATAAGGCATTGCTATTTTTAACAATTTCACTAAATGAGGTAATGAAAACAAAATATCAATTATTAACATTTGAATAAAATACTGCACCTCATTTTGTTATTGTAGCATTCATTTTGTAAGAAAATCTGTTTTTAAGATGACCATTATTACTATTTTTTCTCATTTTGTTTCTTCTCCAATTTTGTAATAATTTTAATGAAATGATTTTCTTTCCATAAGCAAAACAATTAATTTTATACCATAATACAATGTAACTTATAATGATTACATAATTCTTTTATGTATCATGAAAAGTTAACAAAATTGATAAGTATTTTACAAAAACCCATGCATCATTAAATGCTGATAATGCATTTAAACACATTTTTATTTTTGTATTTGTAGCTTGAAATTTTAATTTTCTCAATCAATTTAATAAATAGAAGTTAATAAATATGGTATATTTTCAGCATTCGTAATGCATTAAATAAATTTGTATGTCATATTAAGTATTAACTTACTCAGGATTGTTTCTCATGCATGTTATAATGGTTTAATTTGTTTCTAAAACACAAATTATCTATCTTTGTACTATTTATAAAGCAAAATTTTGATACTTCGCAATTGTAGAAGAGAAGTTAATTTAATGTTTATTTTTTAATAATTACAACTTTGAATCAAAATAATAATTTGAATTGGATTTAGACTTAAATAGGATTTAAACTTTAGATTTGGAACCTTATTTTTAAAAAAATTAAATTTCCGTGATTGATATAAATAATTAAATCTTATCATTACTATATTCTCTATCAGATTTTTTTTTCATTTCAATTTGAAGGAATAAAGCATAATATGACGCAGATAAAAATAGCTTTAAATACCATATATCATCTATTTTATATATTTTATTCTTAAAAATTTTCTGTTTGATTTACTAATTTAAATTTAGACTTACAAATATTGCAGAGTTAGGAACGAATAAAAAGCGGTCCAATGTTTAATATGTATAATGTACTTCAGATAACACCTTGCATGTTTGTTTGGTAGTTTATTGAAGAAATCAATTTTTAAATGAATTACCCTGTTTTTTCTCTTTTACATTTTCTTCTTTCTTCCTCTATTCTTTTTTTTCTCTTCTCTACTTTACTTACAACAAAAGAATGCAAACTGAACCTCATAATATTGGTATTACCCATATTTTCACCCTGCGTAAACAGAAATTTGAAATTGCATTTACTTTCAATTCGGTGTATAGGAATTCCCACTAGTGTTGTAAGAGGGAGAAGATGAAAATGTCTTAGGGTAGCATGCACTGCGTAAACTGGCTTATGACCTCGAAATATATATGAATCGATGTATAGAATATAAAACGTGAATAAAACAGAATAACACAAGAATAGGAAAGAGAATAACACAGCAATAGTACGGATTAATCGCACAAGATCCTCTATTGATCTCTAATGTCTCCAGAGGTGAATATTCCTTCTTCTTTATGCATTTTCATTTATTTATATAGTTGGAAGGAAATGTTCAGCAACTGACAGTACCGATTTTCTTTGGCTGCATATATTTCCGTCTTCTGATCCTTCTTCTGGACTCTCGGACAATTCGAGTGCCTTGAAAGGAAACATGACTACGCTTACAATCTTTTAAAATTTTACGGTTCTTTCCCTTTTGCCAGTTTTGGGATTTTTTATGATAGGTGGAAGACTTGTTTCTCCCAGAGATAAAATATTTGTACATATTCTTCTTTAAGAAGGACAGGTAAGATACATTACATTTATATTAAATGTTGTATTTGTTTAAAATGTAACTGAAATATGAAAATATGGAGGAACAAGGGAATAATATTTTGGGAAATTAGATCAAGGAAAAAATTTCTTATTTTGGAATCTCTGTATTTCTATTATAATTCCTAAATATAATTCAATATTCATAATTTTCTTATTATTGCTAAATATTGACAGTAATATATCACTAACTTATAAAACACAATGGACCAGCTTTCTAACTATACTAACGGCCAGATGCTACAAATGAATTAACCCAATATACTCATATTCAATCTGATTTCAATTACTTCTTTAAATGACACTCTTTGAAATTTAATTCTATTGTCAAATTACTAGAAAATATTAGATTGCCAATTTAATATATTGTCAACTCACTTAAAATGTTAAAAAATCCACGCAAATAAATATGAATGGAATAAGGACTTTTATATAAACTGTTAAGACAAAATGACAGCTTTTTTGAACTGACGCATTTCAAAATCTTTTCATTATTTTTTATTAGTTTCAGTTATTACCTCACCATGTTTTAGGAAAGATTAATATTAACAATTAATATTATTAGTATTAACAATTAATATTAATAATTAATATTAACAATATTTCATTTAATAAAGCAAAAAAAATTATAATTAAAAGAATTCCACCCAAACATTTTAGAAGCTATCCATCATGTAAATGTTCGAAAATCAATACTGCAAGTATATTTTTGGGAGTTTCTGATATAAGTATATACATTCTAATGAAATTCATAATTGTTGCACCTTATTATAACAGAATAAAATTCTGCCACGTAAAATCATGCAAATCTTTGCAATAACCAATAAAGCTTTTAATTACAGGAATATCCAAACTCCACACTGAAATATGTAAAATAAAATTTTTCGTTTATTATAAAAGATGCACATTGTGGTATAATAGAAACGAAGGAGATGATGAGAACTGTTATAAATCGATTTTACCTCAGAATAAAGATGTTTCTATTGCACAACCCACCGGCGCAATAAAAAGTCCATTGTAAAAAGCCCTTTCCAGGCTCTTGCAAGTGGACTAAAAGTTAAAACTTGACATACAAAAAGGTTTTTTGACATGCTGAATAAAAAGTACATGTATATTTTTAGTCTAACCATACGAAGATAACATTTTTCTGTATGGTATTGAATCAGAAGTTTTGCAATCTTTAAAATGGAAATTAGAACAAACCGTGCTCCAGAAAATTAGCATACAACTAGGGATTGCAATACCGGACCAAAAGTTCAATACCGGTATTCGGTATTTTTTAAATCTTAATACCGGGATACCGGTTTTAATACCGGTATTAGAAATTTTAGAAAAAGAAAGAAAACACAGGTGTTTCTTTGTTTTATTTGCCAGTTTTCTTAGAGAGTGTAAATATCACAAAAAATAATTTTTAACTTATAAATTATAACAGTATATAATCACAAAAAAGTAAAGAAACATCTTATTTATTTAAATCACAAAAAAGTGTAAATATCACTATTCAGTCTGGGGTACTATTACAACTTTTTGAAATGTTATCTTAAAAAACATAATGCATCCATTGTATTGTCATTAAGCCTGAAAAGTAATTTTGTGTAAAAAATTACCAGCTGTCGAAAACGCTCTTCCGGCATCTACGCTAGTTGGTGGTATTGTTAGCAATGCATAATATACTTTTTCCAAGTATTTACCTATAAATCCCTCATCTTCAAATAAATCGATTTCTCGTCGGATGTTTTTGGATATAGCTGATTTCTGTATTGTATTTTGGTTCGTTGAAATTTTTTTTATTTATCGCTAATTCTAATTTTTGTTCAAGGGACAATTCCTTTTCACTATCGACAATAGTGACATCATAATCTTCGATAATTGAACCGAATTCTTCTGAATGTGGATAGGGTTGTGGGTAAAAAATTTTAAGAAAATTTACTCTAAATTTAATCAGATTTGAATTGGTTATTTTCTTTTCTTATTTTTCATTTTTATTTTTAAAATCATTATAATTATGTAAATACCGTAAGATATTTTCTATTTCAATATGCCTTTCTTCTGTGCGATTTTTTCAATGTAATATATAATTCTTCAGATAGTGATGTGTGCTGTTCTTTCAGTGACTGCAACAGGAAATTTATTGTTGCATTAGCTGTTAATAAATTAAAATCTCTCCGACACATTGCCTCAATAGTCAGTTTTATTGGAAGCAGAGCTGATATAGTTCTGGGTATTAAGCCGAATTCACTGTCTGAAAATTAATTTACAGGTATAAGTCGATTAGTGCTTTTTGGATTGGACTTCTCAGTTTCAAAAATCGTTCCATCATTAGGAGTAAACTATTCCAACGTGTTTTATATTATCCAAAGTGAATATATATTAATCTAATATTAATATATATTCTGTTTTATTTTCAGTTAGTATATATTTTAGTAAAATATAATTTTTATAGGGGAACGTTTAAATATTTTAAAAAATTTTCGAACTTTATAAATTATAGGAAGCGATTCTTGATAGGTTAATATTTCATCCTCATTAGCAATATCTTCTTCAACAATTACATTGTCATTATCTTCATTGTCAATATCACTTTCACTCTTACTCTTTTCAAAGCTGGAATCCGAAATTTCTAGATCCACAGTATTTGGATTCTTCTGTTCTTTATTTTTTGGTATAATACATCTATTACTCCTAATTGAATTCCATGTGCATAGCACAACTGCTGATTTGCACCAATCTCATTTCCAACTTTTTTCATAATTGTTGCTCCATCAGTCGTTAAGGATACAATATTTTCTTTCACGGATAATCCATGTCTCGCTAATTTAGATTTAAGCAATTAATTAAGCCTTTAATTAGCTAATTAATTTCGTCCGTTATGGAGACATAAAAACAAAAACGCATACTATATTGCTATGTTCGCGATATCTGAACATATAGTGGAGAAATTTTAAAAATTTCTAGTAAATACCGAAAAACCGGTATTTAAACTTCTGAATACCGGTATTACAAAATTGTACAAATGGCTCAAAATACCGGTATTCGGTATCCCAGTATACCGGTATTGCAATCCCTACATACAACTTACGGGTTGTAACGGCATATGCATATGAACAATAATAGATCATAATACATTTAGAATTGCTCTGACATCACTCTTGATGCTAGACATGATAACTCAGTTATGAAAATTCTTATTTTAATGGGAGAAAAGTAAACATATTTATAGTATGATAAATTTGCTGAATGGTTTAGTATTGACTTTCATGCTGTTACGATTTTTTTTTTTTTTTTTTACAACCAGAAAGAGAGTGAGATAAATCAATGGTTAAACGATTTTTTAAGTAGAAATCAGGAAATCTATTCTACAATGCAGTGTAGGATTGGGTTCGTAACATGTTTCGTTGTATTCGGCATTGTTTGAATTGTATTCTTGATTGTACGTGATAATTCTGATATAGTCAGTAACTGATACTAATTTGAATGGACCCAAATATTCGGTGCTCATGAATTCTCGCATCTGCGTATATTTTAGTTACTATCCCGTTTTACGGTGCCAGGAACAGATGGATAATTATTCTCGAATTAACTTGATACTTTTTCCAGACAAATTTATAACTGGTACACCCGATAATCAATGTTCATGTCGTCAAAAGTTATTGAAACATAATCTATTATTAGATAATAGTTTTAAGCCTGTTAACTGAAGCGTTTACTATTTATAAATTTGTTTATTAAATTTAATTTCTTACCATGGTTTTGAAAGCATTATTAAGAAATAATTCATTTATCTTATAACTTTAAATTAGCAATTCTTTTATTTATATAAATTTATTCCGGGCATCTCGGAAATTGTTCTAACGAGTTGGATCAAATGTTATATATAGATAAGGTTTAGCGCTTTAAGTTTATCTATATAAATGTCTTTTCTGAAGTAACGCGATTTTGCACAGAAAAAAAAACTTATAACTAACTATTAGAATAAATACATTCAACTTCCACTTCAAAGTGAGAGCAGTGCAGTGCAGTGGTATGAAAAAAAAATAACGTTTGTGTTGTGCTCATTTTATGCTTTATTTTTTACTTATGTATTTATATTTAATAATTTTGCTTTTTAAGTTCATCTAGTATATAGCTGTCATTCCTAAAAATCATGATTTTACATACACAAAAAACATGTATAAGTCTTACAGTTCGTTGATATTTTGCCATTTTTACTCTGATGTAAATATTATATTTTAAAAACAAATCACCATGTGAAATATGTTTTTGTTTATAAAATAAAAAGAGAATATCGATAAAATCTTGCTAAATTACAAACTGTTTTGCTATATTTAAAAATGATATTAAATATTAAATTCATTGCATAAATTGGAAAAGTTCTGACTTGTGTGTGCATTTACATTAATATGAAATACTTCTTGTATGAATGTGTTATGAAACGCCATTAGATGATCACAATTATAAGAATGATTGAAGTTTGGAAATTGAATCGAAGGGTATGAATTCCAATACAAATTCTAATTTAAATCCAATTGAACAAACTAAACATTTCACTTAGTTTGATTAATTACTCAGGGAAATATTTCGCAGTCCTAATATTGCAGGTTTGCATTTAATATTTCGCATTATTTGACCAAACATTTCGGAAAACATCATGAAATTTTATGATGTAACTGTATGTCAATTTTTTGTATTTTAACTTGGAAAATAGATTCAAATTCAATAATTTTGAAAAAAAAATTGAATTTGAATACATGCACTTTCTTTCTAAAATAATAGTTTTTAATGATTTCTAAGAATAAAATGTAATTGGCAATAAGTAATATAGACATACCTTTTCTTTAGCATTTCACTCTCTAATGGAGCAATTCCTAGCATTACTCTACTTTGTACTTAGTATATTTTTTAAAAAATGCACAGCGTTGTCTGTAGTTTTTGAATGGCATCGTAATGTAATCCACAATAACATAAATGTGTAAAGAAGGAGTAAAAAATAAAATACTAATTTTGATTTATATATTTTTTTTATTTTTTCCGTAACAATGACAATAGAACTACATGTGATAAAAATTGAAGCAAAGAATTCAAAATGAAGCAGCGTTAAACAAGACGAAAAGAAACAATAAAATGAGAAACTTTTTAAACAATGATAGAAGAATATAAATTATTTAAAAATAATTCTTTAATGTCCTAATTTGGCTTTTTTTATAAATCAGAGAAGAAAAAGTATTTATTTTTTTTTAAAATTAGGGATGCGAAAGAATGAAAATCTTTTAAAAGATCAGAAAAGAAATTATTTAAAATCAGAGAAAGATAATATTTTTATCATCCCTTCTTTGAATTAGAGAAAATTATTCGAATAAAGCCCTAAAAAAAATTAGAAAAAAATAATGGAAAAAATATCGAATAGAGTAGTTTTAGTTAATATTTTTTGGGAAAAACTAAATTTTAAAATTTTTGCAAAACATACAACTTTAGAACGACAATTATCTTTTCCTTTGCGGTCTTCTTTTCGTCTATAATTTGAAAGGATACAGTAGATTAATATGTCGGAAAAGCATCTAAAATAAAACAAGATATTATAAAACATTTTCTACAATAAATTTTAAATATCAGATTTCTATATGCGTTGAATCACCATTAACCTTCATAAAAAATCTGATGACTGTAAGAACGACTCATTTATACATGGTGCGAGTCATCACAACTTACCCAAACACACTTCACTCACAGAAGATATGATATGTCAGATGTAATGCGATATAATTAATATTATTTACATCGGCAATTACAATTTCTCTTGGAGTTATCAATCAGATGATATTCTTTATTGAATGGAAAAAAATAAACTAAATAAAGGTGATATATGTAAGGTTTTGTCGATATTTATGCTCTTATAAATAATGAATATTAGAACAGTAATAATACGTTTAAATTATAGAAAATATATTAGCATATAAAAGAAAAGAAATCATTATAAAACATATCATCATGTAAAAAAACTTCTTCTTCTTTCGAAATCACAGGAAAAATAAACATTAGTAATCTTTTTTTTTTTTTCAAAAGATTTTTGTCACTTTTTACATCTATTGTTAATTTTAATGAGAAGTGCATTTACAACTTCCAATGATGAACGGAAATGCTCCATTATAGAGAAGAAATTTTGAAAACTGCAGTATTAGAAACAGAAAATGTAGTAATATTGAAAACAGGTTCAATTTATCAGTAGAAAGGTTTTATAAATTATAAAATTCTTCTTGTATACGCTTTACATTTTAAATGTTTACTGCATATTTTAAATTAATTTAAGAAAGCTGTTACGTGTAACTGAACATCCCATCAAGGACTGACGAGAATTCACCATTTCCTGGTGATTTTTATTGATAGCTTTTTTTGCTTGAAACTGCACAATATCTTTAATAAATATAGACTGTTTCAATTGTTCAACAAATATGAACTGTTTACATTTTAAGCCTTTCATTCCTAAGATTATTTTAGTTCAGGTACCACAGACATCTGTGGTATATTGCATGTTAATAGGCAAACATTCTGCAATTTCCATGTTTATGCAAATTCTTTGTCACAGATGTATCTGAATATTGAGTAGAGGCATTTCTTAGCAATAATTTCACTATCTTCAGAATTATCCCATGTATTTTGTACCATTGCCTATCAGCTAGTTTACCAGGATTATTGGTTGCGTAATATGTTAATTGAATCATTTGTGCCTAACTTAGTTTGAATGGGTCCCTAATAAAAGAATTTATAAATTTTAAATTTTGGCAACTGTTATTATTTTAGAAGTATTATTCTGTTATGCTTATTGTGCGATACTGCTACACGCGTGAAGTGTTCGAGAGCAGAAGTTATTAAAGTTTACAGAGAGTAGATTAGCGAGCAGAAAACCAGGTCTCAATGTGAGGAGTCCCGGGTTTTTTGGTTATCATAGGATACAGATCTAAAAAGAGATTTGCCAGAGTTGAAAAGTTCCAACAAAATATCTTCAGTACGCCGAAATGAGGAAACTTTAGTAATGGAGAAACTGCGAAGGCTTCTGAAAGATTTGTTTCTCGCATATTACACCGCATATGCTTGGGAAGCTGACGACATGTTTGAAAGACTTTACTCTCAGCTTTGAACAACAAGGGAGAAAGAACACACGGATTTGATGGTAAATAATTGGAAAAGGGTCATATGGTACGATGGATCATGCTTTCTATTACATTATACAGGGTTAGATAATCAGATAACAGTACAAATGCATGGAAAAAAGCTGTATCCAGCATTTTATATTTAAATGTTATTCGATAATTTCAAATACGTCATACGTATGCTTTTATTTTAAATGTTTCTCGGCAGGATTAAAATAAAATGCTAATAGTTACTAAAATGTTTTATACAATCAAAACATTGCTCAAGTATATGTGCTATATAATTAATCTGTTAAGTGACAATTATATTTAAGATGATTAATTTATCTATTAAGGAATCTTTTCATAACCTTATAAATTAAATTTAAAATTGAAGAATTTATATTATACATTTATACAAATTATCATCAATTCCTGCTTTTACTGAAATTTATTTTATGATAATATTTATTAAACAAAAAATGAAAGAAATAATTGGTATGTATTTCGAGTAAACTATTCAAAACAAAATTAATGGAACATTTTTCGGAAAAATCAATTCCTATTTTTCAAGATGGTGAAGTCGCATATATCCAATCTGATGATTTTCTCGTTTGTAAAATTATGCAACAGAAGTTCACCGCACGACATACATTATATGCGGAATAAATGGGTCAATCCTCAATTTGATTAAAATATGAAGATGGTTTGTGCAATTATAGGGGTGTGCTAAATGAAATTTTGAATTCAAATCGTTAATGGAGGATTGTCCCAACGGCATTAAATTAAACCTGAAATTACTGACACTTACAGTAAACAGCGACATCATAAATCTAATAGTAATCCAACGGAATACATCTGCAATCAATCAAATATATCTAATTATTTGATTTTTTTCCATATTAATATTGCACCATCGTATTAGAAGCTTCCTTTTTTTCCGCAAATTCGTCTTCAGTCCAAAAAAAGATAAGTTTAAATAATAACACAGTTTAATCAATTAAAAATTAAAGATAGGAAAAAAAGTGCATATATATATATATATATATATATATATATATATATATTCGTAAACCGCTATGCTATCGAATTTCATTTAAACAATTTTAGTGCTTATGTTCATCATATAAAGATCTATTAGTATTCATATGTCTTCGATGCCTTCGCTTTCGTGTATCTCTAAAGTATCTGGACAAAATTTTGAGAAAACATATGAAATTTTATAGATTTTTTCATTGTATTGCCGAAATACCCGTTTTTTCAAATTCTCATATTAATTATAAAAAGTAATTATCTACATATAAAATACAGATAATGAATTTTCAGAAAAATATTCATAATTCAAAATAATTTGTCTAATGAAATATTTCTTTCAGCATTTTTCAATATTTCGTAATCCAAATTTAATCGCATTTAATTCGTCAACTAAAATATTTGAGACTTCTATTAAAGAATTTCTACAAGCATTTATGTGAAACCCAACTTTTATCTTTTTTAATGAAGTTTTATTGGGTAATATATTTACTTGCTACAACATCTGCTTAAACTCATTTCAATGAAATTATTAAAGTTAAACAAGATTTAGTGAAACAAAAATAAACATTGACATAATTGCCAATCTTTCAGGAAAGTGAAATGCCTGGTATTAATTCAATGCAATCTCATGCAGGAAATTGCACCGCACGGACGAAGAGTAGAGCATGCATGGAATAAATATGTCAAACCTCAACTTGATTAAAGTACGAAGATGAATCCGTATGTAAACAGAGTGAGTGGAATGAAAATTTAAATACAAATCTCTAATGGAAGATTGTCTCCAAGGCCTTATATTTCCAGTCTTTTAATGCCTGACATTGACTGAAGGAGAAAGCGACGTCAGAAATTACATTTTAGTGCCCAGTACTAGTTACCCAAATTCCTATTTATTTTGCCTTTCTCATTGTTACTGTGGCATACATAAAATGAACTTTTGCTTTTTCTTAAATTGACTTTTGATACAATCTTGGTAGAATAATTGATGCATAGTTTAAACAATAATGAACACAATTTTATGGGGTAACTTTTTAAAAATAACGAGTTTTGAATTTAAACGAGATTGACATTTCAAGTTGAATGCTGTACAAAGAATAAGAGCTTTGTTATTGGTTCTTAAAGGCAATATTTATTAAGTAATGAGTTCTTTTTTTGAATTATTTGAATGGTAAAGATTTAATTTAAAGGAAATATTTCTACCATTTATATAAATGACACAATGTGATGTGTTTATTTAACATTATGTTTTAGATTTTTGAATTTTTAGCGAGTTTAATGCCTGAATAATACCTTTTGAACTGCTTTTGAAAATATATTTATAACGGTAATCCATTTACCTGTTGTAATTTGTTACAATATAATTGTGTATATGTTATAGATTGAGAGTTTAATTATAAAAAAGTGAGAAAAATATAGTCCATCATATTTGTTTAATTGCCCTTTTAAATGCAAATACAACTGTCTCACATTTAAAACGCTAAAGATAAATAACTTATGTTACATCATTAATTTCACCGAATAAAATTTCATATTATTTTCAGAGTATTTGTTCAGATGGAGTTTATAATATGGTATTAATAATTGATTCGGATAAGTTCTTCAGAAGCTGCTCAAGTACAATACATCGTTTACAGAATAAGGCAAAATACACTAGGCGATTAGTGCGGAAAAAAGTTTTTTCAGAAAATATAAAACAAAGACAAAAAAATAATCAAGAACAATTAAAAGAAATTATGAAAGAATAAGTGAAAAGCAAAATGTAATTAAAAAGCGAACGGAATGAAACAGATTTAACTAAAAAAAAAAATCCAGAAATATAATAAAGCCAAATTCTTCCAAAAATCAGTGCTTTAATGCTAACTAGTTAAAATATATTTCAAAAGTCACATAAGTGTATAAATCACAAAAATTTAAAAAGGATGGAAGTGTAAATTAAAACGAATCAATAAAAAGGTGGAAAAATAATTATTTAGAAACACAAAAGAAAGTATATTAAGATATCTAGAGAGAAGAAGAGTACAAATATTGCACACAAGCAAGTTTTATATCAGTACGTATATTTTCTAAGATATAATGTAAAAACAACGTTCTTTTTAATCTATAGAAATATTGAAAAA
The DNA here is from genome assembly GCF_947563725.1 of Argiope bruennichi. Classification (NCBI taxonomy): domain Eukaryota; kingdom Metazoa; phylum Arthropoda; class Arachnida; order Araneae; family Araneidae; genus Argiope; species Argiope bruennichi. The sequence continues at coordinate 58,992,372 of NC_079155.1, read as the reverse complement.
TCTCTGCGAACGATGAGAACACGAAATTTGTAAATATAAAAAGATAACAGAAGAACTGGTCTTTTATTGTAATATCAAATCATTTCTGAATAACTTTATGGCAGCCTTATATGCATATACCAAAAAATATAATGTTTCACATAATTCACCTTCAAAGACAATACGAATGTATTTTTTAAAATATCTTTAGAAACACCATGACCAATCAGAAATTGAGAGATCAAAGGATGAAAGCATTTCGTGTAATCTTTACATCAACTTTATTATGAATGTTTTTATATGGTATAGCTCAGGAGGAAAAATCATATTTCTTTATCCATTAGTCTAGAAATCTCTAAAGACCGAATAATTTTCAGTGAACTTTAAGAATTACGATATCTATATTAATTGAGAATTTGAGGGGAATTCTTTACAAAAACAAGGCATTATCGTTTCCAAGACTCCCCCAGTTTTCTTTTACAAGAATTAAGAAAATGTCAATCTCTTATTCATAAACAGTTCGGAAAAATGGAAGAATTAATACCGAAGCCTTTTTATTTTTACAGTCTGCTAACAATAGGGAGGAGAGCAAACACAATCTTTACATGAAAAGGAATCAATTTTCTTGAAACCACTTAATTGAAAAATTAACAAAACATAGTTTTGCTTGGAAAACAGTGCATTCATCGCTTTTGCAAAATTTGCGTTGTCATATTTCTTGGCCGTCTCTATAAACAACAACTCCCGCTTGGTCTTTGGCTTGGTCGGGGTTTGTTTATCTTATCGTATCTATAAACAAGGAATCTAAAGTTATTTTTAATTTTATTCGAATCTGTGAATCAAGCTCTTGTAAAATCATGAACACATTATCACATTTTACTTTCTTAATTTGCTGCAGCAAAGCAAGTTGGGAGATGTAAAATAGCTATAATCTGACATTGAGCAACGGTCGAAAGAATAGCTGACTTTATTTTTACGTAGAAGTTTGAGACCAGTCATTTGAATCAATTAAAACAGATACAGCTGCCAAACCTGTTCTCTTATAATCTTCAACCCAAATAAATCCAAATATATTACATACTATAAGTATCTGTCTGATAAGAACTCACATGTACATAAAGTTGTTAAGAATAAATTTATAAAGTTATAAAGAAGAAAGTACGTATTTGCCTTTTTGTATACGATAAATAAAATATGATTAAAAACGATTTATTTATATAGCCATATATTTATTATTATAGCCATATATTTATTATTATAGCCATATATTTTATAAAGCAATTTTTGCAGTCATATTAAATACTCTTGAATGTAATATGTTTTGAAGGAAATAAATCAAATGTCTTTTATTGTTTATTTCAAATACCACTAGTAAATGCAATATTCAATAAATCTAAGCAAATAGTATGTGTTCTTATTTTGTTTGATATTCAACCTGAATTTAATTCAATAAAAAATATTTAAAACAAACATGAATCTGCAGTAAAGGGTTTGGCAGAAAAAGTTATCTTCTTTCAGATAAACAATGTTTGATTACATCAGAGAAGTCGAATATGTTTATTTAATATAAGTCAGAGAGAGCTCATACCTTTGACTGCATTGTAATTCTGTCATCTAACATTCAGTTATATATTATTTGAAAATAGTAATAAAATAGTAAATCAATTTTTATTCAAATAAAATGCTTTTATTTATTATTAGGATTATTTTGCTGAAAAATATATTTTATGAGAATAAAGCAACTTTGTGGATTTATAACTTTCCTTAAAGAAATAGCAGAACAAAAAGTGTTACACATTGAGAGTTGCCATATAATTAAAAAAGGATATATTAATTCATTGCAGTTCTACAATCTTTTATTGAAAAACTGCTAAGTGGTATTGACAAAGTATTGAAATTAGAGAAATTTAAAGTGATTACACTGAAAAATAATAAATTACAAGTAAATGTATTGTTAAATATTAAGTTAGCTCCAAGCATAATAACATTAAACCTGTTCAAGCTGACGAATGCTTACTTTAGTTTCACTATGATATATATTTGGAAATTTATAAAGCGTTATTTTCATCATAATAGTGAAATGTGTGTAATAAAACAAATTTAATTATTTCAAAGCTTTATTTTCATTTTAATGGTGATATGTAATACAATAAAGCAAATTTAATTATTTCAAAGAATTATTTTAGATAATTTAGTAGATGGTTTTAACCAAGTAGAGTTAAGATTCTGAGATCTTCTGAAAGCTGCAATTTAGCGAAAGTAGAATTATAAGTGTAGTTTATGATTATACTTATCAAGAGACATAACTTGTTTTTTACTTGCAATTCGTTAAGAATTGATTCAACATATTTCTTAAAAAACGGGGAATATATTACAAATTAGATACATGATATGCTTTTGAAGTAATTTTCACTATATAAATTTACGTTTTTAAACACTTTTGTATTGTACACTTTTTTAAATCATGAAGCATCCACTGGATCATATTATATCTGGAATTCTCAGCCTTATATTATATTTTGAGGAAATTTATGCAAATACACTAAAGTGAATAATTTTCAAACAGTTAATGATAAGCACAATAATTAGACATTTTCTTCTTATGAGTAGAGTATAGCAGTTTTTTCCTTAAGGCCTTTTTATGTGCAAATATTAATTTCTCAGTGGCTAGACTAACTTTACATTTCAGAGATTTAAGATTTTTTTTTATTTATTTAATACCATTTCTTGTAGTTGTAGTATATTGGTACCTTATTAAACTATTTAATAAATTGACATGGAAATAATTATTATTACTTGATATCCCTAAATATGACAGAAAATGCAATTATTAGTGTAATGTCCTATAAACTATCACTAAGATATCGCTTTTATAATTTTATCAAAGGATTAATTTAACAATAATAAAGATGGTGCATTCCTTGATTTCAAAATATTATCCTAGTTAAAATAATGTTTAACATTTGTTTACAGTTATCAATTAATATAGGAACTATATTTCAAAAGCAATTTTTAATACATTTATCTAAGTCAAGCAAATGTTTTAAAGGCATGGTCTTGAAAGAATACAAAAATTTAATTTATTATAATTATAGCAGCATTTTCTTCCCTGAATTTAAAAAAAAATCAAGTATTAATTTTCAAACATGTAAATAATATTTATTCTCAAATTTAATTCAAAGTATTAAATTACATGTAAACAACCAGGAAAATTCTAGAACTTCATAAGATTCATTTTGCATATAAGTAAAACTGATTTTAAATAGTGGATATATTTAAACTTTTGGCTCTTTAAAAATCTTCAGGGAAATGATTTTAATTAAATAAATTGAAATTTCATTTTGAATTTATGTTGGATGAATGTTAAAAAAAAATGAAATGAATAGAAGAATGTAAGCTTGTAATTCGACCCTTTCACTTTCATTTTATTTTACGCTATTTTATTTCATTAACAACAAAATGCATTTACGATTATTCGAGCCAAATTAATTAGAGAAGGAAATAGCTACATTAATTATCAAACTGAAATTGAAATTTTAATTTCCCGCTTATAATTGAGTAGAGTTTATTAATCATTTTGATATTCCAATTTTTATTTTGCATAGAATTCTTAAAATAAATGCCATTTCGTATGGCCTATGAAATTAATATTTTTATTTGTCTTTCTAATTTCATTGTAAAATTAAAATTACAAAATTTTTCTTTTATCAGAACTTTTTATCTTAAATTTATTTTTATTCATTTTCTTATATAAATAGTATGAAAAAATATTATTAGTTAGCAGCCATTAGCGAAGGCAAATCGTGTATAGTGGGGAAATATTAATTAAAAGACTTAAGACTTTCTGCTAATAAATAATTATGCTTTATTTCAATGTTTAAAAACAATAATTAATTAAAATTATTTTAAAAAAAATATTTCGCATTGCAATTCTAAATATCTTTTTTGTAACAGTTTACAATTCATATATAAAAAAATAAAATGTATTTACCTTATTCTTGAAATTTTAAATAAATATTTATATTGTATAGAAGCCGATATTGTTATTTCTTCATAGAAAATTCTTATTGTTGTTTTATAATTTTAGTTTGTACTTCTTTTTAGTATTTCTCGTTTAATTTATTTTTAATATTTTATTATTAAAATAAAAAAAATGATAGGCAAAATTCTTTCGCAAATATATTTATTAATTAAGAAGAGCATTAGTGAAAAATTTCCTTCATAAAATTCGATCTATGAAGAAATTATCTCCAGTTACTGTTATGCACCAGCTCAAACATATTTCCTTTCGAGCTTAAAATAGTTCTTATAATAATAGACTGATAATAAATAAATTATATATTTAAATGTCAAATAAAATATATAAGCATCACTCGTATAAATTTACAAACTTTGTATTTTGTATTTTTATCCACATTTTAATATGAAGCAAGAAAACGCATATATGTTCTTGAAGTTCTTTGAAGTTCAGTTTTATGCAGTTCCTATGGAGAAAAATCAGCTAAATAGTGCATTCATAAAAAGGTAACAAATGTGAACAAATATTATTAAATAGTAATTTTATCAACTTTGATTTATTTGTTCAAGTTTCATTTTATTTTGGAATGAAATTAAGATTCAACATCCTTATTTTTATTATTAATATTTCCAACGTTTCATAAATTGCTTAATGCAATATGTTAATCAGATTATTTTCGCCTTTTTCTGACACATTTTTCATAGAAAGCAAATTTCTTGAGTTTCTTCACAGTTCCGCTTTTACTATCATCCTTTCAATCTCAAGAGGAGCTGTAAAATAAACTTCAAAACTGCAGCATTTCCCTCTGAACTGTTCCTACTCGCGAGGAAGTTTTGAGATCTGAAGTCCATATTGCATGCCCTTTCGCCTCTCTCCAGGGGAATCCCCAGTGACGTTGTAGAGTAGGGATGAGAAAATCTCCCTGGATAACGTGCACTGCCTCGACTGGCTTATGACCTCGGAAACATCTGTGCACCGATGTATGGAGCATAAAAAAAGAAAGGGAATAAAACAACAATAGTCAGAACTAATCGCATTAGATTCTCTCCTGGCCTGTAGTGTCTCCAGAGGTGATTATTCTTTTCCCTTTATATTTTTCCATTTATTTATCTAGTTTCGGGGGAATCAAAAAGAATCATCCAGCAACAGACAGTGCCGACTTTCCTCCCCCCCCGTGTCTATTTACGGCTGCAGAACCATCCTCTGGTCTCTAGCACCCTGAGAGTGCAATAAATGGAAGTATGGACACGCTTACGATCATTTAATATTTTACGGTTCTTCCCTTGTAGAGAGTTCCCAAAGTTTTTATGACAGGTGGAAGGTGCGTTTTTGACGCGATAGAAGAGCTAGATGCATTCCATCACCCGGGGTGTATTTGATTGCTGTATGGGTTATGTTCTTTGCATGGTGAAAAGGTTTATATCAGGGTAAAGTCTACGACTATTATTTAATAAATACCATTTCAAGGAAAACATGTAAGGACAAATTGATATTTATTTAACAATTTCTATACGCGGTTGAAAATTATGAATTAGAAATATAATATCCAAAAAAAGAATCAAATATCCTAGTGATTAGTAGTATTGATATGAGAAATAATGCTTGCAGAAAAATATACTTCCGTATTTATTTCTTAAACAAAATAATCCCCTCATAACATTAACAAAACAAATTTATCCAAATAATAAAATACTTAAAGACGAATAGAAATACAAACTACTAACAAATTCTATTTCCACGAGCCTAAACCTGTCTTCCCTGAAACTAGCCTAATAATTATTGATCGTAAATATATGATTGTAATAAATTAATGCAATTTGGAATAAGAAACTTGAAATTTCTAATAACTTGCAATTCCATTTAAATAGGTCAAATATGCATATTCAATAAATTGATAAATTGTATCTTCTCTTTTTTATAAATAATCTTACAATATATAAAATATAAAAGATATAAATAAAATACTATAAAAAATGAACTATGAAATTATCACTAAAATAAAGTTGAGCGTTGTATAAAGTATTGATAAAAAATTATTATTGATTGATAAAGTATCATAAATTGTTAAAAAAAAATGCTTAACCCATAAATATGCTTTTAGCATATTTTTGAGGACTTTAATATAAAATAAATTATATTGTTAGAGATATATATGTTTATCAAATAGGAAAGGACAAGCTTATGAAAAAGAAAGAAAACGTAACATTTGATATAATGCATGTTATATTTTTATTATACTTGCAAGATTTCTGGTTGATTAGCTATTCTTTTAATCATGATTGTTATATTACATATAATTATATATGTATGATGTGGATAACTTGCATGTATAGGAATAATATGGAACGAAAAATTAAAGCATTAAATCTGATTCAAACATTATTATCAAAGATATATATATTTTAGAATATAAAAGAGAAGATTTTATTCGTCATCATAAAGGAAACTAAATCACGTATTATATATTAATTTTAAGTTTAAAATAAAGTAACATATGAAAAGTAACGTAAACATAAATTTTCATTAATTCATCCAGGGACTGAAATCATAAAAGCAGCACTTATTTCAAATCATTTATCAGTTATATTTCTTATGAAGAAATTAATTAATAATAATATCAAAAGTATTTCTCCTTTTGGACCGTCAGCAAATCCGTCAGCAAATCAGAAATATATGTTTCATTAATTTTTAATGTATCAATTATCAGTTAACTACCTTAATAATAATTCTGCTGAAATTCTTTCTAATGATTATTTAAAGAAAGCAAAAACCAGACTGAAGTATTCGGTTGTATTGATACTTTTTTTTTTAATATGAAACAATTGCAATGATTTGAAAATATTTCATCTTATATCTTTCAATAGAAAGGAATAAACTCGAGAAAAGTCATTAAAACTATAGATCATTCTGAAAAACATTTTGCAAGAAAGGGAATTTTTGTACATTTAAATAATTTTATAAAATAATTAGTGAAATGCATACATCTGAAAAATTTTCAACAGTGTATGTATATGGTTCTAAAATGGCTTTCATTTGACTATATCACAATAATAATTATTATTCCTCTTCAAATTCAAATGCATTTGCTTCAAAAGTGATTTCACATTATTTAGTTAATTGCTCAAAAATATTTATTTTCTGGACATTGAATCGACAGTAGAACTTACCGAGATAAATATTTTTAAAACGTTAAATATATTTTAGGGTTTCACGCTCTTTTAGCGAGTTTTAAAAAGATAATCTTAATTTTTTTTAATATAATAATTTTCAACACATTTGCTACTCTTATAACCAATGACATTAATTAATTTTTGATAGCAATAAGCTTGCTACATTAAAGTCTTATGTGTACATCTGCTTTTTGCCGTTTAAAACAACAGTCTTTTTTTGTTTTCTTCAATTATCACTTAATTATGGATAGCTTGCTTTCGCTACAAATCAAAAGAATGTATATAAAAGGAATAAATACCGTTAGCATATTCTCGGGCAATTAGATATCATCTATACGGTATCTAATCTACTCGTAGCCCAGTAGTTAATTTTAAAACTTACATGTATATACATTTAATTGACAACCTTTAACAAATTATAAAATATAAATTCGGTAAATGAATTCAGAATCTAATATGTAGATTTCTATTAAATTTGTATCAAATTTCTCAACGGCATGGTTTTCGGTCAGTCTGTACTTTATAACTCAAAAGCTCAATGACCTAAATATATGAAATTTGGTATTCATTTTGTAAATTCAATTGTGGTTCTATTCGCTTTTTTGTTTGAAATGGTTCGAAAAAACACTTTTAAAACACAAATTTGATTTTCGTTTGCCTATTGGTAAATACCAGAGATTAACTGCTGAAAAACTTGTCAAGAATCACTCAGGAGTTAAAAAATGCTAAATCAATATTTCGTAACTATTAACTAACTTCATCATTACCATACAAGGCATTCGTGGATTTACTAAAGATCCTCAGTTTTATGCAGCGAAAGGAGAATAATAGCTTTTTTATAGAGTGTACAAAAAAGAAATGAATGGAAGCCCAACTGAAAAAACTTCCCTCTGGTTATAATTAATTTCCAGGATGCTAATTCTTCTTATAATCTTATTAATTGCTTTTAAAATTGAAATCTTCCATTACATATTTAAACGAAAATAATATTGCTATTATTTGTTCAGAATGCAAACTCTGAATGTATTACATCAAATAACTCATCAATCAATAAGTATTTTCGTCTCTTCTAAAAATTTAACTCAATTCAATGAAAACATTAAAGCAACTATAATTCTACACAGCTCAAATCTGAAGGATAAAATTTGCTCCTTTCAGTAAAATGAAATCCTAACTTTTTAGTAGGAGGTCGTATCTTGTTTGAGAGAATTCAATAGATGCTTTTAGCATGAAGAGTGCAACATACATAAATTAAATGTTGTTAAACCTAAATTTAATTTCGGAATTTAAAAGAATCCTTAAGCAAAAGTATGGGTAGAATGCAAATTTAAATGGGAGTCGTTAATGGAAACTTGTCTGCAAGACATTTTATTTCCTGTTTATGAAAGAGTGATGTTGCTAGAAGATAAAAGAATTGACTGAAACCTTGTTTTATTCTGTAATCATTTCAAATTATTCTTTTTTCTGGCGTTAATAAAATGATTATTTAAGAAGATTCTGAATACACGCAGATGGATTTAAAAGGCTATATTGACATGATTTTTCGAGTCAAGGTTTAAGAAACTATTTTATAATTCCAAAAATAAAGTGCTCAAAAGCGGTAATTTGTCATTTAGAACGGAATGTTAATTTAGGTTATGTGATTATTAAACCATATTCATTAGATTAGAGGAAGTGATTCTTTTTCCATTTTTACATTCTTATAACGAAGTGTACAAAGATGATATTTTGGAGTTGCCAAAAAAAAATAATAATAAAAATAAAAATTAAATAAAAAATATTTAAAAAAAAATCTAACTCAAGAGTTTGACGTATCCACAAGTTTTAGACATCGCTGAAGCCGAAAAACAAATTTTTAGAAAAATGTCAGCATATTTTTGAACACAGTATCTCCATGAAAGAACCTTTCCGCTACATGGATAAAATTTCGTATATGGTCCCCATTACATATCAATAGATTTCTTTAAAATTTTGAACGAAATTCATTCAGAAGTATGCTGTCTCAATGAAAACGAAGGGAACGCAATGGTTTAAAATTGGTATACATATTTAATATCTAAAATGAAACTATATATCATATTTGGAGTTAATTTTGTCAAGGGGTTGGCCGTTTGTCAGTTAATATTTTCATAAACATGAAACTCGAGATCTCAAAAGCGTAATTAAACATGCATGAAATGTGGTTTGCGATCTGAAATTGTAGTTCTCTATCAATTTTTGATTTTACTCAGTTAGAAATACAGCCATCCAAAATACATACACGCTTTTCAGGTATTTTCGTATAAATTCAAATCCCAGGGATTAATCACCAAATATTATACTCTGATATGCTCTTTCGTGACAATTTGTCAATGGAGCTGTTGCAAATAGCAATGGGTCACGATCAGTAATAAACTAATACATTAATTTGAGGGAATTCGAGAGTGTCTGAAAGAAAATTCCTACTATTTTTATAATGCGGTTAGGACTGTTAAAAATAAAATCAATTTCGTTACGTAGAGCATACAAATTATAAATCACAGATGAGTCACGAATGTTGTAAATCGAGATATCTTTAATTGCACAACAATATCGAATTAAATAACATGGAATTAAATAAATTCCAAATATGTTCACCGCTCTGCATTAGATAAAGAGACGAAACATTTCTAAAAGCTGTTTCCCTTTCGGAACAATTCCTTTGGTGAAATATTCTCCTCAGCATTATTAAATACTCCTAAACATTCATAACCTTTAGATCTTCACCACGGAGATTTACACCCGCTTACAATGGGCTTTCACTAGTGCTTATTTCAAACTGAAACAACAAATGCCATTTGAAATAAAGACCCTTCCCAGAAGCAGAAATATTTCGCTATCCGAAACTCTTCCTGGGATCTCTTCGATGAAAATATAGAAATTGAATGTGATTTCCCAGCATCAAATTTTCGTGGAATAATTTCCAGTCTTTCTGGGCAGTGAAAGGCCAGGTATTTAGGGCGATGCGTTCTCACCCGGGAAATTATACAGCTCAAACTATCTGCACGAAGAATATAGCATGCAAGGAATATATGTGTCAAACCTCAACTTGATTAAAATGTGAAGACGACTCCTAATGCAAACATAGTGGGTGAGTGGAATGAAAATTTAAATGCAAATCGTTAATGGAAGATTGTCCCCAGGGCATTTTATTTTCAGTCTTTAAAAGGCTGACATTGACAGAAGGAGAAAGCGACGTCAGAAATCTAATTTTAATGTTCCACGCTAGCTTCCTAAATGGCTCCAATGATGCCTACTTATTTTGCTTTCCTCGAGGTTAATGTAACGGCTATATGAGAAGCTTCTGTTTTCTAGCAAATTGGCTTTAGGTACAAACTTGGCAGACTAATTTGGTGCATAGTTTAAACAATGGATCAAAGGAAACTGTAATGCGCGGAAGTGTTAATGTTAATAAGTTTTGAAAAAGTGAGTTTGATGTTTATAACTTTATAGTCGTTGCTGATCATTGTATGAAATATTTTTCAAATAATTGGATTATTTTTAAATTGTTTAGAATTTAAAAAATCGATATTTTTTAAAATTTTTTTTGTAGAATTCATTTCTTTTTTTAAATAATCCTTAACTTTTAATATAAAGTCAACAATCTTAATTCGGAAATTACGCTTAAAAAACAAAAAAACAACAACAACAATTAATTGAACATCATAAAACCTGATATGTATATCATCTCATTTGTGTAAAAAAATATTAATTACAGGGCTTTTCTTTCTATTACTAAAATACATGTAAATAATTTTAATGGAATTAAAAACAATCGACTTTCCCCATATATTGTGCATGGTGGTTGGATCTCGCCACCCTGGAGGGTACACAAATAGGTGGGGGATCTGACTTCTCCCATCGATGACTGGGCATACTTCCTTCGAGGAGGGCTATACCGTGGCCGGTAATGGCCCTTATGACTCAACCACAGTTCCCACCTGTGTTGCTATTGCGGTGGTCGGTCATTCAGTTTTATGGTTTAAATCCGTGTGCCTTCGTGGCGGGTCCGAGAGTCAGATGACTGACTTTCCCATATATTGTATTTTTCTTAACGAAACACGAAACTTTTTTTAATAACACGAAAATATGTTTTCTTATCTTAAGCAATATTATATAATAATGCCATCCATCACAGCAAAGCTAATACGATGAGCAATTCTAATCATAATTTTCTGAGAATTTCCCCATATATGTTTTCTTCTTATACTGTTGGCACTCAGATAAAACTCATTAATTGAAGATGTAAATGTTTTACCAGCATGTGTTTAACCAAATAGTGTACTTAGTGTATTATATAAAAAAACAATACTAAAATAAAGTTTTTATTCTCTTTTACACTTAATCTTGTATTAAAAATTATTTTGCAGTCTTATTTGATCTACCTGGATTTTGAGGAAATTTAGATTTTCACATATTTTAAGCGACTGCCTTTTAAGCGTTGATTTAAAATAGTTGTTTACACAAGTTTGAAATGCATTTCTATTAATAATGAAAGAAAATATATTTATGTGTGTTACCGCTGTGCACAAGCCGTTTGATCTAGAACTTTAAAAAATTGGCTTATTTATAAATTTTGTGCGTTCTGGTCCAAGTTTTGAAATTTAAATTATAATTTTAAGTAATTATAATGTTCAAGAGATTTTGGGTTTTTCTCTGTAACTCGTCTAACAATCAATTGTATAAAGTTAATATTTGTACCTTCTTGAACTCAAAAAAAAAAATTCAAAATATTGTGAAATCCTTTTTTGAATTTTGACCATTTTTAAAATCAGTCTTTAATAGTGCATGTTTAAAGATACAGAAACACGATTCTACTAATTAGTTCAATAGATTACATGAGATAACAAACAGAACGTGAAATTACATTGTCGAAAATAAATATGCATTTTGAAATGTATTACTTTATTCTTAGTGGCTTTGTGATATGATGAATTTCGAATCTATTAGGAAGGTTCATGTACACGATAAGCAGGATAGGTGCAAAACTATTAAAATAATATAGCTTTTATTTCTGTCTTAATTTGATGCGTAAAAATACTTTAATAAGGAATCAATGGACATCAAATTATGATTGAAAGAAGTAATTGAAATTAAGTACAACCAGTATTCCCGACAAATCAGCTAGTAAAAGTTGTAAAAGGTAGTAAAAGCATTAAAGAGAAAATACTTTCTGAATTAAATTTAATGAAACTTATTTCAAGAATCATTTTACAGAAACAAAATGTATCAGAATTATATCGCATCTTTCACTAAATTAATAGTCAATATAATTCGTGTAATGATCTCTAACGCTAGAAATCGGACGAAACATGTTATTTGTAGGAAAAGTGGCATACGCATGGAATAAAGGTATCAAACCAGTCTTGATGATGATGCAAAAATAATAATCTTTACATAAACAGAGTGGGTAGAATGGAAATTTAAATGCAAATGTCTAATAGGAAATTGTCTTCAGGCCATTTTATTTCCAGTGTTTAAAACACTGATCTTGACAGAACGAGAGATTGACGTCAGAAATTTAATTTGCTTGTCTAACGCAAACTTCCTAAATTCAGCCTTTGATGCCTATTTCTTTTTATTTTTCTACCTTGATGTGATGCGTAAACAGGAATTTGTTTTATTTTTCGTTAATTTGCTTTAGGCGTCAAAATTCCAAGGTAATTGGAGAGATAATTTAAACCATAGATAAGAGAAATTTGCATTGCAGTTAAATTTAAGAGATAATGAGTTTTGAAAGAATAAACGTATTGTTCATATCTTAATACATAATTGAATATTATTAGCAGAGAATTAACTGGAATATTTTTGATACCAAAGTATTTTAAATTTGCATAGAATTTACGATTAGATAAATCGCTTTTTATTTAATATATATATATATATATATATATATATATATATATATATATATATATATATATATATATATTATAAATCTTTAAGGAAACGCATTTATAAATGTGCATTTATGATTAGTTAAATTATTTTATACATATTTTTTTAAAATTCTATTTAGAATGGTTTTGATAAAACTATTACTGATTCTTTTTACTTAAAAAGTGAAAGCCCAATTAGATCATGTATTTATAAATGTGCATTTATGATTAGTTAAATTATTTTATATATTTTTTTTAAAATTATATTTAGAATGGTTTTGATAAAACTATTACTGATTCTTTTTACTTAAAAAGTGAAAGCCCAATTAGATCATGAATGGAGAATTTCTTTTTGTTCAACATAAACACGAGTATACAATAACAAAATGCAACGAAGTCTGTAAAAGAACAATAATTGCTTTAAATAATAGCACAACCTTATTAAGCATAATTAAGCAACTAATACAGCCGAAAGTGCCCAGAAAACTCACAGAAGATTAACTCTCCAAAGACAGATTTCACTTAACTACTAATTTGAGTTGAATTATCTCTTGATTCTACTCGAATTCATGAATTTCTATAGCCTTTCTGACAAGACGCCATTTCTTCTAGTACGAAAGTCAGATTTCGAGTAATGTTAGTGTTAACTCCAAGATTTTGGAATATTCAGAATCTTTTCTGCCGAATTCGTCGTCAACGTCGATGTTCCCTTCCTTACCATCCCTTTAGCAACCATTAGTACATCTGCAAAACTATCTTCCTTACTTGGAGACATACTGTTTCTTGAAAGCAATATGACTTCATAATTAATTTTCAAAAAATAGCATTTACTAAAGTGCTAAATTTGTCGTTTGGTTGTTTTCCTATATTTATTAATTTCTCTTTCAATAAACCTTTTTCTGCTCAATTTGATGTTAAATGTGCATTAAAAAAGTTATTTTCGAGCATCAAAAGGGAAACTGATATTTTGCTACTTTTATATAGCTTTACACTAGTTTCTTTACCATGTACTACTACTTCCTACTAATATTCCGAGTAAAGTCTGAAGTTATAGTTCTGTCACAAATTTCAAATTCCATGCTGAGTTTCGGGATGATATAATTTTTTCTGATTTCTCATACAAATTCAGCAGATAACTGGCAGAAATCCTTTTTCTTTAACTTTCGATAATGAAAAAAAAGTCGTCATTAGATATTTATTGAAGCTATAAGACAAGAGTTTAGATTGAATTTCACCAAAGACATCCAATAATAAATATGATGCAAAAACATTTTTTTGAAAAAAAATATATATATATTAAAATTTAGGATATATCTGTGAAAAATCTATATTAAAAAAAAGTCTGTTTATTAAATTGATGTCTTTAAAAAATATTTTTTAAATTTTAAAATGATGTAAAAATTAGTTTGTGCAATCAAGTTTTCGGGAGTTATGGTAGAATGTGCCAAAATCGCTCATAATTTTTTATTTTATTTTTTCGTATACAAAATACAGAGATAATGCTGTAATCATCAAAAAATTCGAGCTCATGATTAGGCAGAAACTTAATGTTTGTGAACTCTTTGAGAGCGAAAAACATATTACTAGTATTATAGCTTTCCGTCTGTCTGTCTGTTTATGAATGCGATAACTCAGAAATACTTTGAATAGGAGGCAGAAATTTTAGTGTGCGAATTTAGTAAATTTCAATAGAAGGTTTGTTTCACTGTTTAAACATCTAAAATGTAAGTTTATATCAAATGTTGAGTCAAATTTGTCGAAAAGTGATTTTCTACAGGTTATTCTACAGGTTAATCCTTGACTACAGTTATTGTTTGATGTCATATTTTGGTATCAGTCAGTACGAAGTAAGACGTTTAAAATGTATATTTGAGCAATAGATTCAGTAAAAATCTTAATTTAACGCGAAGGGTCAAAATTAGAAACTACTGTTAGAAATGTCATGAAAACCTTCCGCGGCTTTACACAAAACAGAAATTTTATGGGGGGGGGAGGGGTTATTAAGAGCATAACAAAAATTCTGCTAGTTTATTACCACTAGTTAAGTATTTACAATAAGAATGATTTTTTTAAACAAATTTGTTACAAGAGACATATTTTTTAATTCTCCAAAGAATATCTGACATTATTTGAGGCTGCAATTCGAAATGATCGTATTAAAAATGCTGTAATACAAAAATCCACATAGATTTTTAGCATAGATACAAAATATTTGACAGATATGTACTGATGATGCAAATAATCATTTTAATTTAAATTTTATATCTTTAATCGTGTTCTCAGGTAGTTTTTATCCTTCATTATATACCCTATATGATGCGTTCTTTAGAACCGGGATTTGGCTTTTGATGTTTCGAAGAAATTTCGTAAGCGATGACCCAAATGCTTCAAAAATGTTTTAGAGGAAGTATTTCTCAAGGAAATCCATACTCATGTAGAACTTGTATCCTTTCCGACAGTACCATCTTGAATCAAGATTTTTTGTGTCAAATATTTTATTGACTTCACATCTGTGGTTGTTTTCCATATGCAAATAGAGAATTTGAAACACCTGTTGTCCCATTTATATTTATTTCGTCTCAACCATTCACAGGCCACAATGTTTTGCATCACAGAGTGGAAATATCTTTGGGGGTGGACCTACATATAAAATTCTCACAGAAGCGAAATTTTGTTGACTAACACAAAATACTTGTAAAATAAATGCGGCATCAGGGAGAAAACGTTCAGTTACTAGTTAAGCATTTTGGAAAACTGTGTGTTCTATAGAATTGGATTGCGGTATTAGTTTTTTCCCCAAAATTCTAAACTGGCTGTCAATAAATGGTCTCCATTATTTTATAAATTCAACTAAACAAGGGGATTTGGTACTCAAACTGAATCACGAAGATAAGAAAATTGCTCTGTAAGATTCTTAAAAACATTGTATTTTATAAAAGGAAAGTTTGGCGCTTACGAAGTAGTCCATAGAATAACTTCACCTCTTCTGTAACGCTCTAGTCAAAAGGTAAATATGAAAATATAAATTAAATAAAGTTAATATGGCCATTTGAATTTGCCTGAAGAAGTGATATACCACAGAATTTTGCTAGAATTAGAAAATATATCGAGGTAACTACTATGATCCGTGTTAGTAATTATAATGCATTCATTTCATATAATTGAAAGCAGTAATTTCGCTAAATTGTTTTTAATAAAATAAAATTTTAAATCGTATTTTTTTTTTTTATTTAAATGAAATATTATTGCATAGCATTGACAAAACTTTTAGAATATGAGTATTATATAGCATATTAATATTGAGAAAAATTTGCAATATAATTTTTACGGTTGAAGAAACGAAAATAATATTATTATATCACTTTGATGAAAGCCATTTAATGAACTGTTAAATTAATATTTTTATTTATTTAGCTATGAAAAAATTATTATTTATTAGTGTTATATGTTTTATTATGTTGTAATTATTTTATATTTGTGAAGTACTTTGATAAAATTCTATGTTAGAAAGTTGAAGAAGTACAAAATTTCAGTTCCTTATAATAAAAATAACTTATTGCATTTAAAATAAATGAAGCATTGTAATATTATTTAATTTCTTATATTAGCCATTCAAGCTAAAAGCATGCAGCAAAAGTTTTAATTTCTGCCGATTCTTTTATTAAACATCTTAATGTAAGTTTTTGAAAAGAAATATTCTTTCTTTAGTTAATTTTCAAAAAATTAATAGGAAAAGGAAATTAAGTAAATTTCTGAATGAGCAGCAAATAGAGGTAAATATTCATAAATTCCTCTGTTGAATCTAAATTCCAAATTGAATAATACAAAAGTATTAATTTCACATATTTAAATTTGAAAATGCAAAATGAATTATCAAATTATAGTTACAAGTATTCAATATTTTTTAAAAAATTTCTATATAAAATATTTTTTTATTCAATTTCATATCTAAGTAATAAATCCGATTCATAGCTTCAATTGAATATTCATAGTTAGCTATATATTAATTCTTTTTTAAATCTAAAATCCAAACCGAATGATATGATCGTGTTAATTTTCATTTATTTAAATACCAAAATGCAAAATAAAATATAGAATTACAGTTACATGTATTCAACATTTTTTTTTTTAAATTTTCTATACAATTAATTTACTTTATCAAGATTCATATCTAAGTAATAACTCATATTTCTAGCTTGTTTTAAATATTCAAAGCTAAATAATACATTAATCCTACGTTAAATGTAAAATCCAATTATGAAATTGATCTGAAAGTGTTCATTCCTAGTATAGCACAAATAGTGAAAAATATTGTAAGACATTGATCAATATTCACAATAGTGTATAATATTGTGGAATATTTATTGATATCATATAATATCGCACAATATTGTATATTATTTTGTAACAGGCTGTGCTACGTGAGATTTTATATATTTAAATCCCCAAATGCAAAATGATATATTGAGTTATAATTACCTAATTCAATATATATATATATATATATATATATATATATATATTTACTCAAAAAGAAAATTCTTTGGAATCTCCAAGTTTGTCAGAGATTCTAATCCTTGCGATAAAAACAAAACCCTCCAATCACGGTGAGATAAGAAAAAAAAATCTCCAAAAAGGAGAGGAAAGTTCGACGAATCTTTTCTTTTAAGCCTTAATCTCTTTAAATGGAAGAAATGAGCAAAAGCTAAAAGTACCAAAAATAGAAAAAAGGCCCCCTTAATCCGTGGGCCTCTAAAACTTAACACCTTCTCCCTCCTTCTGTGCACCTTATTCTGAAATCATGATGGGTAAGCACTCGAGGGTATTAACAAAGCTGGCTGACCGTGACTTATCGCTGCATTTTGTGGCTCAGTAAGCCGAGAACGTGGGGCGAAAATCTAATAACCCAGCGAACCCACAGTGAATGCTCAGGGGATGCGGAGGGCAGGGCTTTCGTGAGAGAAAGTCTCAAACAACTGAGGAGAGTTTGTTTCGCCAAGAGAATAAACACGTTACCAGAAATTAGGAATCGAGCACAGATTCCGGCCTCTGTGTGTGAAGGGAAGAGAGAGTCTTCCAGATGGAGTCGTTGATTTGAACCAATTATTTATAAGGTTGGCTTTCTTCTTCTGGCTAAATGATTGTCGTCAGGACGCAGGAGAGAATTCTTGGAATTAGCTACTGCGTGAAAGTAAGTAAGGGAAGTGGAATGGTTAAGGAATGCTCCTATATTTGAGTTATTGAGAATCATCTTGGCGTGTGCATATTATATGCGATAACTTTCTTCCAGATATTGCCCCATGGAGTATTGAAAGTTACAGACCGGAGAAAAATTAACGGAAAATATCCTTTTCTTTTGGGTTTATGCTTTCTGCCTTCTTGTAACTAAATATAATTATTTCTGATATCTTTTATATGATACTTAATGCGCCATTAATTATGTAATATGAAACTTTCAGATTGAAATAGAGAAAATAGAGATTCATTTTATTAGATGAAATTCGTAAGTTCATTCTGCAGTGATAAGAAAAGTACATTTCGCGTATGTATTTATCTTCTGAAATTCTACAGAACAAAAAAAAAGTATTGAACAAAACACAAAATTTGGGACATACACATTTTAGAAAGTAATAATGAAAGCTTTAGAAAAAATTATTTAAAATGTAATTAAAATTTAAAATAAAATATAGAAAGAATATTCGGAATTGGAGAAATACCACTGGTAATTTTTTTTTGAAATTTCATTTTTTTTTAAATTATTGACATTTTAAAATTATCTTAGCAATTCAATCAATTGGAAGTATGAATTCTGAATTTAGTGTCTCAAATTTTTAGAACTAAATCATACATAATTTCCAGGAACAGAAATTACTGAACAGTGAGATTTAAATTGTTTATGCCCCGCCCACAATCATCTCATTATGTGACATTTCCTCATTGAAGAAGCTAAGAAAAAAAGATGCCGATTGTGCCGAATAATAATAAATGAGAATATATATGCATGTATTTTCGTTTTGTAGGGTAGATCGTTTGAACTTAAGAAACCGAATATGGCACACATATGCTTTGGATGGTTCAGAATGTGCCTTTAGAAGCAATTTTTCTTTGAAAATGTAAATTAATAAATAATAAAGGATTTGTTTCTGTCTTCACAAGATCCTTCTATAAAATATTATTGCACTATCATAAGATTGATTATGAATTTTATTCTTATGCTTTAAAAAACGCTGCATACATTTCAAGAATAAAATAAAAGTTTTATTAAAGAATAAAATAAATTGTTTTCATTTCTAATATTTTAAAGTGTGATTTTCTTTATTGTCAAGAATGAAGAAATTTATAATTTTTTACTTATCTGCGCAGTTTATTTGAGGAATCAGGGGCTAAGATTAAATTATGAAGAAGGAAATGCGCAGTTAGAAAATGAACACAAAATTGTACGGCGAAACTTATAACACGTCATTTATGTTTATTATTTTTAACATTCATTTATGTCAAAGTAATTCGAGGAAGAAATCATAAATATCATGATTCAAGTAAGAGACTTAATTGAAATCAAATTTAACTAATGTTATAGCAACAAAACAATCGCTCAGTTTTCCATAAAACTGGTCGATATAAAAGTGAAGCATGGTCTTACTTACCTATATCCTTCCATTAAATTCTTTTTGATAGATTAAGAAACTAAATTTAAGTAATTCGAGAATTAATGAAAAAACACAGAACTTTAATGAATGATAATATAATGATTTTCAGATATTATAAATGGAAAATTCCAGCTAAAATAGTACTGGATAATTTAATAGATTTTTATTTTCACTTTTACATAAAAGATGACATTTTCTGTGAAATAATAAACTGAAAACAATTTTTACTGCATGTTTTTATTACTTTTTATATAAATAATTGTAATTCGTAATAACTGTCGAAATGAAATTGTGCTCAGATAGCTCATCAACAATGAAAATTGTCATAGATAAAGTAATAAACTGTCAAAAATTATAGTTGCGTTCAGAAACAATTAAATAGTTTTGGCAATATATATATATATATATATATATATATATATATATATATATATATATATATATATATATATATATATATATATATATATATATATATATATATATATATTATAACAAAGTCTGTTACATGAGATTTTAAACGTATGATGTAGATTTACGTCATTATGCATTTAAAGATTAAAATAGAGCTCCTAAGTTGAAAAAAAAAAGTAAGAGACATACCACGTGACACCGCCTTAGTATTTTTCGAAGGATAATTGGAGCCACGCGCTCTTTGTTTAATCACAAAAATACCGGATTCTTGCACTTTTTCATTTCAAATTAGTTTCCATCTTCTGACAATACATCAAACTTCCCATTTCTTCAAATCTAGTAATCCAGCTTTTTATGACCTATTTTTAATACAGAAGGGACAGTGTTCTCTCAGTGGAGTTTTAATAAACTAACTTGACTAGTAAAGCTCGATATTTGTTCCTTAAACCTGTGGCGAAAAGTGATTTTACTACATTGAAAAATGGCATTTTAAAGATTCTCTCTTTATATAATGATCGTTCTACTTTGCATAAAAAGCGACATCTTATCGACAAAATCTTAACTTTATTTTTCCTTCCCTCAAAAATTCCTATAAAACAAGTTTCAATGAATTTTTTCAGCCATAACGGGATCTATAGATGATTAAGAAAGTTCCCTTTAATTATAACCACCTGTATGATTTTTTTTCAGCAAAACATCAATTATAAATATGTTAGTACTATATAACATCTCTGCAGGATGATATATTTAATTATTCAGATGTATTTATAACACCGTGTTGCGAATAATTTTCTTCGTTTTTATTATATATTTTTTCTATAAAATGCCCTGTTATATGGGTAATTTCTTACAGAATGTTTGTCCAATTATGATAAAAAAAGAATATTGTCAAATTTTTGAAATCGAAAAAAAACTAGATGGATTATCAGGCAATACTACTGCTAATTAATATATATATATATATATATATATATATATATATATATATATATATATATATATATATATATATATATATATATATATATATATATATATATATATATATATATATATATATATATATATATATATATATATATATATATATATATATATATATCCACAATAAAAACTTTTACATCATCTGAATTTTTCTTTTAAAAAACGGGTTTTCCATGTAATCAATATCAAATCCTTATTTTTTAAAGCCGCTTTAAATTTTTAAAATCTAATAAATATATATCTAACTTATGCGAATATTTTTATTTTAAAAGAAATCCCTACCAGTTTCGAAAATCATTTCACCAACGCATCGATATTTTTTATATATATAGACAAAGAAATTGCATGAGCATAAAGATGCAAATCAACAGAATAATTTTAAGTAGTATTTATGAAAATTTTCCTTAAAATCAAAAATTCCATCGCCTTTTTTAAGGACTCTCCTGTGACATGACAAACATAGGCATATTTATTGACCAAAAACAAAATCAGTATTCTTGAATAAGAATTAGAGCTAATAACGAATGGTGGGTGGTACAGTCTACAAGAATATAAAATTTAGATGAGATGTTTTCCGTAATATAAGCCGCCTACTACAGCGATGCTGCATATTATTATGTTCCTCTCTTGTTTCTGCATATATGAAAATTAAATTCAACACACTAACTAATTTATCTAACTATCAGAATCATATGATTTAGGAACATTCAATGAATATATCATCTACGAGAATACTTTGCCATTTTCCTTACGTGTTAAATTCTTTGTCACTAAATTTGCTCTTGCAATGACATTTAATTTATATTTAATATTAAAAGGCATTGATTCGAAAACAGGTTTAGAAACACAGGTTTTTAACACATTCAATTTCATCCAAAATATCAATTTTCATTAAATTATTTATTTTTTTCAGTTTTGCCAATAATAAATGCAAAATTTATATTGAAATTATATAAATATATTTTTTATTATTATTTTAACAGGCAAGATATATAATATTCCAAAGAAAATCCTGGGACCTTAAACGACTTGTTATTTCATATTTCATACAAAGAAATTTGGTATATAAAATTTTTGATTATCACGTGATACCTTGATCAGCACATAATGTTTGAAAAAAAGATATAAGAGAAAGAAATTTGTTAGTGTTTTAGAGAAAAATAAATGACCCTGTGTTCTATAATGCAGAGCTATTTTAATTACCTGAGTACATATCGCATACATTTATATATATCATCGCTATTATTTTAAATTATTTTTTTAATATCTTCTTAACGTTTTTCTGACCAATTCATCACTAATTACAAGATACTTGTGCATCTATGCACTATCAGCAGCAGCAAATGATGGTGAAGAATTTTCCTTATACAAGAGTTCAGGTCACTTAACAATATTATTGAAGTCCTGTAAAAACTTCAATTTAATTTGTTTTTTAATAAATTGTCTAGAATGACGAAAAAAATTATTTCTCATTTCTAGAAACTAGATATATTCCACCAATAACAAGAAATGTGTTAATATAAAAATGCACTTAAAAAGAATTGCATTTAAAAACAGATTTTATTAAAAATATTTTTTTATTCTAATTAGGATTAACTTCCAAACTTTAATATTTTTATAATTTGCCCTTCAATTATTTGTCACATCTACAAATGTTTACATAATATTTGCAGATAAATAGAAAAAATCATAATTTTTGGAATTAATATGCCCTTTTCTATCAGTCATTTCTGAAATTAATAAATGCAGACACACACACACACGCACACACAACACACACACACACACACACACACACACACACACACACACACACACACACACACACACACACACACACACACATATATATATATATATATATATATATAAACATTTATATACACACATATATGTATACATACAAGATTAATATCTTTATCGCAATCCTTATAAAGAAATGTTAATCTGTAGGGCAGTAATTATTTATCCGCATCGGTGAATTACGAAAGAAGTCCTCGCATTACGCTCAATCCAAGGATCAACCCTAATACGTGAAGTCGAAAGGACACTGATTTCGATTGATTTAATAGGGTTTTATCAAACTTTTGCTGTAAATAGGTTTAGTCAAGAGAACCGTTTAATGAGCGTTCGCGCTTCTTAATCAAGAGACAATCAAAGCGAAATACGCAAGAAAGAACCAACATTTGAATGTTTCGCGTTAGTCTTTAAAAAGCTGTTTTATTCTGATATTGGTGAAAGTTGTAAATATAAACAAAAACCTAAAATATTATAAGATAATTTTTCAAATTTAATGGAAATTAACATCAAATCATTGTAAGTAAAATAAATTTATTTTGATGGCGTTGCCTCACATACCTTCAAAGTTATTAATTTTTGAATATGACCAAAATAGAAAATAAGTTAAAAACAAAACAAAAACATTCAGGAAATTTCTGTATTAAGAAAAATTAAAATTGAATTAAATCATTCTATATCTCACATTCTCCAAATTAAAAAAAAATGAATTATTCTTAAAATTATTTTACTGATTTATTAATAACATCTGAAATTCGCTCAAAAAAGATTAAAAATAAAAAAAAATGAATGAATCATTGCAAAGAAATGTTTTATTTAATTTTATAGCTTTAATCAAGGTGATAATATATAATTATATCATACATGTTTTAATTATGAATTCAGAATTTCGTTTGAAACATTATTCACTCATATTCAAATTACTGTTATAAACAATTCAGTTTATTACACTTTAACGTATTTTATTCACATTTAAAAAAAAATTTAACTTTTTGTTACCTTTATAAGCAAGTTTTTTTTTTTCAAATTAATTTTATGTTCTGCAAAACTCATTTAGTTCCTGGAATAAAGAAGATAATCATAGTAAGGTGTTGAGTTTTAAAATCCAAATGAATGATAATATACCCATTTATAGAATTTAATTCTAGATGCATTTTAAGTTTATTATTAAGAATATTAAAATCAAATAATTAAGCTTAGGTTTTTATGAATGAAATGAAACAATATGATTAAATTTATGAATTCGAACTAAATTCCGTTCAGGAGAATTATGGAATTTGAACAAGTATTTCTCATTTGTAAAGTGAGAAATTAATAATTAATACATCCATTGATAATTAATACAGCTATATATATTTATTTTTCCATTACTAATAACTGTAATTTTTCTAATAAATAATTCATATTATTTATCTAATTTAATCCTTACTCTGTGTGATAAATCTAATGAATAATTAAAAAAATATCTGATTATTCAACATGAACTCATTTCTTTCGAATTTTATACTATATTCTTTTGAATACAATTTAAGATGGTAAATACTCCTACGTATAATACTTGACAATCATTAGCAGGGCAAGTATTATTTTTAGATCCTAAATATAAAACCAAAGACCTTTAGAGCAAGAAATGTGTTGCATGTAAAGAATTTCGAGAAAAAAAAATGTCTTCAATCGATTCTAGGTTCCTTTCTGAGAAACCAAATACCACTGGCTAAATTTGTTGTTACATCCTTGATCGAAAAGTCTATTGCTTAAACTAAAATAGCAACATACTTTTCTTGTTTAGTTTGTTATTAGTGAAATGTTTCGTGGCTTCTTTTTTCGTTAATCTCTTTTCGACTTACGCTTTTTAAATCCATGAAACGATATAATATAGCATGTTTTAAAGTATCTCTTTAAGACTTCTTTAAATTTCCAAAACACGGAAGGTGTGTCTTTAAGAATATATTTAGCACTAATATTTGTTCTTTGAAATCTTTTTTGAACTAATTTTGAAACTATTTAATAAATACTTCATTTATTGATAAAAATTTAGATCCTCAAATAGTTTGAAAGGAATTATTTGTATAAAAACTTGATACTTTTTTTTATAGTTTGGCAAGATACAGGTACTTTGGTAATTACTTTTATTAAGTAGAAAATGAATGAAATTTGATGTATTTCAAAAACTGTCTTCAAAGTATCTTTTATTTCCAAATTTTTTAGGAGACAGCGATATTAAAAGTAATTAATAACTTCTTTCAAACTATATTATTGAATTTATTTCGATGAAAATATCGTTTTGTTTAGGACTATTATTTCAAGACTTTAAGAAATTATAATCTGTGAAAATCTTATAGTTTTTATAAAATATTTACGTTTAAATAGTGTTAGTTATTCAAAGTTATTTAAATTTCTTGAATTATAGAAATAAAATATAATATGAATTTTGATAAAATTTAATAATTAAGTTTCTAACTAAATCTGAAAATAGCATAGAAATCTTAAAAGTATTCTTTGCATTTCTTTTTTAATAACTAACTAGTAGAGCTTATAGTCCTAAATTCATGCTAATTACTATATTATATATATTCCAAAGAATTTGTACAAAAGTTCAGATCTCTATCTTCAACAAAAAGAAAACGTTAAGAAATAGGAAATATCTGTGTTATTTAAAGTCTGAGAAAATGCATTTAAAAGTTTGTAAAAGAATGAAACATAAAAAAGTCCTTTTAGAGTACTAATTATCTATTTTTTCTCCAATTTATTAAATGTACTAAAATATTATTTTAATCGAAAAATTTAATGGTTTTTTTCTTATTGGAAATGCTATGGTTTTGCACAAAATCAGTGATGTATTATTCTGTTTAACTTAATATTTTTTTAAAAGTTTAAAATGTACTTAGCCAAATTAATGATACTAATAACACAGATTAATAACTAAATATATAGTTTGTACAAATGAATTCAATTTTCGTCTCAGCTTTAGTTGGCGCTATTTAATATTTATTTTTCTATTTTATACTTCTGAAATTTTATTTTGTCTTGATAAATAATTCTTCAGAAAAAATAGCTAAGCTCTCTGATATGTTATTGGATGGAAAGCAATTTACATATTAAACTATTCAGATATTGATATCTACATCGCAATCTTAAAAATGATAGATAAATATGTACAGCAGACTTGTAAACAAACTGCTTAAGTTTCCAATATTCGCAATGATATAGTTTTGTGCTGTAGGGATGTCTTTATTTTCATGTACAATATTTGCATTCAAAACATTTATAATTTGAAATCTCACATTATAAAAGCCATAAGGAATTCTTTTAAAATATTTTTTTTTTCATTTACTCTCTTAATTATTATTAACTCTCTTCAAAACATCATAACTTTTAGACCTTGATAAGATTTCCTATAATTAATATAAATAAATGAAATATAACCACATTAAGCAGCAAAATTTCTATTAAAAAACCCTTGAAAACACAATTTTTATGAATATTAATTAGGTAGTAATGAGAATTCAAAAGGTACGTATTCTATAAATTAGTGCAGATTTACCTATTAAAAGTTGAAGTTGATAACCATTTCACCGTAGTAACTTACTTATAAAAAATATTTGGATTACTTTTAAGAACGGGAAAATACTTCAAAATGAAAATGAATAAAGTCTCTTCAATTATCAAATTTTGAGATCAACAGTACTCCGAAAACTCCAAATATTTTTAAATATACTTGGATATCAGATCTAATAGTTAATGCCAAAATTTATAAATTATCAAAAAATGCAAAAAAGCAAAATTTTTCTCATTTTTTTAAAAATTATGTGTAACTTTAAAGCCCAATTTGGATGAACTCCTGTATTGTTTTGAAAGACCTTGAAATTTTTAAAAATTATTAAACGACGAAAAAGACGCCTGATTTGGCAACCCCAACTCCAGATCTTAGACCAATACCAATTAAATGAAGTTTCTCTTGACACATAACTTGCGTATTACTTTTGCGCAGAGAGCGCCAGATATGTATTTATATTATATCTTTCTCGAAATAGATATGTACATTACCATTCATTACTAAAGTTAAAACTGGTTGTGCCCTGTGGAAGATTCAGTCATTAGAAGAAAGATCGTCTTTACTTAAAGATTTGAACTGTTTGGTTTGATGTAAACTGCTTGCCGTTTTTGTATATGATTTTTTTTTTTTTGCCAATTTATGAGATCTTGGTCAATTCTGTATTTTTATGTTTAATGCTATTCGACCTTAGCAGACTTGCTTTATATTTTCGTAGTTAAACATATAGAGTTTGACAGGCCTTTATTGGTTTTAGTGCCTTAATATTTTTTTTGATAAACAAAATTACGATATCATTTAATCATAGGATCTCACAACTAATGTCACAGATCTGCATTTTTTATTACAGTTGATTTTAGTGCATATATTTCTAAAAATTTCCTTCGAATGATCCGAATGGCAAATACAATATTTTTGATTTTTCCTCTGAAATAGACTTATGAAAAAAAATCAACGCCATGAGTTGCAATTTATTTAGACATACAGACAATGCAGGTAATTTACATCATACTCTAATTACTCTCTTCATAATATTAACGATGTTGTCTTTACCTTTACTCAATAAATTAAAATGTTCCTCAGACCATTCGAAATCATTTCAGAATATTTGTAAACTTTCAGTTCTTCTTTTCAAACTTTTTTTTAGCATTTTTTTAAAAATGAAACTTTAAAAGATTGCTCTGACAGGAATAAAAATGGATTAGACATTGCTCTGACAGGAATAAAAATGGATTAAAGCTAAAAAAATCACATGATCAGAGGCAGAATAATTTTTTTTCCAATAATAAAATAAACAAATTGCAAATCGATCAATTAAGCTAGCGAGTTTTGGGTTGTCTTGTGACTTACAAAGACACATCTTAGGGGCATGATAGCAGAGAGATAAAAAGATGTTTTCAGGGATTCGTTTTATATTGTAACTTTAATTCTAATATTATAAAAAAAAATTGGATCATTTAGTTCCGTAGAATAAAACACTGCAATGGTCTTTAAAATTGCTACTTCACAAAGAGATAATAATTGTATATTACAGTAAGATTTCTTACTCATCCGACGTGTATTTCTTGTGGCTGTTCCAACGACGGCTGGCGCCTACTTAACGTCTAGGCCTGAGTGATTATTTTAAATCCAGTTCAATCTTAATAATCGCCCGGTTCAATCATGTTGATTGAATAGAAATAAATACAGGAACCATCATATTCTAGATTATTATATTATTTACATATTTACAGTAACGGTTTAAAATATAAAACATAAAAGTGAATCAAGCATCTCGTTCATGGCGAACCATGCCACCTTCGCTCCTCGTCCTTCTCTGTCTAGTCCACTTCCTGTTCGTCTCTCCTGGTTTTCACCCCCTCGGATACCATGTGACCTTTCCCCTCCTGACTGGTCTTGCAAGCTTCGTCGTTGGGAGCGGAGGAGCGGGTCTTACACGCCCCCCTTGGAGAAGCACATTGTCACCTTAGAGACAATGCTGCGTCTTGAGAACTGGACGGGTTGCTTATCACTGATCATCTCTCACGGTAAAAGGCTGATCCTGAAATGAAACATAGTTCCAAGCAGTATTTGTCGCTACAACTAGGAAAGGAGCAGGAAAGAGGTGGGAGAGCAACTGATATGCAATTCCCAAAGAAAAGAAATAACACATACACAAATTCAAAACGTAAAGACAAACAAATATATATATAAAAAAATCAAATATGCACAAAATTGGTGATAAAAGTAACAAAGCAGATGCACAAATGTTTTTGTACATTTCTGGAAAGCCTTTCTTTCTTACTGCTGCAATGGCAACCTAGATAGAGAGTCTGCATTGCAATGTTTACTCCCCTTTCGATATGATATTGTCACATCGTATCTCTGTAAGGCTAACGACCATCGTGTAAGTTTTGCGCTGTGAGGCGTTTGTTGAGTGAGATACGTCAAAGGGTTGTGGTCAGAGATAACTTGAACACGAGCACCAAATATCCATGTGTCGTATTTCTTCAAGGCCTCTAGTACGGCGTAGGCTTCTCTCTCGATAGTAGCCCACCGTGTTTGAGTTGCAGTCAATTTCTTGCTGAAAAATGCAATGGGTTTTTCCTTCCCATCATCACCTATCTGAGCTAAGCAGGCTCCAACGGCTGTTGCTGAGGCATCCGTGTATAACTGGAATGGTTTATCCAGTTGTGGGGTGTATAATGAAGGCATCTTGACTAATTCTTCTTTTAAGATTTGGAATGCTTGCTCTTGTTCTTTGGCCCATGGAATTTTGTTAGGTACATTTTTCTTGGTGAGATTTGTTAGTGGTAATACTAATGAAGAAAAGTTTGGGATATAGTCCCTGTAATAATTTGCAAGTCCCAGCAAACTACGTACTTCTTTCTTATTTGTAGGTCTCAATAACTTCTTTATGGCGTCAATTTTCTCGGGATCTGGGGAGTGCCTTCCTGATCCGACGATATGGCCAAGAAACTTCACTTCCTTTTTGCCAAACTCACACTTCTCTAGATTTATGGTAAGGTTGGACTCTTGAAGCGTACAAAATACTTCCATAATGTGCTTTTTATGTTCTTCCCAGCTTTTGGAGAAAATGGCGACATCATCAATATATGCACGACAATACTCTCGATGCTTTGAGAGGATCTTGTCCATGCTTCTTTGGAATGTGCTTCCTGCATTTTTCATACCGAAGGGCATCACATTCCATTGGTACAGCCCAGAATGAGTGATAAAAGCGGTATAGTGCTTCGCTTCAGGCTTCATGGGAATTTGCCAATATCCTTTGGTGAGATCTAATATTGATATAAAACTAGCTTTTCCAATTTCATACAATAGTTCAGTAACCAGTTTCATTGGATATGCGTCTGCAATCGTATATTTATTCAGCTGACGGTAGTCTACGCACAGTCTGATACTACCGTTTTTCTTAGCAACGCACACTACGGGATGTGCCCAGTCACTCTCGCTATGTTCAATGAGTCCTGCTTCTAAAAGTTCTTGAACTTGGCGTTCAACTTCCCCTTGCAAAACAATTGGGACACGATATGGAGCTAGTCGCTTGGGGACACAGTCATCGGTTACCTTAATGTTATGTCCTGGCACCTTGGCTTTCCCTGGAAACTTACTGAAACTGTCTGTGTACTTAGATAAGATATCAATCAGCTCAGCTTTTTGTTGTAATGATAACTCCTTTCCTTGATTATAAATTTGCGTTCTTATATCACGACTGATTTTGCTTTTCTGATTGCAATTGGTTGGGGCAGGAAATATTTCTCCAAATTCATTGTCTTGGTCATATATCACTCCGACTTGCTCAAGTCGTGCTATGTATGGTCGAATTTTATTGACATGAATCTCTTTATTCGTACCATCTTCCATCTTGACGAGTACTGAATGGGGTCTTGTAAAAGCAACAATACTCACTGGCCCGATCCATTTCTTTAACAGCTTATGAGAAGAAGCTGAATCCAAAATCAGAACCTTTTCTCCTACTTGAAAGGTCTTCTCACGAGCTCGCAAGTTATATCTTCTTGCATATTCTGCCTGGGGTTTTTCGGCATTCTCCATGGCAATGCCATGAGCCTTTCCTAAATTTTCCTGCAAATTTTCTAAATAACTCTCAATGGATCTGGAAACACCTACGGGGATTCTTCTTTTTCCTGTCCAGAAATCTTTCATCAGAGACAAGGGCCCTCTAGGTAACCTTCCATAGACCATTTGAAATGGTGACAGTCCTGTTGTACTGTGTGGTACTTCCCTATACGCGAATAACAGATATGGCAGATGTATGTCCCAATCTTTTCCATTTTCCTGGATATTCTTGCTGAGCATTTCCTTTAAGGTTTTATTCCATCGCTCAACTGCACCCATACTTTCTGGATGCCCGGGAGTAGCAAATCTTGGTGCGGTGCCGATCACTTTCAGGAATTCTTTAGTTAAAGTCGATGTAAAGTTAGTACCTTGGTCAGTGCAAACGACTTCAGGAAATCCTGTAGCTGTAAAAATTTTCATGAGCACGTCACACGTAGTTTTCGCAATAATATTTCTTACTGGGATAGCTTCTGCCCAACGTGTACACAGGTCAATAGCGCAAATGATGAATTTGTGTCCTCTCCTGGACGGAGGCTCCAGTGGACCTATGCAATCAATGCTCCAAACTTCAAAAGGATTTTCTGGTCTGACGATAGGCTGTATTGGGATCCTATCTCTGTATGTAATTGCCCTCCTAACTTGGCACTGTTTGCAAGACTGACAAAATTCTTTGACATCTTTCTTTATTCCTGGCCAGTAGAATGAGTACTTTATTCTTTCCTTCGTCTTTCTCTCTCCCAGATGACCTGCCAATGGTAACTCGTGTGCTGCCTTAAGCACACACTTCCGTTTACATTCTGGCAACACTACCTGTTGCACCTTTTCTCCACATACCCATTCAGAGTGCGATAAGATGCCATCTTCAACTGAATAACCATTCTGTTGGGAACTGCCAAATGCCCATGCCGTCTTCAGAGAGTTATCTTCTTTTTGTAACTTCGAGAAACAAATTTTCTCCTCCAATGGACTTTCTTCATTATCTTCTTGATTTGGCTCTTCATGGACAGGTTGCTCCGAATCTACATTCTTTATCACGGGTAATAAGGTATGTGCCTCTATTTTCTTACATAATGCTTCGTATGTAGTCGAGGAGATCAGCATGTCGCTTATTAGTTTCTTCGATGCTGCACAAGTAACAGGAACATTGCCATGCTTCCCATCATTAATTTTTACATTGATAGTAACTAATGGGGCAAGTTCTTCTTCCCCAAAGGCTGATATAATTTTTATGCTGCCCTCTCCTTGTTTAGAGCAAGAATCAATTATATCCTGTCTGATGACGGTGATTTCAGCACCTGTATCCAAGATACCTTCAAATGTATTGTCTTCAATTTTCACTGGTATTTTCTGTAAAGGGCTAATGCGTGTTATTTCTTTTTCTGGTGCCTTTAACTGTGTTGTGAGAATCGTACCTTCATCAGTCTGATTTTCAGCAACATTCTCTGGAAGTCTCTGTGGTCCACTTTTCTCGCTTGTCGTTTCTACCAAACGTCTTGTCACGCGGTTAATCCTTGAGAAATTCTTCATCTTAGCTAGATTTGGGCACTGGGCTCTTAAATGTTGCGATGATCCGCACTCGAAACATTGACGCCGATCGGAGCGTTCTTGCTTCCAATTCCGAGGACTACTCGGTCTTTTATAATCAGTGTTCATTGCATTTTTGTCATGGACAATAGGATTTCTCTTTTCAAAATTCCCGTTTACTCGTGTCCTGCCATTACTAGGAATATGTCCAGTTTTTGAGCTTCTCCTTACACCGTCATAATCATCGAGGAGATCGGCTAACTTAGATGAAGACGAGATTTTTGTCCATGTGTCAACAAAATGTTCCCGAACTTCATTTCCAACTCTTCTTTTCATCTGATCTACAACCATCAGATCCTTCAACGAGTCGAAATCCGTTACGTTAACACCATCCAACCACTCCTCCAAGAAGCTTCTCAACTCAAAGGCCAGATCCCTCCATGAACTTTCCATTCTCTTTTGATGTTGCACAAACCGCAATCGAAAGGTTTCTGCACTCAATTTAAATCGTCGTAAGAGTAATTCCTTTACGTACTCGTAAACGTTAGATTCCTCTTCAGGTTCCCTTGCTATTATTTGAACAACCTCTGATGGAAGAAGTGGCATTAATTGGGTGACCCAATCTGTTTTATCAATCCTTAATCGTTTAGCTTGGCGCTCAAATATGACTAAGTAAAGACTTATATCATCATTTTTGGAATCAAATTTCTGAAGTATCTTTTGTAACTCTGAAGAATTATGTTTGGTGTTCATTTCATTATTCTCTGACATTAGGGATTGAGTTTCAATCGAAGTTTGCAACTTAATTTTCTCTAACTCAAATTGCCTCTCTTTTTCCCGTCTTTCCAAATTTTCTTTTTCTTGTCTCCTCTCCACAATACCCTCTAAAACACCCTTTACAAACTCTTCCTCGTATTCGTTAGAATTTAAAATCAATTTTCTAAGATTAGCAATCGTGAGATTCCCATCAATCTCTTCACCTAACTCACTAGCTAATTCCTGAAGATCACACTTCCTAGCTTTAGCTATGAATGCCATTATTCCAATTCAACAAAATAAAGAATTCTGCATAAAAATGAATGGTATACAAATAAAATAACACAAATCAAAATACTGGCTTATATTAAGTTAAAAGGTAAAGGATCTGTTAAAGCAGAAAACAAAACAGCAATTCTAGCTTCATTAAAGGAATTCTCCTTTTCGTTTCCTTAGAAGTATAGCTTAAATACTTATATGGCTACTATCAGACTCAAACTAAAATACTAGGTTATAAAAAAGAATGGTGAAATAATCAAATTTAACTAATAATGAAATTAATAATATTTAACAAAACATTCAATTAACTTTAGCACTTAATGAAAATATGAATTCATACGAGTATTTCTGCAGATTAATCATGTACCAAAATCACAGCATAACTCATCAATCAAACAAACAGAGATAATTAACATTCGTTTACCTTATTAAATAAAACACAATAACATAAAAATGAATTAAAAAATAATCCAGATTTAATATTCAACATTCAAAACAATATTCAATTAACCAGGATTTCTTGCTATACTTTTTAAGCTTGTTGCTTAAATATAAAATAATCCAATAATGATTATAATAGCAAATATAATACTAGATATATCAGAAATACACGTGGTGTAAGAATAGGTTTACAGATACACTTGATGTGCTATCTTTTAACTACTTTTAATTTATTCTAAGAGCACTGCTTCTTTCTACAAGGTCTTCCCAATTATAAAATACAATTCTATAATATTATATTATCGTTGTCTCGAAACGCACTGCCACAAAAGCTCCTTAACCAATATTTGACGCTGTTGCGATAAATATTCGAACAAATGTAACACTGACGTGTTTTAAAAATTAACGCTGAGGCGTTCACAAATTTAACGTTGATGTGTTCAGAAAATTAACACTGATGTGTTCTCACATTTAACACTGACGTGTTCTCTCAAACTAACACTGATGTGTTCTCACATTTAACACTGATGTGTTCTCTCAAACTAACACTGATGTGTTCAAAAATTTAACTCTGATGAGTTCACAAATTTAACAATGATGTGTTCACGAATTTAACACTGATGTGTTCTGAGAATTAACACTGATGTGCTCTGAAAACTAACACTGATGTGTTCACAACAAAAAAAAATGACGCTGATGTGCACGTTTCTGAGACAAACGATAAATATTTTCAATTCAATGGGAAAAGCATTTACAATAATAAAAATAAGCTCTCACCTCTAACCTTTTGTAGGCAACACTCCAGTAGATATTCCAACATTTCCTTGGTAGGATCCTTCCGACTACGCCAGTAAGATTTCTTACTCATCCGACGTGTATTTCTTGTGGCTGTTCCAACGACGGCTGGCGCCTACTTAACGTCTAGGCCTGAGTGATTATTTTAAATCCAGTTCAATCTTAATAATCGCCCGGTTCAATCATGTTGATTGAATAGAAATAAATACAGGAACCCATCATATTCTAGATTATTATATTATTTACATATTTACAGTAACGGTTTAAAATATAAAACATAAAAGTGAATCAAGCATCTCGTTCATGGCGAACCATGCCACCTTCGCTCCTCGTCCTTCTCTGTCTAGTCCACTTCCTGTTCGTCTCTCCTGGTTTTCACCCCCTCGGATACCATGTGACCTTTCCCCTCCTGACTGGTCTTGCAAGCTTCGTCGTTGGGAGCGGAGGAGCGGGTCTTACAATTACAAAGAAATTTTATTTTGGGGAAGTCAAAGATGCATGGGCATAATCACTGTAATTTTATCCTACACCAGATATTCATTTAGCTTTTTTTAATTTTCCAACACCATAGAAATTTGTAAATTTTCAAAAAATTGGAAAAGTTCTTGGAAAACGTAATGAAAAGAATTACCATTTAATTGCAGTTGGAAATAAAATATCAAATAAATTATTGAGAGATTATCCATAGTTCATTTTATAAACACATAATAGCTATTAATTAAGCGCTGAATAATTCAAGTAAATGTTTGGAAGTGCCGTTGCTCCATTTCTGATTTCTATCATTCCAGAGATGATAGAAATCAGAAATTAAATTATTTTGAACTTCAAGGGATTCTACTTATTTATCTAGATGACATACCTCTCGGAGTAAGGTAACTCGAACATGAGGATGAGAAGATAGCAGATGAGTCAGCCTTTTTTTATTGTTTAGATGTTTTACTAGTGGTGTTGATGATTCAATGATTTAGTCATTAAAACTTTTCAGAAGATTCCACAAGTGGGAATGTTCTAGTGAAGGTAATCTCCCTTAGAAGGTTTACCAGTTTTATTACTTGTGTAAATCAATAATCTAGCTCATCGAATTCTTTAGCCGTTATTATTCCCAATTGACAGATGAAATCGAATTCGAATTGGGAACTTCTATCACGAATCCTAGATTCATATTCCCGATTGCGGATACTTTTTACGGTTTTCAACAAAAAATAATTGTTATATACAAACGATACCAATATTAATGTACGAAGTTTTGATGCCAATTTTCCACATATATGCTTAATTACTTCTTAGAAAATGTATTGAATGTATTACTTGTTACCCACTGTCTTCAATATTTTTGAATTTTTTTTAATGCCATTAGAATGAAACACCCCAAAGTCTAATGTCCATATTTTTAGACAATTTATATAAGCTTTGTTAACTTGTATCAGAAACTGTTGACCTGAGAGTGGAAAACTACCATTACCTTTGATAAACAATTCTACTTTGATAAATTCAAAAAGATGAAAAACATGTCTAAGTGGGTTTATTTTGTTTGCTTTCATCAAAAGTTTTAATCATCTTATAAAATCCAATATAATAAAGAGGAGCAAAATAGCTCCTTTTCCCTCAAAAATACTACATTCCTCGAATCTATTTTCGAAAATACTTTCAAAATGTTTATCAGCAGAAAAAAAAATGTTGAAGCAAAATAATATAAAGTTTACTTTACTTTTTTTTCTTTACGAGAAATATTTCCTATAAGGATAGCAAATTTTCAAGTGTTCCTAGGAGATATTAATAATTGCATATCCTAGCAACATTGGTTTCCGGAATATGTCATTTTTTTTAAACTTCTTCCACTCCCCTGAAGCGATCGGGCTTTATGCATTGAAAACAACCCACGAAGCATCAAATCAGAGATCTATGCAGTAAAATAAATCAATAAAATGGTTTTACTAAAAAAAAAAAAAATATCCTCAACTGAAATTCTTCAGAAATGTGTTTATATTGGGCTATTTTTGCCTGCTTGAAATGTGACACTGCCTTTGAACACATAATTTCCTTTTTTATGTTCTGTACGAATACATTTTATGAAAAATTTATTTTCTACCTAATTTACAGACGGGGGTATAATTTAATTAATGTGATACCATCTACAGTGCAATTAACTCAATGTAACGGAATGCCTGTACTTTTTTAACTGATTTTCTTTTTGTTTTGAATATAGATCTATTTTTAATCACTTTAGGGGATATTCCATCTTCTGATGTTTTAGTTGAATTATACATAAATTTTCCTCTAATGCTTTTATTAAAATAAATTAACAATATATATATATATATATATATATATATATATATATATATATATATATATATACATATTTCTTGGATTATTATGCTAGATATAAAATGGAATGTTGTGATGACTAGACTAAACAATTAGTAAAATGTAAATTTTATTTATATAACTAAGTAGAGATTAAAATTATGTTGGAAGTATGCAGATTTAAGCAAATAAAAATTATTCATTAAAAACTGTAGAAAAAATTATAGATGTTTACCAACGTATTTCGTATATACATTAAAGTACGCCCCGTCTACCGATATTTTGGCTATATGTTTATTTACCTTCAGCATTTGTATTTTAGCCTTAAATCTACATTCTCGTGTTGTAGTGTTTCTTAATAATCATCTCCTGTTGTCAGGGCCCATAATTATACACAAATGGTAACTATGGGCACTGAAATATGCTTATTCTTTACCGGCGTAATTTGTAAAAGGGCAACTGTAAATTTTCTTATCAAGAAGATTCAATCCTTATATGAATAAAAATCCTTATATGAATAAAAATATATTTCAAATTGATAACATTTTCAGGGCGAATTTAATAGCTATCTAGAATTAAGTAAACCATAATGAGTGCACATTAAAATAAATTAATTTATATCATATTGGAATTTTAAAAGAAAAATGCATATTTATTAATTATTATTTACGATATTTAATTTAGTTATTTCATATTTTCTAACTAAAATCTTACTTTTTTAAAACTTATATTTAGTTAAAATAAAGTGAATGCACCTGTGTGCGCTGTCACTTTATAAGCCAAACTAGCGCTATCAAAGTCATATATTTGGAGGATGGGATGGGAATTTCTTAAATCATAATTTGAATTTAATTAATCAAAAATTTAGCGACATTTTGGCGCTTCTTGGCGCCAAAATTATCTATCTAATTGCATTATAGCACAAAAATAATTTTAGGACTATCATAACGATCAAATAATATCTTTAAAATTATATCAATGATTTAGCCTTTAAGTTAAGTTTTTATTTTTAATGAATTTTTAAAAAAAAATATTTAACTATTTTTATAAATAATTTACTTCAAACAAAATAAAACTAAAATTTAGCTTGCATGGGCATATTTTGTGGACATATAAAAATAAGCTTTGATAAATGTGTTGTCATCAAGTTGACAAAAGCCCAATTAAGAATTAAATTAACTCTCTCTCCCTCTAACTAAACATGAAAAAGTGTATTATTCAGCAAGTGTTTGTAATGAAATTAAATAAATGTAAAATAGATATTTTAAGACAGCTGACAAATATTTAGAGAGATACATCTTTCAAAGAACAAAATAACATAAGGCTTCTATAATTGCATGAGTTACGTGACTATTAAAATTTGAAGTGTTAAAACATTTTACTGAAGAAGCTATAAAAAGATTAAATTTCGTAAAATGATGAATTGAAAATTTTAACAAACATTCGTCTTGGCGAACCAGCTGGTCGTCAAATAAAGCTAGTATCTAATAAGTAAAGGGACACAAAAATTTAATCCTATTAAAATATTATCATTTCATAGGGTTGGTATTAGTATCAATTCTCATCTGTTTTATTATATATGTATTAAAAAAATAAAAGCAGTTGAAATAAATAAAAATAATTTAGGTGATAAAATACAAAAATCTAATTTATAAATCTTATGAAAATCTAATAAAATACAAAATCTACACCACAAAAATCTAATATATGATATCACATAGATAATAAATATAAAGAAAACGTATTAAATGTTAATTTTTGTTATCATTAAATACACTGTATACATTAATTCTTTAGTTTTTAGCAGAATAAAACTTTTATCCATCAATATTTTTAATACATAGGTTTAAAATAAAGAAATAAAGTATTCAAATAAAAGATATTTAAGCCATTGAATTCTCAATTCTCAGTTCCTAACTTTAAACCAAAGTTTAAAATAATGAGCTGTAGATTTATTTTATCTGTGCTTAAAGTTTCAAATTCAAATGCTGGCGAAAAACCAAGTTCTGCGTGTTAAATGGTCCAGATTAAATCCCCAGAGAAATTATTACCGAACGTCAAGAGAATATATTAGATAAAATAATCAATACTGAACCTCTGACATTGGTAAATTAATATGCAGTGACGATTACGCCCAGTAAATGCCTGAAGGCAACGACTTAAGTTCGCTTTTCCGTTGAATCATTGCTTGAATTTATTGCCAGAAATATGCTGATTTCTTTTGTCTTTTACTTAATTAGTGAAGCAAAGATCTATTTTATCGTCGTTTTTGTCTACCACTTAATATTAAAATCAATCACGTTTAAGCTAGGAAAAAGCTCCTATATAACCAGAATTTTACAAATTGTCTTGTCTTTTGTAGACTAATTCAGAGCGGTTCTTAGTATTCATTTTCATCTTGAGATGCAGAAAACAGTTTTAAAAATAAACGAATTATCAGTAAGATAATTTTAAATTGACAGTTATCAAGACAGAAGATGACTTGAATTTTTTTCCTTGAGTTTTCTATGGATAGTTTAATAATATTAACCTTCGGTTTTGAAGCAATACAAGGTGTCCAATTGGTTTAGTTTAGTTTAGTTACCTTAAAATTTTGTTTCACAGCAGCACGAGATATTCTTTTTGATTTGTCAACTAATACTGAAACATGATAGAAGATGAATATGATATTTGAACTCACGCTTCTAGTGGACTTTTTCAAATTTTCGTGCCATATCAGTAGTATACTATTTACGGATGGATCTTATAATTTTGAAACTCTGTCAAGAAGATATCTGAACTTGAATTTCTTCCCTAAGCTAGCAACTTGCGCCAGTGAGTGGACATTTGACAAGTGAGACATAATAGAAAGTCTTCGTCAAATTGAAGCCAACAGGGTCTTTAACCCAATCAGTTTTGAAGTTGAAGACATATATAGTACGGAATCGAGATCTTAGAAGTAGACCACCATGAACATTTAAATATTAATGGAAATTGTCAGAATTAATGCTCAAAGTAAAATGGATTTCGTGAATTTGATGGGAAAATTGCCCTCATATTAGCTGGCTGCTCTCATATAGTTAGGTAAAAGTAATTATTTATCTATAAATTCGTTCATAGTAGGTACAGTGAAAGTAGGGCAATACATTTATGTCAGGGAATGCAGTTTTGGGGTGCACTGTGAATTTGTGAACAACAGTCAAATATCGAATGTGACAACTGCATTTTTGCTTTCACTAAGCTTCTAGACTGCGCCATTGCGAAACTGTTTGAGCAGTCATGTCAAGTTTGAACTCATTTATCGCCTGACATCTCAGTGCCTTTAATGAAATTTACTTTAAAGCTAAAATGATTCTCCTCTGAAGCCGGGACTTTAAAACAAGATCAACGTGGCTCCATCAAATTTCTATGTCAGCTGTTAGAATTAATGTTCAAATTAAAATGGGACTTCTGAAGCTTGATGGGAATATTGTCTTGCACATTTAG
This sequence comes from Argiope bruennichi, assembly GCF_947563725.1. Lineage (NCBI taxonomy): Eukaryota > Metazoa > Arthropoda > Arachnida > Araneae > Araneidae > Argiope > Argiope bruennichi. The sequence continues at coordinate 58,952,269 of NC_079155.1, read as the reverse complement.
TTAGATAAAAATTATTATATATCTATGAAATCATTTGAAGTAAGTCCGATGAAAGCAATAAAATCAACTTGTGTTCAGAACATTATATTTAAAAGGAATATTTCATAAGTATTTTTTTTTTCAAATGAATTCTTTTAAACCGTGGTTACCATGCCAAGTCTTAGAGATTTGAAAATTGATCTCTCGAGACTTGTTTGTACAGAAGAACCCCCATACAAATTTATGTATTGTGCTATGAATCTTTCGAAGTATATATATTCATATACGATGGACATGGAAATTTGTAGTGCATTGTAAATAAGCGTCTTCTAATTTTATTACAAATTACATTATATATTTAAAGAAATCGTGCACAGTATTTCAGATAATCTAATTTTTTAACAAAAAGTAATTCATTGTAGCGTATTTCGTAGCAAATAAAATAATATGATAATTAAACCAAAAACTCATTTCGACATACTAATTGCCAGCTTAATTGTCGTCCATCGGCTACAACATTTATATTGTTCCATATTTGACCTTGACCTGTCTTTTCATTTTTGAACAATCACTATGCCTTATCTTCACTCCTCTGACAACCTTTCATCGTAAAGAAATTATTAGTAGTAATGTTAAAAAAATAGATTAGTTAGATTTAAATCAATGACTCCAATAAACTTAATAGCATATGAAGAATTTATTTTATTTATATTTTATACCATTTTTTATAATAAAGTTTTTCTATTTGAAAAAAAAATGCAGCATTGAAATAATATGGCATTACATTACGTAGAACGACAACAATTACAATACGTGATTATTTCTGATTCAACTGGAACTGAATTCAAATAAAATCCACAATCTTCTTAAACGGAGTTGTGTTCTAAATTTAGTACAGTTGCAGATATATATAATATCATGCTTGCAGTTACGTGACATTTGTCGTGATATTTACATTTAGGCATCTCTTTTGCAAAACTTTCGTTTTTTTCATGAATTTAAGAGGTAAACTATTCTCAATTTTTCTTTCTTTTCATATTCTGTGCTTTCTGCCATAAATAACATTTGTTTCACGTTTTTTAAAGGACCTATTTCTCAAAATGTAAATATACGATTTAATGTATATCGGGTCTTTGAATTCTCTTAAATAGTTTCGGAAAATTTTAGATCATCGTATTATATTTATATCACAAAGAAAAAAAATCTTTTATTTATTATGAAAATGAAAACCAGCTCAATATTACATATTTAGCAAATTTTCATTCTCCCAAAAATGTTTATAATTGTCATAAATTAAATATTTATTAAAATTTATTTTGATATCAGTAATTATTTTATTTTTAAATTGATTATAGATGCAGCAATTATCAAGCATATTATTTGTTCGTAATCAAGGATTGTTTTCCACCTGAAATACTTCATGTTTCTGCTTTTAGTATATACAATTTTATTTATTTCTTGAGGATTTTGTTTAGTTAAATTGTTGCTTTTTTTATAGTTCCACTTTTCCGATATATGACACTAAATGTCATCAATAAATACTTGACATTGATTCTTAAATTAAACTGCATGTTTCACAATAAAAGTTTTCTTTTTTATTTGTTTGTGAAGAAAAAAAAAGACTGAAAAAATTTGTTAATATATACAGCGAATATAAGAATTTATATTTAAGTAAAACTAAATGCGTTCAACATATACCACTCACTTGAACCAAAGCAGTTATTTTGAGCTCAAGTGATAACAATATATATAATTTGAATTATGTAAATATCTGTAGTAACCATACATTACTTTTGCAACGATATTAAATTCGAAATTTCAAGCGTTCTGATATACTGAAGCACAGATTCAGTAGTTGAAATAAAAATTATTATCATGAATTTTAACTATGTTACAGCAATTAAAATATTCCAATATACCTTTCTGATATTTATTTTCTCCAGAAATATGTATTTATATTATAAAAAAATGCCAGAAAAATCTTATATTTAATTTATATATCTCTATTTTACGACTATAAGGTATAAAACTGAACTGAATACAAGTGAAAAAAGTGATGAACAAATTGATACTTTTTATGTAAAGTAATTCCAAGTATCCTGTGTTGCAATAATTCACTCAGTAATGATAAATTACAACTTTTTTCTTCAATCCTCTCAGTATTATTTTAAAGCTCAAAAAAAGGGGGGGGGGGGTGCCAAGATATATGAGTCTCCTACATCTTCAATTCCGATTCTAAAACTAAATGCATGATTAAATGGATACTTTTATCCGTATAAATTACATTTTCTTTGCCTCCTTGAATAAATACCCTGTCCAGGAGTAAGAAATTTACCTTCCAATCGAAGATAATCAGTCTTGGTTAACCACAAAGCCTCTGAAGCCTCGCACTTTTTTCTTTACCCATCCACTTCAATTTCCCATTGAATACAAGGACCATTTATTGTACGTTTGCAGCCTACCTGATTAGCACTGATTGCGAAGGTGACCTCCACGTTCCTTGCCGAGATTTAAGGAATTTGAAGCATTGCAATGCTATTTATTTTTTATTTTATTTTATGTCTAAATGAATCGCTGCAACGGAGAACAGCTTAAAATAATATTTATATCAATTATGATTAATTTTGTATAGGTTTTATGAAGCAGGAACATATTATAAACAGTTTAATTAGTTTCTAATTATTAAAGTATTGATTTTTTACCTACGTGTCGTATTTTCCTAGGGCAATTTTTTTAAAAATAATTTTCAGACAGTTGAGTTAGTCAGTATAGGAAAGACAGGAAGGAATTAGAAAATAATTAAATTATCTATCTAAATCGTTCTTTTAAATTTTAAATTTTCTTTATTTATGAACTTTATTGTTTTATCAAAGTTTTGTTTTAAATTTTTCACATCAAGCAGTAGTAAATTTCGTTAAAAAAACGTATACAGTACCGTGTAAATAAATCATTATTATTTCTTTCTTTAAACAGTTCCTGATTCTCACATATTCTAAAAACATCTACCAAAGTTGTCCTTCATTTCTCTTTTAGGTTTGTTTCAGATGCTGAGAATAAATTGTTTGAGAATTTGCTTTTTAAAATTTAAAATAATGTATTCGTGATGAATTGAATTCATTTATTTTTAATGCCGTGGTTGTGACCAGTCTTTTAAATCAAGAATGTGCATAAGAATATAAAGTAATAATTTATAAAGTTCATGTTTATTTGTGGGTAGAATATTTATTTGTGGGTAATATTTACATACTTACATTAATACATGAAATTAAAAAAAATTACCTCTTTTTTTTTTCTTTTTTTTTTTTTGCTTTTTAGAAAATTATCACATATGACACATTAAAATAAAAGCGAATTATTCTTAGAAATCAACCTTCAAATTTGTTGTAATTTATGCAATAGTTGTTCGAATCCCGAATTCGTAGATTTTCTTGAAATGGAGATACGTTTTGCTTTATATATCTGGAAGAAGTTTTTTAGAATTTTTATGGTTAAAGAATTCTGCCCAGCTCTGTTCTCTGATCAGTTTTGCTAATAGTTAATATCTTATTCAAACTGTTCCTTGTGCAAAGACATCCAGTTCTTTTCAACTGATGACAGGGAAATGTATTATTTCAGTTTTTCTTGAATGTCTTTAAAACTCCCTAGTTCTCTCATTACACGCTTATATCAAATTATAGAATAAAAACTTCCGTACATTTTCAAGCTTTTATTTTTTCAAGTTTTCATTTTTGCAAATATGGGTTCTAAACTACTTTCTCGTTTTCAGTAATTTACGACCCCGCAGATCATCGAATTCGCATGTGACCAACATGAAAAAAAAAATCATAGCTGAAACAACATTTGTTATTTTTTTATATTTTTTTAGTGTCCAACATTTCTCCCTTTTTGCAATTTGCACCTACCAAACGTCAGTTGGGACCCCATATCGTATGGTGAATCCTTATCCTCTTGATGCCTATTATAACCCCTTTGAATTGGTCGGTCGAATTCGTAAACACCTTTTTATAACATTCGAATTTAATACTGAACAATCTGTTAGAAATTATTACGGATTCAGAATTTGTGGGCTATTGAAAATTAAGGTTTTCTATTCAGAACGTATCCTTTTTTCTAAAAGCGTTTCCAAGCGGAAAATCAAGAAAAAAGATTATGAGAATAAATGAATCTAAAAATGGCATCTTTAATTACTCAATCTAGCTCTGAACTGCTGCTGTAAATTTTATCTGATAGATAAAAAAGAAATATCTAGATGTTCATTTTGAAATCCTGTACTATTCTACATAAGCTCTATATTTGGAAAAAAATTGTTCCATAATAAACACTCATTATAAGTATGCAAACTGTATTTATCATTTGATTTCTAAAATATGTAAAATAATATGGCGAAATAAAAAAAATATTTAAATTAGTGAATTTCATATTTTTTTTCTCATCTTCAGAATATGCGCAAAGATAGAGTTTTCTCCTACTCTCATAGAAAATGAATTATAATATATAATTTATAATATATAATTTATAATCTTCGTTCATATACATTTATGTTATATATGAAATACTTTTACTATCTATTTTATTGTAAGTAATATATCATAGTGATATTTTGATTGAACTATGTGCAAATCCCAAAAGGATATATGTAGCTTAACTTTTACGGAAAGCATAGATATGGAGGATAAAAAAAATGAATATTAGATTGACTTAATTTCCATATCAATTTTATCTCTTCTTCATTTCCATGCAATGCACTTGATTTATGAACCCTATACAATCTAAAATATTATTTTTACGGAAATTCATGTTTCACAAAAAATATATCGGAAAATTTGGGATACATGCCTTTGTTACTAGGATATATATTTATTTCACTTACGTCATGATTATTCAATTTATGTATTTGAAAGCATTTGTTTATCATAAAAGTTAGGGAGTGTGTTTACAAGAAAACATTATATTCAATATACATATATTTTTTGAACAAAATTGTGGAATATATTTTTCCTCATCGTTCGGCCTGATGGCAAATATTTTCAATCTGTCCTTTCTCCAATAAATAAAATGGAATACTGTAAGATATACAAATTTTGTTTACCTCTTTTAAATACTGTAAGTGCTACGACAAAGAAACGAATTTCATGTAAAGATTGCAGATTTTGACATTCATTTTGCATTTCTTCAGCTACTTAAAAGTGCATTTCCCTAAATGGATTTTATAATTTTCAAGCCATTTGATATTATTTGTACAATATGAATGAAACCTTGAAAAATTGTTTAGATTTGCATGAAGAATTGTATACAAGTATAGCAAGTTGTACCAGATAAGTACTGCATAATTGCTAATTATAATAATAGTATTTTTATAAAAATGTTCTTTCGTTATTTAGGCGTATAAATCAAACTTTTATTCTGATTATATATTTCAGATTATATAGATCTAATCAAGTTTATATTTTAACAAGCTACTTAATATTAGGGAAATTCTTTAGTTTTGGAATATTTTTAACCATGTATTTGTTTAGTTATAGCTAAGTTTGGTATCTGTATTATGAAAATCCTAATTATGAGTCCCCATAAATAATATAAACAAAGTTATTTAATGGTTACCGATTACAACGAAATGTTTTATATTGCAAAGCGGGAAAATTCATCTTGTTTCTCTGAATTAATTTGCATAGCATCTATTCTTTGATAATTTTCAAATTATTTTCACTTTAAACTCTCAAACTATCTTCGTTGATAATTTACAGATTATCTTCACAGGGTGTACTGAAAATGTAGCGAAAATAATCTGGGGGTAATTCTGGGATCTCTATGCACATAATGCAAACGTGGGATCAAATCCACACCACTCTAATGATGTGATGACCATTAGAATTAAATGCTAGTTCCCTTTGCTTGTTACCGTGATAATTGTCTTATTATTATTTTAAATGCTAAACAGAGTAGCATTAGTTCCGAAGTAACTGTTATCACAAACAAGTTTATTACTGTATAAAAATGTTTCAAAAGGAAAAATCGTCTTAAAGAGGAAATAAGTCTGAGAAAGTTAAGAATCTGCTAAATTAAGACTTTAAATTGTAAGCGATAGTTAGAATAAGCATGAAGTAATTAATAAAGAATTGATGATTTTACGATTAATTATATCAAATTTGATTGTCAAGTGCGAACAATAAATGCTCTTTTTTCCTTTTAATATAAATTGTCTTATAAAAATATCCTAGAACTGTTTGCAAATTTTTTTTCACGAATACCATAATGGTATGGAAATAGAATTTTATGAAAAAATTCAAATCTACATGAACATAAAAGTACTGTTTTTCTCATAAAAATGTAAATGAAATTGAGTTGAAAAATGTTACTTTGAGATAGCTTATAGAAAACACTCTAAAATAGCATAGATAAAATTTGGAGTTGCAAAGTGATGCCTACAGTGAAAAAAGAAAATAAAAAACTTTAGCAAAGGAAAACTTCAAAGCCTTCAGGGTAGGCACCGAAGCAAAAAGGCGAGAAATCACTTTGAAGGAGGTGAAGTCCCCTTCCATTTTGATGTGAACCGAGTGACATTTTAAATTTAAGGATGCGGAAAATAAGAAAATCAGGAAATGGTCAGAAATCTGCTTAGAATACTATGTAAGGTACATTTTGGAAACCAGAGAGTAATTCAGAACTTCGTTGCATTATGACTTATTGTATTTCGCGATACAAAATAAAATTATGAATAAGGCTATTTTATAGTATTTTTCTAAAATTTCTTTCTATATTTATAAAATTGAAAACTTTTTTGTATTTTTTTGAATGCACGTTTTTTTTTTTTTTTTTTTTTTTTTTTTTTTTTTTTAATAAAATTCTATAAAATTCCTATTACAATTCCACACAGATTCGAAGGAAATTTTGGAAACATGTTCCTTAGAACTTAGAAATAGTTTATGTTTTATTAAAAGGTTTCTATAATCCTCTAAAAGAAATGAAATAGGGTTTGATAAGTTCAAAGTTTGTCAGCCAAAATTTCTGAGAAAATTAACAGATGAAAAGTTACTACACCATTTTAAAATTTAAAAGATATCTTTACAGTGACATAAGTTTCATTTCTGTTTATTCTATTTTTAATCAATATTTTGATAACTTATTTAAAAATAATTTATTACAATATTTCTATTTATAATACAATAACTTGATATTTCAAGCTACCATAACTATTAAATAACATGTATCACACGCATACTTTTTTTCGATGCTAAACTTAATTTATTTTCTATCCACATTTTTATTTGCGCTGTTGTTTCATAGCTTTTTTAAAAATAATCTGAGATGAATTGGTTAATGTGGTTTCTGTAGATACGTTGTATATTATTTCTTCTTTAAGTGGCGTCTATTAGAGTTGTAATTTTTTTGAAATAATTCCTCTTTTGTCTCGGTACATCTAAAATTTTTAATGAATTTACTTCCCTTTTTATTAAGATTCCAAAATGCTTATGCAGATAATAAAATCTGCAGCAGTGCAAATATTTTTCTACAATGTATCAATACAACGAAAAATTATTTTGAAAAACCATGATAATATGCCAAAAGCTCAAATTATATCTAATAGGTAAATAATCATTTACTTGAAGGTTATGCAAATTATGTTATTGTTGGAATTAGTATTTTTTTAGAACATCCTAATATTATAATTATTTGTTTATCGAATTCATTTCATTAATTCCATTCAAAAATTTAGCAATCTATCAATACAGACTTCAGAAAATATTAATATTGTTAACAAGCTGTTTCCAACCGTTGAAGTTTTTTTTTTTTTTTAATCATCAGGAATTGTTCATAGAATAGTAAGAAAGTCCCAGTTAAATCAAAATTAAATGAAAAGTTTGCATTAAGTTGGATACCAAGGCATTCAAATACAGTAGGCACTAAAATATACAGTACTGATACTCGCGCATCTCGAATACGTGGTTGCGTTTGTCTATGAGGTATAGTTCCAGCTACACGTCTTCGCAGTTGTGAAAAGGAAGTTGTGTTGTGCAGTTATTGTTGGAAATGGGTCTCTCGATGGAGGAAAAAAGTATTTATAGTTGAGAATTATTTCCACTCATAGGAAACAGTCGTAAAGGTGGGCGGAGTTTGTAAAAGGTGGCAGAACAAGTTTAATTAGACGGCACTAAGTAACACAGTTATGTTGTCTATTGTTACGAAATTTTGCCGTTTTGTTAGTGTATTGTGTAAAGGAAGGGAAAGTTTGATAGATAAGTAAAATGTGTTCAAATATGAAGATCCACCAAGGACTGTGCCTACATTACTTGAGAAAATTATCTCTTTTTGCAAGAATCTACAACAACCTTTGTTTCTGGATATGTACAAGAAATTGTGTGAACGATATGAATACTGTCTACAGCGAGGCGGCGCACACTTTGAACGGTGCTTACTTACATTACGCTTAATGTAGTAAATCAACACGCAAATAGTCTTTATGTATTATGTATGTTAATTTCTTTGGAGGAAAAAATAAACTCACAGATGACAATAATGTAATTGTGTTCATCTTTCCATTTAAGTACTGTATATTTTGGCGCATACTGTATTTCTTGGAAGGAATAGATGGATTCTGGTCATGAAGAAGAATTCATATTTCAATTGATAATCATTGAAGATATCATCACATGTTACTAGAAACAAACTGCATCACTTGTTACTACATGCCTACTTCACATTATACCCCAAACAATCAAAATAACAAAGCCCAGATGATATTCTTTCTTTCTTTTCGTTTCTCGATGTTTAAAATATAAACGAGAAAGCATAATAAGAACAAGCTTAACTGTCCAGATGGCAGATAGAAAAAAGTCACTGACCAAATTTTTTTGCACAATTTGAAGTATTCAATTTATAGATGAAACTTGATGTAGATTTTAAAATCCAATCAATATAGTCTTTCAATTTTTTTTGTCTTCAAAAGACTAATTTAGTAAGCGCTATCTACACATTTTTATTTGATTCTCTGAAATTTGTTGAAGTATATTAATTTTGATTTCTTGGAATTAGAGATGAAAGCTTTTTTTTGCAATGATCTATTATTTCATAAAATTATTATTAATTTAAATAGTTGTACACTGAATAGTATGCGAAATGACTATTATAGAAATATTAATATTTAGTTAATAATCCAGTTAAATAATTATGAATAAAAATTTATATGCTATTAGTTTAGGCTCATTTCCTCCTTTTTTATGCTGTCGAAGTTTGTAATATATAATTTTAAAATTCGATTACAATATAAAATTTAATTTAATCAATGCAATTAATAAATAAACTTTTGTTCTTAATGAATTCCATCCAATGGCTTATTAGCTATGAGATGAGAAACGACTGATATGTTGTAAAGTTCTTACATTCCTGTGGGTACAATAACAATTTTTAATTTTCTAATATTATTTTAATTGATGAGCAGACCTCAGTGTGAGGAATAGACGCATGAATTTCATATGGTGGATGTTAAAAGAATTTAGCCACAACTAGGCTCTTCAGATTACTCTAGTTGCAAGAACATAGTAGGAGTAAATCGCTTACTCGCTATCAATTTAAAATTATATGCATGATTAATTAAATTTCAATTTCATTAATCTAACATTTTACAGAATTACATAAATAATAATAAGTATATGAGAAAAAAAAAGGTATCAGATATTTTTACAGCAATATAATTGTGAGGACGCTGCAGATGATGCAAATCAGAAAACTAACTGAAGGGAAGAGAGTTGAGGAGATGAACGGCAGGAGAGACGGTCCAAAAACGGAGGATTGATGTTTGGAGCTCGATGATGTTCTTGTATTAAATTTCGTTATATTGTTCTTGTATGTTATGTGTCGTCCTAAGTGAATGTCAATTAAATGTTGTTAAAGAATTAAATTTGGTGTCACACCAATTATTTTCGTTTACACTTACTAATAAAAAGGGCAGTTTCTGCCTTACTTTTCTTTCCAGATGAGGAATCGAAAGTTAAAAAGATTGGCAGCGTCGACATCTTGGTGGCAGCGAACGAGATCTGGATTAATGAAAATGTCCATTATTTTTAAAGTTAATCCAGAAGGAAATCGAAGAAACCCGATGAATCCGGGTATGTGATGAGAAAAGTTATGGCAGTAGCCAAAGGAACTCAGGTAAGTTAAATATTTACTGATTTTGTGCGCACATAAAGATATAGTTTTGTTCCGTCAGGAATATAATTTGTTGCACCACGTAAGTGATTTTGTTCCCCCAGGAATATATTTTGTTGTATCACATCACTGATATTGTTCCGTCAGGAATATAGGCTTTATTATCACGTCAGTGTTTTCCAGATTTTTAGTGTCGTTTCTTAGCATGTTGGTAATATATCTTTACAGCATAAATAAGTATTAATTTATTACAGTTTATGTTTTGTTCCGCCAGGAACGTGCCATTTTATATGTTACGTCAGTGATAATACCGCGTTCGTAGTTACGATGATTAAATATACTTTATGGCAGTAAAATAAAGGGAAAAAAAGAAAGGTGATTATTGTACCTTTTAGAGAAATAATAATAAAACATGCTGTGTTAAAAATTTATTTCTATCAATAAATGATCTGAGCAATTGTTGACACTATCGTTTCATTTTGAAAGGGTGAATGCTGTCATAAGTAATTGTATATCAATTTGTAATAAATTCTATATTTTTATAGGAATAAAACGGATGCTCTATTGATATATTTTTTTAAATATATAATAAAGTAATTATTTCATAAACATGGTAACAAATTAATTCTTGGGAAATACAATAATAAGCTCTACGGGTTTTTGTTTCACATGTTGTTGTTTTTTTTCAAATATACTGGACATTGAAGAATTTATTTTGATTGTTGTCTTTGATAAGTGATTTGTTTAATTAAATTTTATGCTTTATAATTCTATGTTCTAGTTGAAAAATAATTACCAGTAAAACTTCCGTTTTGATTCCGAAAGAAAGATATTTTAAAAATCATTCTTTTCTGATTGACAAGCGTATTTCCGGTGTTCTGGATACTTCATTTTTTTTTATGAATCCTGTCGGTGGTAGTTAAAAAAAAAAAAGAAAACAAGATATAAGTAAAAGGAAAGAATAGATTTATGGGGATTTTTTTATCATCTAATTTATGCCATTTGTGTTCTTTTTTTTATTAAAAGGATATTTCTTTGAATTAATACTGTTTGCTGTTATTCGGGAAAGCATTCTAATTCTCTCTTCATTTTATGATTGTTTACGTACTAAATTCGTTGTTATTATTTCGTAACATTTGACTATAGCTCAAACAAATATTTCTGGTTTAATATTTTAATATGAATGATCTTTATTAATGGAAGATTTATTACTTTTGCATTTCCTTTTTTATTGATATAAGTATAAAGGAAATGTTGTATTAGAGATTATCTTTTATTACTGAGAAATAGAACTGCAATTAAAGTTACTAAAGGTTAATTTGTGCGTCATCATAAAAAATTGTTACAAATGCATAACATTTTTTTTATGTTTAGAATTTTAAGAAAGATTTTCAAATAAAATAAAAGTGGTTTGGAACATGTACTTGAATTTTAGATTGTTAAAATAATTTTTATGAATTTAAAAATTCTCAAGATAATTTTGTTAGCAATTATTATTATTATTACATTATTTTCTTTTGCATTCTTTCAATATTGTAAGGAGTATCTCCGCAGTAACATAATTCTTGTTGCACGTTTTTAAAACAATGAGTATAATTAAAAAGAAATAGGGTACGTTTCTTTTTTGGGTTGATAATTATTATTTTATAATGGCATTTTTGGCAAAGGGTATCAAGTGTGATCTTATTGCATTGGCAACTGAAATGGGAGAGGAACCAAAATCGGATATGACAGTATATGGGCTAAAATCATTAATAACTAGCACTCAGGCCTATGAAGAAGAATTTGTCAAAACTTAACTAGAAACTATAATCTCTACAAGAAAAGATCAAGAGTTAAAATTGCAGATGGAAGTAACAAAGAAAGAGAATGAGTTGAAATTGCAGATGGAGATGGAATCGAGAGTTCAAGCTTATATTGATGATATAATAGTGTACTCCAAAACATGGAACTAACATTTGATTCATATGAGGAATATATTGCAAGAATTATAAAAGGCGAAGTTTTCTGTAAATTATAAAAAATGCACTTTCGCAGCCCGAAAACTACAGTTGCTGGGCCATAAGATAGGAAGGGGTAAGCATGCCCCAGACGAGGAAAAAATGGGGCAATAAAACGGCTAGAAAGGCCGAGAAAAAAAGGAAGTAAGATCTGTGTTAGGACTGATGGGATTTTATCGATCATATATTCCTAATTATGTGGAAATCGCAACCCCTCTAACTGAACTAACCAAAGGAAAAAAATCAGAAGATGTAAATTGGGGAAAACGCGAAGAATCGTTGTTTAGGTTGAAGAAAGCTTTATGTGAGGCAACCGCGTTAAATGCCCCTGTTTTGACAAACCTTTCGAAATTCACTCAGATGCTTCTGAATATGCTGTTGGTTGTTGTCTAACCCAAAAAGATGGAAAGGGGAATTATAAACCAATCGCATTTGTAAACCAAAAATTTAATAAAGCTAAAAAATAAAAAAAAAATGGTCAACCATTGAAAAAGAAGCTTATGCCATCTTATTTGGATATTAAAAAAAATCTATTAATGGTTGCATGGAACTTCGGTAAAAATCCTGACTGGTCATAGTCCATTAAAATACTTAGTAGAAAAAACTCCCAAAAGCCCTAAATTAACTAGGTGGGCATTGGCTTTGCAATGATGGAGTTACAAAATTACTCATCGATCTGGAATCTCCAACAAAGATGCTGATGCTTTATCTCGTCTACAAACTAAGCATTAGTTATTTTATTTTGTTAAAATTAGCTCTCAAATCCATTGTGTTAATGTTTGTTTTGTTCATTTTTTATTTCAACATATATACGCTATATTCTTATGCCGTTTAGTTATTTTCCATATGTGCATTCATTTTTATTTAATATATGTATGCTATGTTCTTATTTCGTTTAATTATTTTTTATATATATATTCGGAACTTTCATTGTTATTTCAACATATGTATAAAATGTTCTTATTTCGTTTAGTTATTTTTTAACATATGTTCAGAACTTTGTCCAAAGGAAACAAAGAAAAAATTTTTGTCGTTTGAAGAACAGTTTTTCTCTTAGGGGCGGCATGTGAGGGCGCTGCGGATGATGAGAATCAGAAAACGAATTGAAGGGAAGAGAGTTGAGGAGTTGAACGGCAGGAGAGATTGTGCAAAAAGGGAGGATTGATGTTTGGAGTTCGATGATGTTCTTGTATTAAATTTCGTTATATTGTTCTTGTATGTTATGTGTCGTCCTATGTGAATGACAATTAAATGCTGTTAAGGAATTAAATTTGTACCAATTATTTTCGTTTATACTTACTAATAAAAAGGGCAGTCTCTGCCTTACTTTTCTTTCCAGATGAGGAATCGAAAGTGAAAAACCTCGGCAGCGCCGACAGTAATGTTAAAATAAATTGCTAAAAAAAATTCTGCTTCAATTTTGGACTTCATTTGGATTATTTTTTTTTATTTGTTGTATGCACCTTTGAAAACTGTTTAGAAACCAAGCAGGTGACCTGATTAGAATGGATATCCCATATATATATATACATAATAATTGAATTAATAATATAGATACATTGTAAGTTCACATAAATCATTTTTCTGGCATTCATTTAGCTAGAAAATGTCATATTTCACATTTATTCAAATTTTTACTGACAAGTACTTAAAATTAAACTTTTCTTTTGCTTTCAATAAGAGTTAATCATTTGAGATTTTACCATCAAAATGTCAAGGTTAGCAGGTTAACTTTTATTTCCATTTTCTATAAAATAAATTGATAGAAGTTATGCTTAAAAAATATATTTTTATTTTTTTTAATTAGAAACTTAATTTAAGTTAAAATATTCATATAATTGAAAATATGTTTTTTTATTTTAAGATAATGCAAAAACAATGTTTATATTGTTATAATTTCAGGTGTTACCGTGGTGGAATGTCAAAATAATGTTAAATTTGAATTAATTATAATATTGATTAAAATATGAAAAAATCGCTCAGAGATATGCATTTCCATCTTCAAAATATATATTTAAAAAATTTGGAAGTTCTATGCCAAAAATGATCTAGTTTGTAGAGTTCCAAGACACACGCAGTCATTCATCCTTATTTTAAATTAAAAGAAAATGGTAAGATTTTGCATGAAACTTCTTTACCAGAAAGAATTTCAACCTTCGGGTATATGCATCTCAAATAAGATTTCTCACATTCGGGGCATTTTTTAATAAACGTCAAAGAGTAATAATAAAAACATCATACGATTATTATATCGACGTCATAACATTTACTATTAAAGTAAAACCGCCTAAAACATTTCTAAGATACCACGATGGTAGCATGTCACACATTCGCAATCTTTTTATCTGTGCGTTTTCCAAAAAAGACTGTAAAAAGATTTTAGAAAAAAAAAAAAGAAATAAAAAGATGATGCGTTTGCGTCTACTCTGACTTTTCGTTTAAGTTATTTCTGCACTTAATACCCAGACGAAAAACGTCAACAATAGTTCTGAAATCCCCGTGGGCAGGTGACAAAAAATGACAATTTTCCGGCCTGCCGTGGAGTAATAGATGGAATAAAAGCAAAGAAACGCACCACTATCACGATCGATACAAGGATATTTTGGTCAAAACATCTCACAACACTTGTTTATTTTCCAGATTTAGAGCGAAAATGGTGCAATGCCGTGAAAATGTGCACTTCCCTTCAAGTAAGAATAGATAGTTCTGATTTATTTGATCTTGGCATCCTGATAGGATTTTGAAATACACTTCTATAGTAATTTGAATAGACATGGTTAAGATAGTTGTTTCAATGTTACGAATTATATAGCTAATTTTCACGAATTTCTTTTCAACTTTCAACAAATATACATTTTTAAAATAACTCGTTAGTAAATGCATGCAAATGTAAAACGGGTAGAAACGCATTTATGCTAATAATCCATGGAAATTATTTTAATGATCCTTACTATTATTAGCAAGTAACAAGGATCATTACATAAAATCTTCACTTTTCGAATTATAAACAAAATATTTGAATAAAATATCTTGCGACTTGATAGATAAGGAACATTTAAAATGAAGTATAACTAAAACTTTATTTCAGGAGGATATATTTTGTTTAAGTTCATTTTATTATATAATATTTAGTAAGTTTATAGTAAGTGAGTAAATATAAATAAATAATATTTAGTAAGTTTATTCGATTTCTACATTATAAATATTTTTAAATTCCATTTATGTCATTACGCATTTTTCAGCATCAAAAAGTAATAATTTAGTAACAATTTCTCTAAAGTAATAAAGTAATTTTAGTAATAAGTTCCTATTCGAAGGATTTCTAAATTTCTAAAAAAATTATTATGCTATTTATTTTTGAATCCGTGTGGGAAAATAAAATTATTATTTGAACAGTATAAATACAACATGCATTTGTAAAACTTTTAATTTTAAAATACAAATCATTCTTTTATATTTATAAAAGATCAAATTAATTGCTGTCGTAATTTGTGCAATCAGAATTTTTGATTTTTTTTCCCTTATTTCCTTAGGAAACTCCATTTAATCCAGTTTCCAGTTTGAAAATTTCCAAATCCAGTTTGAAAATTTAATATATAGATATCTTTCATAAGAAATTATATTCTATTTCTGTGATTTTGAAATTCATTATTGAATTTCTATAAACCATACTGCAATTCTGACGGAATATACAAAGATGAGCTGATTACAATATTAAGCTCTTCGTGAACAAATAAGTCGTGATATGCGAAACATCCCACTATACAAACAAATACTTAAGAATATTGGAGGTCCATCCGTGAATCATAGTGGGAGCTAATCCAGAGAGAGAACAGGACCCCGATATTCTCATTGTACGTAGCTAATTCAGTTCTCCCCTCCACAATTGTGTGCAAACCTTGTTTGCTCAAGAGGGGAGATACTGTGCACACACGCAACTCTATCCACCTAGATTACAATCTGTTGCGTGTGGGACTGCAGACATTTCGAACATAATGTGACGCCTAAGACGAGAAGAAATACGTCTACCAATCGAATCGCAATCTATCACAGAAAGCAGAATGTTGTCGAAAGATTTACAGGCCATGACGGCATCTCTATAAGTAACCATGAATTCATCTTAAAGATACAGTGCATTTCAAACGAAACAGCAGTTTCTAAATATTTTTAGCGGAGGAAAAACAGTGTATTTTATAATACGTATCTTCAAATGCACAATAATATATATATATATATATATATATATATATATATTCTCTATAAATCTGATTACAAATAAAAAAAAACTAGAACAATTATTGTTAATTCATTTCTAAATATATTTTTAAACTGAAAAACGTTATTTAAAAAAACTGCCAAAATATAACCCAAACTAAACAGTTATCCAAATTAAATAGCCTAAAAAATATAGAATACAAATAAACTTTCACTGAGCTTTGTTATTGCAGTTTTTGAAAATCTGCTAGAAAAATTAAAATTTTCAATTCCATGATAGCCTTCATAACAAACCCATAGATAAAGTCGAGCAGTCAACAAAATAATTTTTTAGAACTGTTTTGCAAATGCTCAAAGATTTTCTTTTCAAAATATTATAACATTATTGATAACAATTCAGAAACTATTGGATTTATAAAAATTCTAAAATTTAAAAGGATTTGCAATTAATGTTTGCACTACTCTAAAGAATAGTGAAACTAGTTTTTAAAAACATGGCTTAAAGTAAAAGTTGTTATTAAAAACTGAAAAGCAATTAGATAAGATTTTAAAATATTATGAAAATCTTTTCATAAAAAAATAACATAATTGTATCTATATTTTACTGAAAAATTATTCCGAAAAAATTGAAAATATGTTTCAAAACGCATGATTGTAGCAATGAGCAACAGTTGACCAAATTTGGTATACGAGATTTGGTTGAATACACTTTGAGACCATACACTATATCACAAACACTAAAATATTTCCAGGTAGGTAATTTTAAAAACTTATTTAATTTAAATTCAATGATTTGATAAAATAAAAATTAATGAAGTTTATCAGGATGAAAATACTTTCACTGGTTAGAAAAATAGATGATAAATAGCTTCAAAGTATACATAATTTTTTTATAAAAAAACAATAATATAATAATTATTATAATAAAACTCTTTACCTATCAGACAATTTATTTAAAATTTTATTTCGCATAAATTTATGTTAAACTTTGTATAAATGTATCTGAACACTAGAAATATTTAATTAATTTTCATTATTTATCAAGAAATATTTAATAAATTGTCAATAACATCGCAAATTGATTGTGCATTTACGAATCAAAGCTTTGATTTAGACAGTCGCAAACCTCTTGATTTCAAAATGTTACCCAAATCCTTATTTCATTAAAGACACTTGCAAAACTTTAGGTTCTGATTATGACTAGACATTAAGGCTTGGTTCAGACTAGTTAGATAAATACAGATTTAATTATTTGGAATAATTTTGCATTATCCTTCATATTCATGAGTCATTGGCAAAAAATGTATCTTCAAAGTTGATCATTATTTCAACAAATAACAAGTAACACTCTGCTTAGAAAACAAGAAAACATTTTTCTAAAAATCGGATTTTTATTTTATTTGCGGAAAGATTATAACGTGCCTCAAACTTTATTTTTTAAATAAGATGTTTCATTATAAAAGTTACATTCATAAAAGTTTTCTTTCAAAAATACAAACTCCATCATAATCTCTCAACTGAAAGAACTTCGAATAACCCAATCTCTCTGCCTTTTAATAATTAATGTGCTACTAGGAAACGTAAAATATGTTGTCTCTCTGAAAGATTCCGAAATAACGTCCTAGTAGCACTTTTCATCTTTCTCGTTTTAAACTTAACTCTACCTTTATACATCTGTGGTTCGCTGGAATAAAATCCAATTTTCCAAACCGATGATTACTGCAAGTCCTGTCGGCCTTTGCTGTAAGCGTTCTTATTTAGAAACTTGAGGATTTGCTACTTTGGCCTCGTATCGCATCATTGGCGAGAAGTGATTAAAGAGAATTTTCTAAATAATTAAAAAAACGCATATATTAAAGTTTAACTATTAGTAAAATTTACAGGTTAGAAGTTAATTGCATCAGCATGCTTTAGGATTCATTCAACGTTTACCTTTTTAACCTTATAAATGTTCTACCACTAGATATTTTTAATATTTGTGAATTAATTGACAAATCTACTTATTAAAGTTTATGCGTTTTTTTCTTATACTGACTAATGCGTTCATCTAACCAGGTAAATCTGTTTGGATTTTAATGAACTTTCTAGCAGTACTACTGCCTTTTAATATTGAAACAAGGCACACATGACTTAACTAATTGCTGTGAAAAGATACATCGATTTATTACACCACCGATTTTCTCAAAATTCATAGATATTTTCATGCAATGACCTGGAAAAGGACTTTCTTTTCCTGTATCTCTTCCACTTTTTCAACAAACGAGATATTACATTTCTCATAACCGCATTCAAGATATTAATAATTTCAACATAATCACAGTAGGAATCCTTGGTGATGATAATAATAGTTAAAAAGAGATAAAAATAATTAAAACACCTTTTAATAGAGCCTTTTTAATAGTGTTATAGAAGCAAAAATTTCTTAATTTAGTAATTTTAATTAAGTTTTAATCTTTTTTTAATATTGGCATTTCAATTCATTATTACAAATAGTAAATTAAAGCTCTCACAAATTCACTACAAAGTGTAATGTGTACGAAATTATTTTTTGAAAAGCTGGTAAATTCATTGTGAAAAAAGTAAACCTGTTTGTTACGTGAGAGAAATAATTTATCGCAATTTCAAAACTATAGGACTAAAGGAAAAGAGTGAAAAATGATTAACAAATTCCGTCTTTACAAATTAGTCAAATTAAAGGAAAAAGACTTAAGAGATAAAAGGATTAGGAACGAAATCTTCATCAGTTTCATTTTATTTTTTAATATTCCGAGTCCTCTGCATAAGTTTGCTTTTCTTCGCCATTGATGATATTTTAACGAACAGGTTTTGTAAGATAGTTTTATTCTAAGTACTATACAATGTATATGCTCTTTATTTTCAAAGATCTTGAATAACTTTAAATGATGAAACATATTTTGCATTATTTTCTTATTTAAAAATGATCTGATTCCGATTTAGAGGAGTTAATTTGTTGCAGTGACAAGCGAAATGGTATTACTATTATACAATGTATTCAAACTTTCAATGGTAAGTTAAAAAACCATATACAACTTTTTTTTTTTAGAAAAACCTATAACCAATGCTCATATTAGCAATAAATTCAATTAATGTAATGTTGATACTTGCTTATATTTCTTCTAAACTAGTTAAATAGCAAATAAATAAATAAAATAAAAAAGTTTTCTATATACACTCGAATCTTAAACATAAAATTCCGTATACGTGTTTTTTTTTTCTTCATCATGTTCTAAATGAATTTGACATAATCCAGAAATAAAATTAAATTTTATTTTAAAACCTATCATTCTAAGTGATAAGTTGCCCTCAAAGGAAATTTTAATTAGCTAAAGGATTAGTTACTTCCAGCGAAAATCCTTTTTAATATCAAATTAATTCTGCAATTTTTATTCAAAAGTAAAGAACTTCTTTCACATTTTTTTTTAAATAAGATTTTTGATAGCATTTTATTTTTCTTTATACCATATATTATAAAGTATGTGCTATCAATAGAATAGTTAATTATTGAAAAAGATAGATAATACAGAATTGGGAAAAAGAAGAAAAATGAGTATTTAACATAATATATTTAAAGGTGTGGCATTTCAAGATTAAAAACAAATATTTTTGTTCATTTATTAGCCAAATCATTAAAAACTCTCAATAAAAATTCAGATTAAGATCAAGCAAATGTATGAAGGAAAAACCAGGATATTAATAATGTCCTATACAATAAAACATTTCTCTGCAGTGTGATAGTACATATCCTTTCATTTCATTCCTTTTCTTGAAAATGTAATTGATGTTAATGATCTCGGTTATTGATCAAAGTTCATAACTCCTTCAGTAGCATTTGATTTATATTTATGTATTGTTTTAATGCATTTGCTTATAATTAACGTATTTAATAATTTAAAATTAGAAATATAAATGCTTTAACATCTGAAGGGACATTTATCTTATTATTTTTATAATTGAAATAAGATTAAATATCTTTATTTGATGCGCCATTTAAATGGAAGGTTTACTAAATTCATAGGACAAGGGTTTAGTACAGCTGATCCCCCCCCCAGGCCTTCCCCAAATTCTTCCAGTAAATTAACTATGATTTTTCACAACCACAATGATTGCCATGTTCTGGTAACACCAATCATATGGTTATCAATTTGTCATATATTCAGTCAGCTTGATTATATAAATTTAATTACATTTACGATATAACAATCAGGAAACCAAGTAATGATGAATATTAAAGTATTCATTTTTTTTTTTTTTTGTTGAAGATTTCAATTGTTTGGAACCAGACGTAAGTTATAATCTAAACTTGAAAAAAGAGATTTTATTCTTATTTCTAAAATTAATGAAATTATTAATTTGGAACATTAGTGTAAAACATTAATAATATCTGTATATAAACAGAGATGATATTGATTTCTCCTTGGTAAATATAGCTCAATATAAATATATGCAGCTCAATCAACTTCAATTGAATTTTCCCATATTTATAAGAAGAATTGAATGAAGAGTGAGACAATGAAGGAATTATTATGAGACAATGAACGAATTTCATCAAATTCCTTCACTGAAAACTTTACCGCCATCATTCACACATTTAGAAAATAATTTACTTTTATTATTTATATTTATGCCTAAAACACTAACAAAAACAGAGATTAACAGTATCTTCACAATGGCATTTTGCCACCATAATGGTCAAAGACGTCTGAGACCTCCAGAACCGTAGAATTGTGAAGCCATCACTTATCCTTATCCACCAGCCTTGATGTTCCTAAATACAACGAATTATTCGACAGCCACAAAGCTACCAAGTCATCTACCAATAATGAAAATTGCATGATGTATTTTTGATTAATAGTAATTGTTTTAAAGCAGATATCTATTGGAAATGAATGTTGATAACCAGACTTTATTATTATTACTAAAAATTATTAAAAAAATTAATGTAGAGTAATAAAATCAATTAATTTTATTTATAATTAATTTTGTGATTATGATATAATTTATGCATGCTTATTTAGTATTGTATATAGGAAAAATGATTTACTTTCATGTAACTTTGAAATATGATATTTATTAGCGTTTTAGTTTCTTCTTAAGCAATATGATATTATAATTAATCAAATCCTCTTTTTTTGTTGATTTCTTTTGTAAAATTAATAATATATTTTTTTGGCATTGACGAAGGAATTCATTTTCTTGTTCAGCAATAATTTAAATTATTATTTTTATTTTCCTGAAATTAATTCAAAGTAAAAGAGAAAAATCTCAAATTTCATTCCAAGTTAAACTTAATATTTGAATAAAAACTGAAAAGGCAATGAAAACCTGAAAAATTCAAAAGTCGCTATTGAGAAGAAAAACATTAAAAAAAATAAATAAAGTAAGAAAGAAATGTATTTTCTGCGATGAAGTTTTGTATTCGTAATTTTACGGATTCTATATTTAGACTGTATTTCAATTTATTCGTAAAGTTAATTTATGGAATGAAATTAGTTTAAGAAAAACATGACATAAAAATTCGAAGTAATATATTTTGAATTACTGAGGGATTTGCTTTCTTCTTTATGTTTCTTATTTTGGTGTATAATAAATTTTTGCCAACGTACTATTTTAAAGTATTTCATTACTTTAAATAAAAACATGCTCTACTACGATGAAAGCAAACGACTATGTAGAGTGAAGCTATTTAATTTTATCATAAATTAATCAATTTTTATTCTTCAGAAGTTATTAAAATGACCTATCATTTTGATGCAAAATTTATTTCTTGTCATTTATTTCATTCAAAATCTTTTCTTACAGTAAATATATATTAATGTATGTTCATCAATTTTTGGGGACTCATTTGTAGTAAATATTCTTAAAAAGACGACAATAATTTGCTATAAATTATTACGATTAATCTAAAAAGGATTTTAAGAATTTAATTTGTAATGTACGATTATTATCAAAAATATTTGAAAAAACACTTGTATTAGAAAAATTCTGAAACAAAAAAATAACATTTTTTTTAAAAATTAGGGCATTTTAACTTTATTGGACAAGGTACGAAAATAATTACTGCTTATATTTTATTTGTGTATTTAATAAGTCTTTTCTCCTTCGTGTATTTAATAAATGTGTGTGTATTTAATTAATACGAGCTGTTTGCGATTTTTCAAGGATTTCAAATTTAAATGAAAGGCTTTCTATCCCAAAATAATTCATTTGAGTTGTTTTCCATTAATGATGATATTTATTTCTTATTCCGTAGTAAATTAAGAAGTAAATTTGCTGCAAAATTTATTGAATGCCAAAATTTGTGTTTTTTATAAAAATTGAATGGAAATTTAAAAGGATATTTACTCCCAATGCTTTATAGATAATTATTACAGATAGATCGATATATTATTACAGATAGATCGTAATACATATTTTTAAAAAAATTCATATGTCTGAAATCTTCCATAAAAATAAAATCTATAGAATCATCATTAAAATTATCTTTCGAAAAAAGTTAAAATAAAAGTAGATATTTTTCTAAATACTCTCTAACTTAATGAGCTATGCCTTATATTTTTCTACATAAAAATGTATTATTATTTCATAGTTTTATAAAAAAACTAACTACTGATCTAGAAACTAATATATGCTTGCCATTTTATATCTTTCAATTGGCACTGAATTATTACTACCCGGAATACAATTTTTTGAAATGATGCCAATCGTATGTACCATTCATGATCTGTACAAATAATATGATTTCAAAAGTTAAAAGCAGTAATGAAAAGTATGAAAATATGATCTAATATGATAATTTTCTAGAATAATGCTTCGTATAACTAATGACAAAAATATTTTTAGAAAAAATCAAAATTATTTACCATTTTTTTAAACAATTCTTAAATATAAGTTAGAAATATGGAATATTTTAATGTCCTTAATAGAACTGCCAAATGGGTTATGTGTTAAACGTAAGAAAACGTTTTCTGCTAATATAAATACAATGCATTATAATATCATACATTTAATATAAAATACATGAAATTAAAAAAAATGATTTAAATGGCAAGCAATAAAATATAGGCAAAATACTGAAAACCTTTCTATTTTTCTAAATATTACTGCTATAAATTGTACTAGATTAAAAAGACTGCATTCTGCATTAATCCTTTCTTCACATAATAAACATCAAACTCAATGTTTTCTTTTCTTTTAAATAAATGTCTTACTAGTAAATTGTTTTTTTTTTATTTCGATTATACAAATTAAGTCAAATTTATTTTGAATATTATATGAGATTGAAAATCCATATTCATTTTCGTGGAATACGTTCATTGATACTTTTAAATTTTTAGTTTCAAATAGACACATATGAAATGCTGATACATATTTGTCACTTTATTAGTATCCTGTATTTTTAACGTATTCGCTTTTGGTTTGTGAAATTATTTAAATGGATTCGGAATTCGAAAGCTAGATTGATTCAAAATGGAAATAGATTTCAAAATGCATCGTATTAGTCAACATTAATATCCAAATCATTATAGATTAAACTAAAATAAATCAGACACTTACATAGGTTTTCAGAAATAAAAGCAATCAAAAAATTTTGTGATTCAAAGAACAATTTTATATTATAAACTATGCTTTGAAATTTATTAGAAACTCAATTATTTAAATACATATTCGAACGATATTTTATTTTTATTTCAATCTTCTTAAATAACCTAATTTCACTTGAGAGAAATTGCATTCATTATTTGTGTAACCGAAATGGAGATAAAGCTCTAGTTTCATTTGGCGACTGAGACGCGAAATTCAGGGATATCAGCATCCGATGCAATCCAAAATCCAGCAACCATACAGCCGATGCGCTTGAGTACAAAGAGCAATTCCTTTACAATTTTGGCAAACGGACTCTTATAATGCGTATCGGATCACATTTCCCATTCTCCCAAGTTCACTTCAACTTCAATGTATGAAATTAGACTTTTGAGAGCTTTAACTCCGATACAGTATGGTAAAAAGCAAAATGTAATGAGGGAATCCATCAAGTATTTGATTGCGAGAAAAAAGATTAATAATGAAAAAGTATCATGCCGTAAAATATGTCGCACAAAGGGTTTCCTTTTCCCCTTTTATCAAAGGAATCGAGGATTGTTATTAACAATCAATTGGTGTTCCAAAAATATTCATCGCTGGCAATCAAAATTCGGATCGCAATATGCTCTTTATGGAAAGTATTTTCGTGCAGTTGTAAATTTAGAAAAGTTTTTAAACTTCTTCATTTTTATTATTAACCACTCTCTGCTTTTATCATTAAATATCTGATGAATATTATTATTATTTTTTTTTGCCAAATTGATATGAATCTTAAATTGAAATGTTGGCATATAATAACGCATGATGAACGTTATGAATTTAATAAGTTTTCAATTTTCTTATTGATGTAAAGATAATTAATAATTCATATTTTATTTCTGATTGAACCTTTACTTTATTTTAGAGAAAATTTAATTATAATAATTTGTGTTTTAACTGTTAAAAATAACAATTCTTAAACTAATACTTGTTTTTGGAATAATATTTGCAATAGAATATACTGATTTGATATATATTCTTGATCTGCAATAATTTGAAAGGTATTTTATCTATTAGTTTTTTTAACTAGACATCTATTAGTTAATTATAATTTTATTTCTATTGTTAAAAGAATTTAATCTTTCTTGTGAATTTTTGAATGGCAAAAAAATTTCTATTTTCGAATATTCAAGACTGAAATCAAGCACAAAGAATTTTATCTATATTTTCAAATAATACAGCTTTTACCCTTTCAATCTCATAATTCATTACGAATTACTTCCGCTATTTTTTTTTCTTATTTTAAATTTCGTATATATAATTCTATAGTTAGAAAATGTATCTCTATGTTTAAAGAATGGAAAAAATTCCTATCTATGTTTATTCTTTTAAAAGAGGAACCTATAATTTCATGGTGTGTTTGAAAAGTTCTAACAAATATCGCGAAGAAAAATCATATATCTTTAAAGACAGTTGGGATGTCATTTTTCTTTTCGAATGTTTTTTTTCTATTCTTGGTTCATCATTCATTGTTTTTCACTTCATTTCTTTTTATGGGCAAAATATAATTTTCTTGAAAAAAAAATTCTTATATTTTCTTTATAGTTTAAATCAGTTGTCCAAGAAATATTTCCATTGGAGTATTACTGGAATAAGTGATGCATTACAAATTTTAACTAACTTAACAAAATCTTCTATATCATCTTCTCAATTGGTGTTATTTTAAATATATATCTGAATTATCCGATAATATAAAATATGCAATTGAATCTTTGAATCTGAATTATGCAATAAGGACGAAATCGCGTCTTATTTTACAAAAAAAGTCATTATTTTGAGTGCAGTGTGCATGGAAATAACTAAATTATTTAACGTGAAACAAGAATAAAACATTCCTTATGCTGACATTCCTTAAACATTCCTTATGCTGAATAAGGTTTTACATTGTCTAAGTAAAGGTTTCCTTTTCTTATATAATTATTTCCTATTTTAAATAAAAATGTTCCACATATATGTAGGATTGATCTGCAGTGTTTATTTTTTTTTTTCATTTATACTTGCTAGTGCGTTATACATCTCTAAGAGGGCAGCACAGATCAATAATCACTAAAACTGTCAACTTCGCAAGCATGTGCCTCTCGATCTGCAGAAGGATGTCGAGATGAAAGACTTATTCTTGGCTGCGGTACCATAAGAACGCTTCGAGACTTGTTCTCAATGAGAGAGAAAGGGCAGGGTGTGGTAGCTGATTTAAGAAAGCTTTTAAAGATTTTGAGCAAATAGTTTAACACTTCGTCAGGTTGTTTTTTATTCAGGTTATGTTTTTTTCAGGTTGTATTTTCATTTATACTTGCTAATAGTTTAACACTTCGTCAGGTTGTTTTTTTTTTCAGTTTTTTTCAGATTTTTATTCAGGTTTTAGGTTATGTTTTTTCAGGTTGTTTTTTCATTTATACTTGTTAATGTGTTATACATCTCTAAGAGGACAGCACAGATCAATAATCACTAAAACTGTCAACTTCGCAAGCATGTGCCTCTCGATCTGCAGAAGGATGTCGAGATGAAAGACATGATTCTTGGCTGCGGTACCGTAAGGACGCTTCGGGACTTGCTCTCAATGAGAGAGAAAGGCCAGGGTGTGGTAGCTCATTTAAGAAAGCTCTTAAAGATTTTGAGCAAATAGTTTAAAACTTCGTCAGATTGTTTTTTAATTCATATTATCCCCCCCCCTAAACATAAACATAACCACTGACCGGTTAAGTAAAAAAGAAAAAAAATGCATATATGAGTTTGCTATTCGGGAGAATCTCGTCAGTGTAGTGTAATATACTGCACAATATTATGTAACCTTTTATTACTCAATATTCAACAATGTTATACAAAAATGCAAATAATTTTTAATGTCATATAATGTTGTACAATTTAAACGGTTTATTAAGATAAAGTATTTCCATCCTTCATTATTTTCTTGAATATAAAATTAATATGTAAAAGAAAGTCAACAGAATGTTGCATATAATTAATCTAATTTCTTCAAGAAGGAGATGATTGTTCTGAACTAATGCAAACGCTGTATAGTGAGCCTTTTGTCTAATGTGTCTCGAGTGGCTCTCTCTGTATATTTTAATGGAGGAGTACCCTAGAGTTCTAAAATAAAGCTACACTTCAAGAGACCTTATGTTTGTGTATGTGTGATGAGTAAAATTAAGCTCAGGAACAATATTAGTAAAAACAATGATTGTGAAATGGTTTTCTATATGAAGAAATATACTCATCCCATATAATATTTTCTTGTTCGCAACATAGATTGTAATTTTCTTAGATAATTAAAAAGACAATCATTTTCATATAACTCAAATGAGAAACAACTAAGTTTTATAAGTTATTATTAATATTATTCCTTTACGACATCTAGCATAATCATCCATCCAACGAAACAAATCAATATAAGAAAACCAGTGATAATCTTAAGATACGCTTCTAAGGTATTTCCTCAAAATACAAAAGCACATGAGATTATTGGGAAAAAGAACACAACCCCTAGACAAATCGAATTAAACTGAAAGAAAAACAAACCCTGATACCAATTGCAAACAATTCTCCCGTCTAGTGGGTCTCGAGTGCATTCAAGCTAACGCCATTTTTTTTGTTTATCTGTTTGCTTCACTAAATGAGTAGGGAAGTAGGGTGTGTTTCGAATGCGAACTATCCCACTGAGGGTCTATATGCTATTGGCGTCCGCAACACGAACCCAAACATTTTATTGTGTGTTATTTCTCTCGCCTGTTGCACGAAACCCGAAGAAAAATCCGGAAATTCCGATGGGAAACTATCGACTTCTTTGAACAAGAGATCGATGCTGGCCAGTTTCGTTCCATAGACATTATGAACGTGACATGGAAAATCGTTACGAGGCTTGAAAATTTCCAGCGAAGAAAAGCTCCGGCGCGAGTTATTTCACGTTCAATTTCCAATACATCGTGTAAGCATCATTAGTTTAATGCACCGTTAATGAGTCGTGTTAGATTTCGTGATGAACGGCAATGAACATGTTTGCCGTAAGTCTGAAAAAGAACATATGCTAGTCTCATCGATTTTCGAAGCGAAGTTTATAGAAAGATGGTTGCGTAAATCATAGGCTGCCACTGATTGGAAGAAAGCTGCAACTTTTACTCTATTCTCTTAATATTTCACCGAGTTTAACGTGTTATGTTAGAAGGATGCCTGAAATAAAACACGGCCAAAAACAAACAGCTACACAAGATCATAAGGTTGGGTATTGCATTTTAAATGCACAGAAACAAAGTTTCCTTATTGCAAAATATATTTTTATTCTTACAGAATGCTATGCAAATGATTGGTTTTGAAATACGGATATATATATTTTTTTTCATTTAATATATTCCCGATTTTTAATAATCTATTAAAGTTTCGATTCTCCTGAAACCAAATGTGGTGATTATTATTTCAGATTAATATGGATAAATTTCAATTCACCTCAATATTTATACTTCGCTTTTCGTATAAATTGTTTATTTTTCATAAAACTGATAAACTGTGGGTTTGATGCAATTATTAAATTCTTATATTTCATTAACATTTATTTGAATTTTCTTGAGTCTCATTAAAAACAATAACCGCCATATAATAGAAATCCCTTAAGATTATTTGAAAATATAGAATAATTATGAACTCTGAATTTGAAACTTCCACATGTATTTTAATTTCAAGTAAAAATATCCAAAGAGTTTCAATGCCAATCTGAAACACGAAGAGGGATATCTATCAATTAATAATCTGTAATTACCACCGTAGCAACAGGGAATATTATAATGTGAACGAGTATAGTCTGCTTCTACCACGTAAGTTAATTTAATATGTAGATTATTTCGACAATGATTAGAAATAAGAATGCATATAATTGTAGCTTCCATTGGGAGCTTAGATATGCGTACTTACTATGATTTAAAACAATCTGTGCTGATAAAGTAAATTGAAAAGGTGATAGCCTCAAAACTAAAACATGCAAAGGATGTATGATGGTAGATATTGATTTATTTTGCAAGAGGTCATTTATTTAATGCAACTACAATATTGAAGTTGCTTCCACTTTTGTGAAGTCGAACACTGGAGATTGTCTTATTTTGATGTTGTTGCTTACGCTATGGTAAAAAAAGTGCTAAACTCACATTAAGTCACATAAGAAATTTTTATAAATGCACTTCCTCGAATCATAGCTATAAACATAGGACTCATCTTCACACTCACTTTGAAAACTGTTCTCTCTTACCTTAACCCTTTAAAGGGCCATTTTTTCTTGTCACATTATGTTAAAATATTTTTAGGCTTGAAATTAGAATAAGAAAAGGGATTCATTTAGCTTATTAGATAAATTTCATTTGATTAATTAATTAATTTGTTTAATTAATAATTAAGTAACAAATCAAGACACATCATTTTGTCTGAGATAATGAACTGAAGCATCTAAGTTTCTGACTTACTAAAAACATTTGTCAGAACTTATACCAACCTACATAATTTCATACAAAGATTGATAAATTTGGTGGGATGCATACTTCCCACGGCCCTAGAAAGGGTTAAACCAAAAAAACAACAACTAATGATTCATCCAAGTAATAGTTATTTCAGTACCAAGCACTTGTGAAACCAGAGTTTTCTTACTTTGAAGAGAGATGTTTTGTCGAACACTTAGGTGACATGCGTATTATATCGAAATCTTCAGATAGAAGGATTGGCAAATTTATCATGGCTAAGATATGAAGAATTTATCAAGGCTGATATAAATTCTTCTTATAAGTTAGCAATTGAGATTTTACAATTTTCACACACATGCATTGGTGTTTGGATGAGTATCATGGACAATAGTGCATTATATAGTTTATAGCATTTTTTAAGCGTTTCGTCTACTCATAAATTCCTACGCAATCTTCTTAAACTTTTTATGTTCCTCCACAAGTTATCACATAATATTGCAAAATTTGATTCATATTTTCTACATATCTTTTTTTCTAGTAGGAAATAAAATGGTAACAAATGACATGTTAATATCAAAGATCTGCAGTTCAAAAATAGTAACATTTGTACACAAAAACAGTTATACATTCGGGCACCTGCGGGAGCCTTCAAGGTCTGTATCTGTCAATTTTGAGACAGAACTACATTTGTAGTCAAAAAATCACATATCAAATTACGTTTTTAAGTTATCGCATTTCCATGTTTGTGAAAATGCAAACCGACAGAAAACAACGTTTTGACAGATATGATTTAAGATTTGATGCAAATGTTAATTTTAAATTCTAAATTTGTATATTTATTTTTATTGATTGAGCTCTTTTCGTGTGGTAATCACCCTGACAATTTGTACTCATCCTTATGGACAAATAGACTTCTTCGGATTAGAGGTCTTTCAAAATTTGATAGAAATAGCTTAAAGTTCACACACCAAATTTCATCCACTCAGCTCAAAGCGGTTTTGAATTATCGTGTTCATAGACAAACATTTAAAGCAGTAGACACATAGGTAGGCCTCAAGGAGAGCTTGAAAACAGACATTCTTCAAAATAAGGAGCTCTAATTTTTGACGAATGCAATATTTTCTCCTTATATACTTCTTATCCTAGTAAATATTAAAAAAAACAAAAAAAAAAAAAAAACATACAAACATGGATTTATTCTTCAATCCATATTTGTTACAGAATCAAAGCCTTGGTAAGCCTTTCACATCACTGGATAAGGAGCTTATTACGCTTTCTTTAATTTTAAGAACATTTGCTTATATCTCATGTAAGAAAACAAATTATTTACGGTAAGTACCTTTCACACATGTCCAAACGCAAAAGAAACATAGTTTTTATCTATATATATTCCTTAAATATATATTTTTTTTTTCAAAAAGAAAATAATCTTTATGAGTAAAATATGTTAAAATAATAATTTATGGTAAGAAAACGATGAAAGGGAAATATGACACATTTTTTTAAGAATAATTTTTAACTGATATTTATTTATTAAACACGGAAAAAATTGCAACGGAATCAATAATGCAGTATATAGATATTCAGAGATATTGTCGTTACTTATGGCATTTTATAAGCCCACTGACAAATTGTCGGTAATTTAATCCGAGAGTGCAGTAGCTTCTGAGGGCAAAGCCCCCTGTACACAAAAGTCTGCCTTATAACTCATATGAAGATGGCACACACATTAGCTTGCACAATCCATTTTTTACAGAGGGACACTCTCATACACCTCTTAGAGAGAACACAGGGTAGAGAACAAACATGCCTAAACTAAGACTCGAACCCCGGAAGCCCAGATCACGGGGAAGAAGCACTACCCCTAGGCCAGGTCGCATTATCATTCTGCATTTGATCAATTTTTATTCTGTAGGTTTGCCTCCTTTCAGACAGAGTATTGTTTATAGAAATTTATAACAAGTTTTGCATCTCAAATATTAGTTATAATGACATTTTAAAATAGGTTCAAAGAAACAATGTAAATTCTTTTTGAATTAATTGAATATTTCAATGGAAGTTGTCATCTGGGTAAAAGCTATTGATTTAGATGTTAAAGGTTCACTCAAATTTTATTAGCACAGAAATCTCTGCAAACACATAAATTTAGTGTTATTTCTTATAAATTAAAAATTGTCATACAATCCGAATGTATTTTTTTCAAATTAAAGTCAAATAACTTTATATTTTCATTTCTAAATGTAAGTATCCTTCCTATTAGCCTTTATGTTATATCACTAACCATAAACAACAGTTGAGTATATACATTTTTATTATGAGTGGCATAATTAATTGCTTAACATTCTTGGGTATAAGGTTTTGGGTGAAAGCTATGCTCATACAAAAGGAAATATAAGAACTCAAAAATAAAAATAATTTTACTTTAACATTAAAACCTCGGAATCATAAAAAAAAAAAAAATATTTTAAGTAGTAAAAGGCAAGTTAAACCTACTTTCTGTTTTTAATTTTTGGGCTACACAAATTCTAAAATTAGTAGAAAACGTTTGACAGTTTTGTGAGAAATAGCAGAGTAGAAAATCCTATCAAATTAAGTTTATTACATCTGAGAAAATTTTTGATAGATATTCAGTAACAATTAAAAGAGACATATCACAAAAGTACTTAATTTGTATAATGGTAAAAATGTTCTTTTCTCTTTTTTGAAAATATTGTTCTAAAAATGATACATTATATATATTTGTTATATTATTTTATATTTATTTGCTACATATGAAATAAATATGGATTTAAATCTAAGTTTTATACATTTTAAAATTTTATACAATTTGTATGAAATAAATATGGATTTAAATGTAAGTTTTACACAATTGAAATTTTTCATTAACATTTTTTTCGCCTCAAAACACTGATAGAATAATGAAAAGAAATATCTGGAAAATTTAAATTTTATGGCCATATTCCATTTAATTATTCATTTCAGTCAAGCAGAACAAAAATGAATTCGGTATGAAAGACAGAAACATATAGGGTAGGAAGAGATTTCAATCGAATGCTCCCTCCATCTTATAACGTAGTTCATACAGTCAATTCATGCAGTTCAGAAGTTCACACAGCTCATACACTCGAGAGCCAAGTCTGCTTGGTTAACAGCAATCAATTAAAACTAAAAATTGTTGTAGAAACTTCTAAATTGTATAGATTATTGTGTTTATTACTTTAGAGGTGTGATGTTCAGGTGCTTAGCATCAGCCTGGTAATAATTATTTCTTTTCTTTTCTATTGTTTTTGGCATCTTTGTCTAGAGACGATGTGCTGATGAACTAAAATCACCCTTCCATTATTGTCATTGTAACGGAAGTGGCATATCATTATTTTCCTGGCCCATTAAACATTGTAATAGCCGAGAGTAAAATCCGTTCCATTCTTTTGAATTTGTACTATTGCTCTTAAAATATCATTATGGTTTTCAATCAAATTTTGTCACTGACATGTTTGAAATTTTGGCATTGCAATTGCGAAAATGTATTCAAAAAAAATACTAACTTTAATGAGAAGTATTTCGTTACATTATGGTCTTTGTTAGATGTCAGATTTCAATATAGCCATCCTTCTAATAAAATTAGGCTTTTCTTTGCATTTACATATAGTTCCAAAGAGTAAAGACAGTCAATTAGCCCATAAGATTATTTGGCTGTTACATAGGTATTTATCGATAAAAGGAGACAAATGCTTCTTAAGCACAGTAATTCCAGTAGGATTAACTTTCCTTTTTCAAATTTTTCTTTAAATTAAAAAAAAATATGTATATATGTATTTCCAGCTATAGAAATCGAAATCACAAAATGTATAATTGTAACTTGAATAGCTTGGAAAGTTACCAGCTTATTAAATAGTATTTGATAAAATATCAATTTTTATTAAAGCATTATTAAATCCAAATTGTTCTATACAATTTTTTGTTCAATCTACTAATCTTCCTAACGGAAAAGAGTAAAAATTCTTTCATTTTTGCCAAATGGTAGCTTCATGTATTACAGTGTCAGATAAAGTACTACTAGTAATTATGGCTACATTAACTATCTCAGTAGTGTTAGCATGTCGAACGCGGAGTAATTTACTACATCGAACTCTCGTGTCTCGAACCATCCATTAGATGTCCCACCTCAATCGGGTGCAACATTAGTGACACAATCTGTCCCATTATCCGTCAAATCAATTAAAAACTGAAAGAAGGGGAAAAACGTGCGAGAAAGAGAGCTTTTCAATCGGGCGCTGGTGGCACGCTGTCGCATCGTCCATCAAGTTGCGTGTCATCCCGCGGACGCCTGGGACCT
The DNA here is from genome assembly GCF_947563725.1 of Argiope bruennichi. NCBI lineage: Eukaryota > Metazoa > Arthropoda > Arachnida > Araneae > Araneidae > Argiope > Argiope bruennichi. Next base: position 58,918,520 of record NC_079155.1, on the reverse strand, counting down.
CCCGGGTGACGACGTGACATTTGCTGCGTAAGTGTCCCCAACATCCATCATCTCTTGTCAGATCGGCAATCCTTCTTGGAAATCAGCCAGCCGAAGAATTGCGAAAACCCTCCTTCCGAAAAGGAACCACATCGCTGCTTTGATATCGTTTTTAAACTGAGGGGGAAGAAGTTTGCACTAGGAAGAGTTTCGGGTTTATGGGTAAATAAAAAGACGTTTCATAAAGGAGAGTGTAATTGCCATTTTAGTGTTGAAAGCTGCCAATTATTTTGATCTAATACATTTCATGTCTGTAAAATAAACCTTGAATGTAGATAAACAGGATTTTTTATATGCTATCGTAATTGTGGATAAACATTTCACAAAATAGTAAGAAATTGTTGAGATGTATATAAATTGAAAATAATCAAAGGGAAGGAGAGGATTGTTGAGATACATATAAATTGAAAATAATCAAAAGGAAGGAGATGATTGTTGAGATACATATAAACTGAAAATAATCAAAGGTAAGGATAGGATTGTAGAGATACATATAAATTGAAAATAATCAAAGGAAAATAGAGAATTGCTAAGGTACATATAAATTGAAAATAATCAAAAGAAAGGAGAGGATTGCTAAGACACATATACATTGAAAGTAATCAAAGGGAAGGAGAAATTCCCGTTCGACCCACTAAATAGTCAATGTAAAGTGGTGCCGTATATAATGTTTAATTCTGTCAAAAAGCATTGAATTTTCAAAAGAATAAACAATGAAGCATTGGCTCTTTAAATTGGTAATTTAATACTGTAAAGAAATAATGGATATTAATTTTCTAGTACTATTGTAAAATACTGTATGATACTGAACAATATCCGCAATGTTGGCAATATTGTACAAAAAATATATAATTTTGGACAATATTGCTCAATAGCTTGTAACATGCTATGCCACCTGGCGATAAATTTAATCTGTAATGTTTGCGATAAAGCAAGTTGTCTCTAATTGGTTACTTTGAATTTTCTATTAAAATATTTAAATATTATTTGTAATGGTCTTTAATAATTCCGGAATGTTGCTGAATGTATAAATATTGCAAAAATAGTCTAGTTATTTGAAAAAAAATATTTAGATGCTAATTTTGAATGTGAAGTGTTAATTGCTTATAATTATTTTTAAGAGAAACTGAATTTAAATGGTAAAGTTCAAAAAAAAGCTAGAGATTTTTTTTTTTAAGAAAAGACATATTTAACATATTTACCCTTTCTTATAGGAAAGGATTTTAATAGACCCTTTCTTATAGGATTTACCCTTTCTTCTTGGAAAATGTTATCATATTATACATTAATAAAAGTAAATGTTTATAATTTTAAAATATAGAAAAAAAGATTCAGTAACATTCTAAGTAAAATTTTATTTGGAATTGCAAATATTTTATACATTGTTTTTATTGAAATTAAGAAAAGTATATGTATATTAATTCCTTTTACTGTTGGCAGAATGCATACAGTTGTAGATGATTATATATATTGAGAGAAAGAAATTTTTGTATCACAAATTGTATTCTATGAATTTTGTATATTAATACTTATATATAAATATATTTTCTTGAGTTATTTTCATGAAAAAGAAAATTATTGTACTAATTTTTTTTTCCATTAACGAACAAAAATCTTTATTCTAATAGCAGAAATGCCATCCCATTTTGTACCATTGCATTTTGAATATTATCTTATTAATAAATTGTTATTTTATAAAAATAATAGAAAAATAATATTTCTATGCATACCGATAATATCATTAAAGTACAATAAATCATGTTCTTCTTTTTTATAAGCAAAATCAATTTAGAAAATTATACTTCATTTTTATCTTAAATATTAATGAATTGAATTTTTTTCATTATTCCAGAAAAAATTTAAATCTTCATATTTCAAAAATGTTTTTAATTGAATTTAAAGTAAATATATTTCGTTTGGCATGGTGATTTTGGTTAAAACTTTTCAAATAAAGTTGGTACCTTTCAGAAGCAATCATCAACTATTCCCTTCTATGTTAGAAAACTTTCGCTTCGATTTAAAATGTTTTTATGACGCTTTAGCTTCATGTTTTTCGCTTCGAGTATCTAGATAAGTTCTCGATAATGTTTTCAGATGAAATGTAAGGTTTCAGGTACTAGATGCTGATGGGTTGATTTTATATATATATGTACATTCCTTTTTTCTTTCAAAGAGTTTTGATGCAATGAAAAAGTGACTTTTTTATTCATAAAATTTCTTCTCTCTGGAAAATGTCATATTGGTTTCCGAGTGAGGTAGCCTACATATTTCATGTTCAGTTTCAAAATCAACAAAAAAATTGGATTATATGGAGCTTGTGATTTTTTAAACATATCCTTTTGGAAATCTATCATCTACAGTGTTGTGTGATGATACTTGTGAAATGCATTTTTCATTGTTACATGGTTCGAAGAAGATGGCTTTAGAAATAAATGTTCCGTGATGTTTCCGTCAATGGTATATATAAATAAAGTAATAAATACGAATTAAGGTTCAAACGTTTTATTTCCATTTTAAGAGCTTCATACGTTTCTAGAAAAGCATCAATGTTGTCTCACTTCTTCTTTTAAAGGTAAAAACTCAAGCGTAGAGACATAAAATGCGAAGACTTGAATGCCAAGAACATTATATGTTCCGTTGAAAATAAAATGGTTATAAAAATAGATTTATTTTACATAGGTATTTTGCTGAAACTTGAACTATCATTTTATTTTCAAATTTTACAGATTATTCCTATCTAAAATAAAATATGCCTCGAATAAAATATTATATTATAATAACTATCAATTAAATAATCTATTTTCAAAATAAAAATTGTCTTTCTTTATATGCTCTCTTTGCAGGCACTTGAAAAGTACTTGAATTTTGGAAAACGTAAGCACTTATGATTGGAAGCTCCGATTCATACGTATTATTTACATATAAAGTATATATATATATATATATATATATATATATATATATATATATATATATATATATATATATATATATATATATATATATATATGTGTGTGTGTGTGTGTGTGTGTGTGTGTGTGCATATAAGAAAACTGATTTTAAATTAGTTACATTTTTGAAATATCAACAGTTATTTTATTCTAAGGTCTAGCAACAAGGTGTGTTCAAACAAAAAGTATGAAACGACACTGTGGCTATAAATGAAGATTTTATTTAAAGTGTACATCATAGGACTAACAAAACGATCCCATTGATTAACGGAAAGTAGGATTTCTTGTTCTCAGAATTCCTGTGGCAGTAACGAAACTCAGTCCTTCACAGCGACCTTGAGTTTGTCGTCCGAGTTGAAGCGCTTTCCTTTCAGTTGTTCGCTTTCAGCGCTTTCCTTTCAGTTCCTTTCAGTTTTCAGGGGACCAAACATATGAAAATCTCAGGGTGACATGTCTGATTTGTAGGACGGATGGTCGAGCTGCTCCCACTTGAAATTGGCCAGTTCCGCGTGTGTCACCTAAAGACATGTGGACACGCGTTATCATGGAATAAAACCACACCCTCCATGAGTAACCCCGGTCTTTTGTGCTTGATGGACCTATGTAGTCTTCGGAGTGTCTCACAATACGCATCGTTAATGGTTCTTCTGTGTTCGAAGAATTGAGTGCGACGTCAATTGGACGGTACTCTTTATAAAAGCCTCTGCTCTCTCCTGCGCATTCTCCGATCTATGGTGGAGACACCAATCGCATTTCTAGATGTGTCGCTACGTTCTCCGATAGCGGCATATGCAAATATGTTAATGGCTACGTTGTTAAGATGTTTCGTACCTTTTCATTTGAACAGCTCTTGCAGTATTATTGATTCAAAATTGCACCTTATAGAATTTCCTTTTGAAAAAAAATATACTTCTAACATGAAATTTGTTTTAAATGCACTATCTGTAGAAGTCAAAATATGCTATTCTTATAGGCCTTTCATATTAATTAGTAAAGCTACAGATCTCATATAATAACTCACATAATCTCATTTAATTTTTAGGAAGTCAAAATTTGCTACAATCAATAACTAGTTAATTATGAAAAATAATTCAATTTTTAGAATGTTAGTAATTCAAAGCAAATAATATGAATGTAAGCATTAAAATCATTATTTTCAAAAGTATATAAATATCTTCTTTCATTTCTGTATTTGATAAGATACGTGTACTTTTTAAAGTAGAATATTAGAAATAAATCATTTCCTGAATATTTATACCTTTGGTGACCATTTGACTCACTAGGGATTTTGGTTATATTTAATTTTACTCAAATCTTGTAGATCTAATTTCTATCTATGATTTCATTTAATATTAAAGTATTAAAATAGTATTATTGTGATTGTCTTGAATATGTTATATTTATCATGAATTTCCTAATGGAGGCTAGTCCCTTGACATCAAAACGAAATAAAAAAAAACATCGTAAGTTATTAATCATTATTAAAAATCACATTCATGTCTCATCTAAATTACACGATATTGCAAATTGTATATTTATTTGTGTTATTAACTATATAATAGTAAACAGAACCCTTCTTCATTATCTTTCAAAAAACGAAGAAATTCCAGCTAATATTTGATGAAACTTTTAAAGTTAATTGTATAACTTTATTGAGTTGATTAAAAATTGGAATTGGTAATAAAAAATGATTTCTTTCTGCAATAACTTTATCACACAAAAAAAATATTTTTACGTCTTTTACTAGTCCAAAAAATTATCTTTTTAATGATGCTTTCAATTGCTGTCTATTTCATTAGTTTAGATTTAATAAATCTTTAAACGTATTTTAAGTAAAATTAACAATAGCATTTTAATTGTTATGAATGAAACCAAATCGTTTTCAGAGTTTCATCAAATATTTGTTCGCGGGTATTTCTTCAGTTTTCGTAAGCTAATTAAGAACGATTCTATTTAATGTTTGTGTAGTTAACAATACCGTGAAATTCAAAAGAGAGGAGGATCGCACAATGGGATTTTCAATAGCGTTTTATTGTCAGAAGATCGGCTTACATTAGGAAATTTCATGAAATAGAGTCTATGCAAGACAATTTAAATGAAACGGTTAGACAATTTGATGAAATCATAGATATGAAATTACGTCCAAGCAATATAAGTGAAAATAAATATAACAATATCATTACCGAACTAAATATAGTCAAAGGCGTCAATTAATCAATGAATTTACGTAATGCTCATTGTCAAAAGAGGAGCAGTATTCATACATAGCTGTAATTCTCTTGAATTATCATACATAAAAGAACATAGCTTTATTGCATCAGATTAAAAATGCACATAAAAAGTATGCATTCAAATTTATGTATTTTTATTGCGTTATTGATTATAAAATTATGACAGCTGACAAGATTCTATACTCTTAATTATTAATATAAATATTGATGTTTTCGTGCACCATATAAATTACATTGAATCGTAATATAATTAAAACCATGTATTTAATTATATTTATGTATAACTATGTATTTATTTAGCTCTGTATATAATTAAACTATGTATGTATATACATGATTAACAAGAAATAAAATGTCCCTTTCAGAAGTCTTAGGAATGTTTTCTATTAGTCCAAATGTAATAAAATTTGAAAGAGATAATTCATATTATTGATATTTATTTATCTAAAAAATTTAGTACAATAATTCAAATATGGATTTTCCATAATCCCAATGTTGTTCTTTTTTTTTTTTTTTTTTTTTTTTGCATATATGAAAAGTGTAAAGCATCATTTGCGTTACAACTTGTTAGCACATTTTGAATAAAAAGAAGGAGGATTCTGCACAAGGATTAGTTATTTCTCCCGCATATCCCGCATATGTGGCAAAAAAAAAAAATCTTTAGGAAATATTGCTCCACTAGAACCAGCAGTAATCCGTTGCAAAATAATTCTATTGTATGAACGATATATGAAGTCCAACGTGTCCTGTATCATATGGAGGATAGTCCATACATTTGAAACAACTAGTCAACTTGGCATTCTTCCAGGAGGACGAAAGCAAGTCTGTGTCGAAAAGTGGTTACCGCAGCCGTTCATGCCAGCAGTCAGTCGATGCATAGTAGTGTGATTGTGCTGTTGGTTTTCTTCTAATAGGATATGGTGCTTTCCACTGTGTAAAAAAAATATGGTGGATTTTGCATTTTTTTCCCTACAAAATCAGACCTGTGCAATTATTACAGAACTAGAACTCAGAAGGTCATAAAAATTTTGCACTTCAGTTCCTTGCTAGAATGATTTACTTGATCCACGACACATTCTCTAAAGTGATGAAGACCATATTTTCTGTTTAGTTAATATCACAATTGTTTAATTTGGGCAGTGGAAACTAACTCTATCCAACTCTATCTCTCGATTTTGTATAATTATTATCTAAGGCAAGATGAATATTACTTTCATTTTTTTCAATGCACAGAAACCAACTAACATTAAAGTAATTAATAATTAACCATTTTTTTTATTATTTTTAACATTTTGAACTATTTTACCAATATGTCTTACAATTTCACTTTATTTTAATGCATAGTTTGGGCGTACTACTACAGATTTGAAACTAGCATTGAAGTATTCAAATCAATCTTTTAGAGAAAGAAAACATTTCTTCTTCAATATTTAGGAAACATTTTGAGGTATTAACATAAATAAGTTTTATTAATGTATCAAATAAAATATATTGTGAAAAATTAACTAACATGATTTCAAAAGTTGGTCTCTTAATATATTTTTTTTTATTATTATTTATTTATTATTAGATATTAGTATATTTTTGTTTTATCTTTATTTGCTGACAGCAGAATAAATGTTTGTTCCCCCATCTTTTTTATTAGTTACATTTTTCGTAGACACTTCGACAATTAATGTTTTGAATTCCAAAAGTTCCTATTTTCCTTCTTCTGAGAATTTTTAATATGTAAAAAAGGCACATTTAACTAATAGAAGGCTAATTTTAACAATTATTGTTTCATTTTTACTATTAAATTTCTAAGTGTGATAAGCTAATTACATATATTACTTTCATAGCATTCTTCATGCGCATGAGAAACAAATATAGAAGAATATATAGATTTGAAATCTAATTAACGAATTTAAATGAGGATATATATTTTCTTATACTTAAAAATTATCTTTCTTATGGAAAATAATGCAATTTTAATGAGGGAAAGGCTTTCTTTCACTATAATTCACAAGCTCAAAATTATCAATTACATAAATAGGTAAATCTAGCCTCACAAAATTACTTGTATGTACTCCCGGAATTTTACTGATGGCGAAAGACAAAACCTAAATAATAAAATTTTGTGACTTTCTGAATAGAATCAAAATAATTTCCAAAAAATTTCTATTAGAATAAATATTTTGACTGCAATGCTAAATGAACAGAATTCATATTCGTAATATTTCTTGTTAACCATAGAACATATTCCGAACATTTTTCAAAACAGAAAATATGTTGCTCCATTTTTCTCCTTTTCAGCATCAAACTGTTTTTCAAATTCTCTCCAAGATCATTTTCAATCAGAAAATATATTGCTTCGGATCTTATTGGTCATAAAGTTCAATTTCTTGAAATATGTTTCTGAACTTGTTTCTCATTAAAAGATGAAGGGAAAATAAAATGAAAAAAAGGGCAGTCAAATATTTTAAATTAGAAGCAGAAATACGATACTAAATCCATAATCTTTTTGATAACCGCCTTTGCAGCCCACTGCTCTATAATTAGCTAAGCTCAGAGAGTCGGCAAGAGAATATTTGGTTATAATTATAAATTCCATCGTTGTATTCAACTTGAAACTAATTAAAATTCCATCGAATTTTCTTAATGGGATTTGATGTTTAATATATTTTGTTTTTCAACTTTTTTTTTTCTTTTCTAGCCGTGCGAATGACATCAGACGTTTATCCATGCAGTTAAATACAAGATTAAATATGTGCAGTGTTTTTTACTTTTCCGTTTTTTTAAAATTATTCTCATTTAAAAAGAATGATAAATGGGAAGAAAAGTAGAAAAAAAATTAGTATTTTTAAGACATGTGTATTTTATCACTGGTTGTTTAACTTCGAAGCTCATTCTTCTTTTTTTTTTTAATTTTTGAAATTGTAAAACCGTATTTGCTTTTAAAAGAATAAAAAAATATATTACTGTGTCAGCACTTTAAACTAAATAAAAAAAAATTCTTCAAAAAACTGGATTGTGAAGAACTTCTTGTCCATACTAAATTATTTGAACAATGAAAAATCAACATTAAAATTGGTTTTGAATTTTTGTGAATTTACTTTGAATTTTTATCCTTTGACTATTTTAAGTTAATTAGTTTAAAGAGAATCTTTAAATAAATGATTTAAGATTATGCAGAATTTTAAATATTTTCTAATTAATTAGCGTATTTTTTGGATCTTAATTTTTTTTTCCTTTTTAATATTAGTTTTCATAAGATGATTATATCCAAAAAATTTGACTAACTTGAAATCATTAAAAATGTGCAGGTTATATATAGGCAAAAATTTAAAAAATAAGAGTTAGAAGTTCATTATTATATGGCAAAATATAACATTAATTAATTTATACTTCCCAAAAATAAAAGCAAGTTTGAACTAAAAGTAGCAGACTATTTAAATATTCTAATAGCTAATCAAATTATTTAGAATAAATATAGAAGTCTATTAAAGCCCATGGTTTAGAAGCATTTAGTAATGTAAATATATTTCACATGATGTGGAATTATTATTATTACATTAAGAAATTCTATTGAATTTTCTTCCTTCGTTTTTTAAAAGCACCTATATAATTTTTATAAACAATGCCATTTCCCTTCGACATTTGGAGCTATATCTATTTGAAAATTTAGAAAAAATATTGCTGCATTTATTAGTTAATGGTTATTCCTTTATAAGTTCATACAATTGGAAACTTAAAAGTTTATTAAATTTTGACATCAAACGCACATATTTGATAAAATTAACTTTAAAGAACTCGAAATTTATAAACGGTTTCATCGTTCTGATATAAAAAAGAAAATTAGGAATATATTTAATCCTTCATATTGGGGATATATGTTATTCGCAACATGTTCAGATCATTTACCTTATTCGTAATGTCTATATCTAACTCGATTCAAAAAAGAAAGAGACAATCCACTATAAATTCTAAAAATATTATACAGAAATTAATTTTATATCTTCATAAAATTAATATATATATACATATATACATATATATATATATATATATATATATATATATATATATATATATATATATATATATATATATATATATATATATATATATATATCGTTGCAATAGTATCACTTTTTTAACACATTTAATGAAGTAAAAAATAATTATGCAGCTTCAATTGTTTTTTTAATACTCTATGTTTATTTGGCAACTATATATATATATATATATATATATATATATATATATATATATATTTCATATTTGAATATATATATTTCATTGTTGAAATGCCATTGAAATTTTTTTCATTACTATACTTTACATATTTCATCGAGATTTTTTTCTTCTTTCTAATGATAAAAGCTAATTTCTCCATTAAATGGGCTTTCTGTACTAAATATGACTTTAATATACTTTGTTGAAATTTGTTATACATAATTTCATAAATTATCAATGATGAATCTTTTGTACAGTGAGTCCAATTTTAATCACTTCTACAATTTAATATAATATTATTGGATGTGTAAACTAAGATTATCCTTCTCATTTAATGGAAATTGCCATTTTATTTTCATTCACTGAATTCTTTACTGAAGAGATTTATTTTGAATAATCATAAAAGTTATTGCATAGATTATGAGAAATATTTTATAGTACCTATAAAAACTCAGAGCTGAATAATTTTTTGCGCTTATATCTCTACTAATTATAAAGGAGGACGTTTTTATGCATGTGTTTATGTTGGTGTGTGCATGTGGGTATGCTGATGCTCTACAAGGCAAATTGTTTGACTTCGAAGTTAATTTGGGAAGTATTAGTTATAATTTTATCTAATTCGAAACTTAATGATATTTTAATTATTTTTTTCTTAATTTCTCTAAATAATCTTACACAGATAGGATTTTTACTCCGTTTGAAAATTTAAAATATTATTTTCTCAATGACATCAAATCTGTTCTTTTAAATTTAATTAAATTTTGAAACGGTATTTTTTATATATTTCATGAAAATACTTTAATGGCTTATACACACACACACACACACACACACACACACACACACACACACACACACACACACACACACACACACACACATATATATATATATATATATATATATATATATATATATATATATATATATATATATATATATATATATATATATATATATATATATATACAGAGAGAGAGAGAGAGAGAGAATCAACAAACATGCACATGGATTAATTCCACTTCAAAATTCAGCCTCAAATTTTATAAGAATTTAATAGAAAATTAGAAAGTTATATAATTCATTCAGGTTTTCTGTTATAGTATTAGTTTTCTGACAATTAACATTCGCAAATTAAAAGTATTTGGCTGTGGAAGCCCTTATGATAAAGTTACCTATAAATGATTCATTTAGGATTTTACGTAACCATTAATACCAAAGAACAAGCTGGCCGTTAAAGGCTGATGGAATAAGTCAGTAAATAAATAATATATCTATTTTAAGTTATATTAATTCTATATGTTGATTTTACAAAAAAAGGAAGGATTAATAATTCATGAATAAGGGAAATAACAAGCTTTTAATTAAATCGCTACTAAATATGCACGATCGACATTGAATATTGTAATAGCTAGAAATTAGAAGCAATTATCTTTGGTCTCAAAATGTTGTGCACAAATATTAATTATTATAGAATCAAACTATAATTAACAAAAATATAGAAGAAATTTTTGCTTAAACTCACTTCAACGTGTAGTTGCTTTTTGGCAAGCGGTTTTGCATTTTAAATTATTATGTTCTAAAAGTAAATGAGTTGTATAGAAAAAAAGAAAAAATTCTCTCCGATATTTATTCTTGGAATATTATACATATATTTATATATTATTATCGTAGGGTTTGAAATTTTTTTTTCACATAATGCATTCTAAGGGGAATTACGTTCATGTAAATAATTTTGAAGTCTCTATATGCTGGAAAATATGCCACTATTTAGTTATAGGTATGCTTGCAACAATTAAAGCAATAAAGTAGCTATGAGTGTAATTTTATTTTGAGCGTTTTCGTGAGATATGTATTAGCTTAAACATGTCCAGTTTAGAATTTGTTTAATCAGGATTTGTTGTCTAATAAAGAATTAGTTTAGTCAGGATTTGTTGACAAGTAAAGAATTTGCTACCTAGTACTTTTGATTCGTGTTCTAAGAAGCTGTCTTTTAACGTTATTGCAGCTTTTTATTATATATTTTAGTAAGATTAAAATTTTGATGCACAGATTAGCAAATCGTATTTCATTATTGCTTTTTAGTTTAAATTTATTTAATAGAAATACATTTAGAATAAAATAACTATTTTCAAAATATATGCTTAATTACAGGCGCGTTTGCATTTCAATGTTAACATTGCATCTTACCAAATGAAAATTATTTATTTGCTGGTTGTCAAAATTTTGTTATTGCTGAATTTATTTTTCAATGGCAATTGATATTAAAACGCCTCATTATTATAGTCCTTTCTTTATTGAATTAATCTCAATAAATCCAATATTTACTATCTACAAATTCTATCTTATCTATTCTTCTATGCTCGAATCATCAGGAATTTCATACAAAAAATTGTTTTTGCTCATAGGTTCCTTCTCTATACTTCAAGCATTGAAAAAATCGTCTTTCAAATCACTGTGACTAATTAAATAGAGCACACAAAAGATTTAATTAAATTAAAAATAAATTTAAAGGTCATATTGATTTGGATTCTCAAACGTTTGATTTTTTTTTAAGTATTTATTGAGGTTTTTCTCTGAAAAGCAGCCACGGAGTTAACCATTCTTTAAATGGATTACGTTGAAAATATTATCATATGTTACCAGAAAATTTCGATTCAAAATACATACCAAATTTATTAAATTAGAAAGAAGCAATAAACTCTAGGAGGTATTCCTTTCATTTTATTTATTAGTCTATGGCCTAGAAATAGAAACGAGAATAAAATAAAAATAAGTGTATTTGATTATTTTGCTATTACTCCGGCACTATAAAATAAATCTGGATTGTATGACAATCCTTATTGGTACTCCTGCAACCGATAAAAGGATATTGGCCATATTCTCTCTGAATTATATGAAACATTCAACCCATAGAAAAAGAAACTATGTTAAAAGCCTTATTTTAAACTAATATTTAAACTCATATATATATATATATATATATATATATATATATATATATATATATATATATATATATATATATATATATATATATATATATATATATATATATATATATATATATATATATATATATATATATATATATATATATATATATATATATATATATATATACATATATATATATATATATATATATATATATATATATATATATATATATTAATCGTTGAAGAATTTTGACATAAAATCAAAATTAATATATTTTTGACATATATATTAATTTTTTTTCCTTGCTTTAGAGGATAGCCATTTTTGTTCAAGATCCAAATGAGTGCAATTTTTTTTTTCGAAAAAACGAAACAATTATGCACAGATATATGTCAAAATATCCTTAAGTTGTCGGCTCTTGATATTATCAATATTTTAAGTTAAAATTTAACCTCTTAAAAGACATTACTATGAACAAAAACTGCAAGTTTCTTCCATGGCCAATTATATATTGCCAGATTCTGGATGAAAGACTGAAAAAGAATTTACATGCATATCCCAAAAGCTGACAGTAAAAATATGTTTATCCGGATTCTTTAGAATAGTAAGTAACTGTATTAGAACTCCTTTTCGGTTGAATATAAAATCACTACGACTTTGAAGTGTATATGCTGTATTTTTTCTTACATACATGTAGAATAATTATATACATGTAGAATAATTAATATTCGAATACAACAACTAGTAATGAAATGAAATGAAAAAAAATACTCCATCTGTATACGCAGTATTCTGAATAAATATCCATTGAGTTTTCCAGCATTTTGCAACTGATAACTGCCACCGAAATTTGATTAAAAGCTGATCTTAAAAATGAATGAAGATTCTGAACAGTCTCTAAATAATCAGCCTTAATTGCAAGAGTGAATACAAAACAGAAATATGCAATGGTCTAAATCGTTGGCACCCATGTGAGTGTCAATTTAATATAAATCCCAAAACCCTTTAAATATCAATGAAACTTCAAACAAATTCATCTTTCCAATTATTTTTTATGCAATTTTGACACTTAAAAGTAGTTTAATAAACTGAAAATACACGCTGAAGAAAACAAATTTTAATGGAAAGATAATCATTTTCTGTCCATGGATTCAATTAGATTTTTTTAAGGGAAAATGACTGAATAAACTTCCTACAACATGCGATCTGATAGAAAAAAAATGTATTTGGCCAATGGTAAGACACGATAATTACAAATGCTTTACATGCTTTAGATTCATTTTATTTTATTTTGTATAATTGTAATTCTGAAAGGCAGATTAATAAACTAACCTAGGATTAAAGAAAAAATGATTAAATATTAAAACTTGATATTCAAGACTTGAAGAAAACATTTTATTTAATAAGATAAAACTAATTTCCCAACATCTCTTTAATTTTTTATTCCCAATATTCGAGTACGAATATATGGAAAATAAGGAAAGAAGTATTAATTTATCAAATAAGTATGGGATTACATGACCATAGGATAAAATGATTTTATTCTAAATTTTCGTTCAACACAAACAATTTTTCTATTCCTGAATTTCTTTTAATATCTCCGATCCTGTATGGTGTAATGAAAACTATTCTTTTCGTCCTTAAGAAAAGATTTGTCTTCGAGCAACTAATGAGAAACAGCAAACAAATGTTCTTTCCTTTTCTTTCCAGATGTGAGCTTGCTTAAGAACATTGTCTGATTAAATTTATTCAACATGATTCAGTAATGAAAATATTTTTTTAAAAAACATTTTGCTTGTCGAGATTACATCCGATGTTGTAAACAAAGGTCTTTTTGCTGAAGAAAGATTGTAATAAAGTGCGATTTGTTTTTCTCAGACTTATTACTTAATCTATTTTTGTCATTTTGAACTCTTATAGATTCTTTTTTTTGTTTCTGTATGCAGGAGTTTTTAAACATTATAACAAGATTTATATAAAATTTCTATACATGAGTATTAGATATATTTCATCAATAAAATGTCGGACATATTTCTTTAATAAGCATTTAATCATCATTAATGCGGATTTTAAAATTTTATCATTTAAAAATAAAAAACAATAGAATGAATAATTTATATATATATATATTGTTTTTCTCAGACTTATTACTTAATCTATTTTTATATATAATATATATATATATATATATATATATATATATATATATATATATATATATATATATATATATATATATATATATATATATATATATATATATATATATATATATATAATATATATATATATATATATATATTGTTACGAATCTCTGATGCTGCTATCCAGCATAGCTGGTTCCATCGGAAGTCCCAGAGTTTGGCGACGAATTTGGCGACTTTGACGCCAAAATAGATTATATCCGAAACATCGAGAATTTTCCCGATCCGTCCAGTAGGAACCGATATACGCCTCGAACGTTCCTGACTGGTGGAGAGGCTTCCAGCCCCGCCTCCTGATACCTATAAAAGGAGCAGCCTGCAGTTGCCGCGATCGTCATGAATTGAGTCGTGGTAGCGCGAGGGTAGTCGGAAGCGACGGTGAAGAACTGGCCTTCCAGAGAAAAGCGGAGCAGCGACGGAGTGAAGCTAGTGCTGAACTAAGTTGTGCGCTACTGTCTGCAGTAGAGAGTCTTGTATGCTGCACGTCTCAGCTGAAGATAATCGTCTTCTGTGCTGTATATAGTTGTCGTCCTTGTGCTGTCCTGTGTGTCTTAGTTTAAATAAAAGTCGTTGTTTTATTTTCTACTACCGCCTGCTGATTGAGTGATCTCCACACCATATAACTCCCACTATCCAAACGAAATATATATATATATATATATATATATATATATATATATATATATATATATATATATATATATATATATATATATATATATATATATATATATATATTATAGTTTTTAGGCAGAATCGTGGCCGAAGACCATTTTGAATTTTTAACTGAATTATGTACAAGCAGAAGTGACATGCCTGTTAGCATTCATTAAATAAATAAAGGTTTAATTGGATTAGAAAAAGGAAATTATTTAAGTTTAAATTAGATTTTAAAATTTTAAAATAGCATTGCACACACACACACACACATATATATTTACATATATACACACACATACACTGGTGTAAGAAATTAAGAGAATTTGCATATTTTATGGAATTGCATGAAAAGAACTGAACTGAAGGAAAACCACTGCTTCTAGATAAAAATGCAAATCTTGTACGGCTAATACGTAAGCGTACACTTTTGTGTAGGTGGAGCCAGCAGAAAAACAGGCTTTATAGACGCGTGGAGGGTAAGACGAATTTCGTTCACTTGCACACATCGGCGAATTTCTTGGTGTTATCTTGCAGAAATGGAAATTCACATTGGAACAATAAAAATGTGTAACCACCAACGATTAGATGATGGAATGAGGTGGCGAATTGTGAGCAGGTTAGAGGCCGGGCAATCGCAAATCCAGATATGCAGAGAGTTTCATTTAACGCCCAGCGTCGTTTCTAACCTATGGAAACAGTTCGTTTCTAACCTATGGAAACAGAAGATCACAGTTTGTCCATTTTAGCGAGGCGTAATAGAGGGGATACAGCTTCTCATCTCTTTCGGGACCTGTATGGAGCCACAGGCACCTGTGTATCAAGAGTGATTTGTTTTAAGAGACTGAATGAGAGAGGATTGTTTGCCGGAAGACCGGCTGTTTTCGTCCCCCCACTTCTAAGAACAGGAGAGTCCGATTAGCATCGTGCAGGCAACATAGAGATTGGATTATGGAGAAATGGGCAACCGTTCTGTTCACCAACGAGTCTAGTTTCAGCCTAAACACCGATTCTCGCCGTACTTTCATATGGAGAGAGCCGAGAGAACCGCTACCTACCCTCCAATGTCCACGAAATCGACAGTTATGGCGGTGGCGGTGTAATGGTCAGGGCAGACATCATGTTAGATGGCCGGACACCTCTACACGTCTTTGACAGAGGCTCTGTGACAGGTGTGAAGTATAGGGATAAGGTCTTGGAGCCCTATGTTCGCCTTTTCCGGGGTGCAGTGGGTCCGAGTTCATCTTAATGGACGATAACGCGGGGCCACACAGAGCTCACCTGGTCGACGAATTTCTCGAGAGTGAGAATATTCGCCGGATGGATTGGCCAGCCAGGTCCCCAGACTTCAACCCTATAGAGCATGTCTGGGACGCTCTGGGGAGGGCAATTGCAACTCGCACCCCCCCCCCCCCTCCGAGAACCATCCAGGAACTGAAAACAGCGTTGGTGAATGATGCACCAATTGCTACATGCACTGATAAACTGTTTTATTTCCAGTATGACATCACGTTGCAAGGCGTGTATAGCTGTATGAGGGGACCATACTCCCTATTAACCCATTTCTTTTGTGTATTCTGCAACCGCTGTTTCAGACCTTCCGACTTACATGTAGTGTTATGCACAAACATGTGTGTCTATTATAACTGTTGAATGTTTATTTTGTTTGCATTATATCGACCTATGTTCACACCAAATTTTATTAAAATCTGTCCAGTAATTCTGGAGATAGTAGATCAAATATGAAAATTCTCTTAATTTCTTACACCAGTGTATATAAATTGTATGACATTTAATATTTATTATTTCAGTGACCTACTTGATTTTATTATTAGAATTTGCTAAGAAAATACAAGACACTAAAATAGAAAATAATCTTAGCTTAAGGGGAAAAATAGGAAAAAAAAAATATTAATGCACGTCATCAGTTTTCTGAGAGAAACCTGGACTGGTAACACCATCTGTTAGTAAAATTTTCAAGCAAAGTAAATTTATGCGTCAATTGTCCCATGGAGTGAGATTCACTGTAACGCAGATATACGGCATTCGGCCCTGGAGAAACAATAGCATATTTGTACATATCCTTCACTCTTCTTGAAGAAGATAAGCAATAAAACAACTGTCTATTTACATTTTTATATATTTTTATAGCTTTTTTATATTTCAATTACTCTTTGATTAAGAAATTTTTATTCCCGTTATCACTACGATTTAACGATAAAATGTCATATTTCATTTAAATGTATGTTTAGATTTAATGTAGATAGATTTTTTGTTGTTGGTTGAAAAATACTTTATTGATATTTTAGTTTGTTATGATCTTTTACATTTTTTTTTATTAAGATTAAAAAGCATATATTGAAACTGAAGTTATATGTTTTCAAAATATTGCAACAGTAATCTGTTTTCAAAATATTGCAGATATTTATTAAATAATAATAATCACATTTGTCTAATGAATTTATTATTGATACGAAGAGGAAATGTCATAGTCGTAACAGGATAAATAAGTTTCTAATGAGCCAAATCAATTCAACATAAAATTCTTGAAAATAAACAATTGCTGAAGTTAATTTTTCAAATATTTATTATTTTTGAAATCCTGAATTACATTTATAACTAAACTAATTACATTTATAACATAACTAAATAATATTATTTCAATCAAGATATATTTTTTTTTCTTTTCAATAAATCATACATGTTTTCTTTTCAGATAGATTTGAAGTCTTCAACTCACCAAATTAACATGAAATTTCCATATCATAGATAATATGGATCGCTTTGAATTGATGAAGAAATAATACTAAAAAAAACAATTTAATAGTGCAGTTAAGACCTGTATTATAGAATCTTGATGAATTGATTTCTCCCAGTATATTTCCTTGTCGCAGCGCAGCATGGTCAACATCATGGCTCTTCCGCCATAAAACCTCAAACAAACTCAAACTCCCAGTATATTTCCTTTAATTAAAAAAGAATAAATACAGCTTTTTAGCTTATAAACATGAAAACAATTCATCAATAAATATTTTATCCGTTAGAAGAAAAAAAACTACATTTTCATCAAATAATAGGAATTCCTAATAATGCTGAGTCTACAAACAATATGATAAAACCATACTTGGCCATAAACAATCTTATGGTAAACTCATGAAAATAAAAACCCAGCCAATTTCGAAAATAAACTGTTTGTGGTTGTCCGCAATCTGTGGACAAACAACATAATCCTTTACAAAGGATTTTTTCCTCTCGTTGAGGGAGATTCATTTCGTTTCCTTTCAGAACCTAAAACTTTATTTTTGGGAAAACAGGCATCGGCACAGGTGCACTTGAGAAATATTAGGTATTCGTAGTGTTTGCTGCTATCCAGCTTATATGAACAGGGTTCTTTTTTTTCATTCGTTCGTGCTCTGAAGCGTAAAACTTTCTTCTGAAAAGAAGGATATTTAAAGTACAGAATAAATTCTCTGAGGCTACGAGAGCACTGCGGAAGAGTTCCTCTTTCCGAAGAATGAATTTTATATATTTGTTTAAGGGGAAAAAAACAAGAGGATGTCATGTTTCGTAGATTTTTTTTCTTTCTTTCTTTCTTTCTTGTTCGTCTAAGTTTTTATGAAGTACTCACACAAAGGAAAAAAAAATATTCATATACTTAAAATGGGTTTTTGTATGTCATCCACTTGATATATTTTAATGCAGAACAAGTCTCAACTAAATAAGCTTTTATTTTTAATCCTAGAGCTTTGAAATGTAAAAGAATTTCCGGAAACTGGAATATTTATGAAAGGTTCTTACTTATCAGAAATTAAAAATCAATAAACTCAATCCAGTGAATTTTAAAGTAGATATTTTTTTAATTATTATTTTTAAGAATGAATTTCAAAGTACATTAATGACTAAAAAATAAATAAATAAAATGCATTTTTTGGACTGAGATGAAAAATAATTATATTCTTTTACCAAAATTCTAATTAAAACTCATAAAGACCAAATGTGATAAAAAATACAGTTAACATTAAACGAAAGAAGTTTTAAGCATTTATTAAAATGCAATTAAAATTTCATTTCTCATAAAACTTATATTACATCAGACTATTATGGCAATTATGTTCGAATTTCAGATTCGATTTTTAGACTATTTTAATGAAAGTCTGCATTCGAATTTGCACTTTTGAATCGTAACAGTAAGATAAAAAGCGTTTTTTCAAATTATTTTCGAACGCTTTCACAAAAGCGTGTTTTAAACTAAAGCTTTAAAATGGAAAAAATTGTTCGAAATTCTGAAAAAACAAGAATCGAATCATTTTTCATAAAAAAGAAGAAATTAATTCTTTTTTTATTCTAAATATTATTTAGTACCATATCAAAAAGTTAGAAAAGATGTGTTTTTACAATATCAGTCCAAAATTAACTTTTTACAAGCGTACAATAAGATACAGTATAAGAATGAAGAAAATATGGATGATAAAAATATATGACCATAGAACTTACATTCTGGACCTAGCGTTCTAAACAGTGATTATTATTATTTGAGTGACACAAAAATAATTTCAAATAAATGGCAATACATTGATGAAACTGGCTCCATGAAAATAATATAAAAATTGTATATATAAGTATATAAAATGTTGCAGGGTGCTTTTAAATAATTATTAAAAAATAAAATAACAATTATTGCACATTTTGCTTCAGTTTCTCTTTAATTATATAGATTCGCTTATCAGAATTTTTAAGATTTCTCTAACAAATATATAACCTACCACAGCCCAGCCTTCTTATCTGGGTTTGAGGTAAAAATATACCAGAAATATATACTATTAATGACGAAATTATACTAAATTATTATACAAAATAAAGAAAATTATATTAAATTATTATATAAAATGAAGAAAATTATATTAAATGAAGAAATTGTTCAAAATGCCTTCTTTTTTCCTTAAAACGTAATAGCGAGCAATTAATGGACTCTTAATTGTCTACATCTTATTTACATCTAAATACGTTTTGATATCACAATTACTTATTTGACATTTATGTATGTTTTTATAAGTTTTTCTTAATAATATTTACTTACTATTTTTTAATCTTGGATCTTCTATTTTACGATTATTGATACTCGTCTGGTACAGAATCTAATCTATACATTTTTTCTTGAGTTTCCGATGCAATCAGTTAAGGGAATCTAAAGTATTAACTCACTGCAAGAACATAAAATCGCGAATAGAAAAAAATATTAGAACTACAAAAAATTTCAAAAAATTAAATTAAGCTTAAGAAAAAATGGTCATATTTTGTATTTATTAAAACAACACCAAGTAATTAATATATTTTTCAATTTATCCTCTTTTATACATGTTTATTTTCAGTAACTTGGGAACGAATGCTTATCATAGCAATGAAGTTTTCGTTCATGGCTTCTTTGTAATTTACAATCGTAATACTATTATAAATAAAAGTATGTATCAATCCTAGTGTAAAAATGCCAAAAATAATGGAATTTTTTTATAATTTAAAAAATAACTCTAAGTAATTAAAAATGTTGTTACTTATTTGCTTTCGTTTCTCGTTCCTTACGATTTCGCTTCCTGTTTTTCACTAAATAATTTCATTTCATCTCTTATCAAGGTAAATGATTTATCCTTTGTTCTTTCTGTGTTTATGCAATCAACATAATTTTTTGTGTAGTATGCTTACCAAAAAGGAAAATGTTTCACCAAGAAGTAGTCCCTCTATTTCTGATGCAAATGCTTGTATCCTTTGTTTTGCAAGTCCCCAAGGCTTTAAAAAATGCTAGATAAAAACAAACAAAAAAAAAATCCCAAAATCTTAAAATAAAAAAAAAGAAATCCAAAAATGCAATTTAAACGTAGAAAAGAAATGAAAGTTCGCAGACTCTGGTAAAATGAAAGATATAAAAGGGAGGACGAAATGTCTTTCCCATATCTTAAAGTGCTATCTTTCTTTTTTGACAGAGACTGATGAAGCTTTTTTTGGAAAAACCGGTGAACTTTCCCTCGCTCAAGAAAACTTTCTCTCTGGACAAAGATGAAAGCTCAACACTTTCTATAGTTTTGATTAGGAATGCCTCTAACTTGCGATTTCGAAGATGTGACCAAAAGAAAAAGAGTATTTCTTTATTTTTGAACACCTTCAGAACTTGAAAATCGAAAGGAAAATCGAATACTTGCTATGTTTATTCGAAAATGCAGTTGTATTCTTCTAATGGCAGTATCAATAGTGTCACTGTTTTAAAATCGAATATAAATATGTAATAGATCAGTAGAGTATATTTCGAAATGAATAACATATGCCTTTAACTTGCAATTTTGGGAATGTCACCAAAAAAAATAATATTTATTTATTTTAAGCACTTTTAGAACTTGAAAAACGAAAGGAAAAGAGAATACTTTGTACGTTAATTCGAAAATGCAGTTCTATTCGTCTAATGGCAGTATCAATAGGATCACTGTTTTAACATTGAATATAAATATGTTATAGATCAGTAGAGTATATTTCGGAATGAATAACATAAACTTGCATAACGTGCCTTTATCTTGCGATTTTGGGATGTGGCCAAAGAAAAACAACATTTATTTATTTTTGAGCACCTTCAGAACTTGTAAAACGAAAGGAAAACAGAAAACATGGTATGCTTATTCGAAATACAAAATCCTCTAATTTTAATCTCTCAAGAAAACTTTCTCTCGGGACAAAGATGAAAGTTCAACACTTTCTATAGTTTTTATCTGGAATGTCTTTAACTTACATTTTCGGAGATGTGACCAAGAGAAAAAGTCCATCTCATTATTTTTGAACACCTCCAGAACTTGGAAAACGAAAAGAAAATAGAATACTTGGTGTGTTTATTCTTATATGCAGTTGTATTCCTCTAATGGTGGTATCAATAAGATCCTGTTTTAAAATCAAAAATAAATATGTTGTAGAGCAATGGAGCAGATTTAGAAAAAGTAACATAGACTTGCATAATATGTATTTAATTTGAGATTTCGGAGACGTGACCAAAATTAAAAAGAGCATTTCTTTATTTTTGAATACCTTCAAAATTTGAAAACCGAAAGAAACAGAATAATTGGTGTGCTTATCCGAAAATTCAGTTGTATTCGCAGTATCAGCGGTATATATATATATATATATATATATATATATATATATATATATATATATATATATATATATATATATATATATATATATATATATATATATCATCGGTTGTATAGTATCATAGTATCAGGGGTAAACATTATTTTAAAATTGAATGTAAATATGTTGTAAATCAGTGGAGCATATTTCGGGATAAGTAACAAATCTTGACTTTTAAGATTTAATTCAGGTTGGTTGGTTGATTAATTCAGGAGCATTAAATGAAATCCAGTTAAGCTAAGAAGTACGCAATAAGTTAGGTAAACTGTCTGTAAAGATAATGAAACTTCCAAGTAATTAGTAATTAATCGATTGTAAAACGATAAGTTAGGTAAACAACCTGTAAACATCATAAGACTTCCTAGGATTTTTTTTATTAATTCGAATGGTTTTAATTAATAACAACATCAGCAGTAATATCTCAACAAATAACCAGGCAGGACAAATAAATTTATCAGTCAAATTAAAATGAATTTTTATGAATGAAATTCACTACTATGAAATATATGCAATGTTACATGATAATAAGCATCACACTATATTATTTCCGTTTGGGAAAGTTAATGAAAGTAAAAGTTGATCGGAAAGTATGTAGAGACTGCAAGCTCCATTTTGTAAGTTGTATAAATTAAATATTCCAGCATTTTTGTACTTCTAGTAATTTCTTGTTCTATACCGCTAAATGAATGAAGATCACATCGTATTAAAAGAATGTATCCAGTTCAATTTTGCCCGTAGCAACATAGATTCAGAATACGAGAGATCCATCGAAATTCACAAATAGCTAAACCAATAAATTCTTCACTCGTCATCAATAACAAAAGTCGTGTCAATTCAGAACTTTAAAACGAAAAAATTGAAACACAGATCCTTTAAATCGAATATGTATGCTACTGAACAAGGATTAAAAATATGCCGAACACTTACATGCATAAGTCACTTATATATATATATATATATATATATATATATATATATATATATATATATATATATATATATATATATATATATATATATATATATATATATATATATATATATATATATATATATATATATTTGCGCTTCAATGTTAATTTGCGTTGAAGTTCCACTGAAAGAATTTAATTTTTTTATAAAGTTTGCTATTATATTGATTAAAAACTATAATGTTTTGAAACTACACATTAGACAGTTAAAACAAAGTAAGACATCATCATTATCTACAATTTCGCTAGTATTTTTTATATAAATACTTTTGGCTTGCAACTTAATTCATTGATTAGATTTTCAGATATTATTTTTTATAAATAATAATCCTTAGTTTGAAATCAAAAATCGTCTTTGTGATTTCATGACTCTTCCCTCTGTGATAGAAATAAATTTTAAGAAAAACGAAAATGTTTTAGATAGCTTAATATTATTTTAAATAAAAAAATATTATATATTTTTAACACTATTAATGTCATTACATTGAATTTTTGAATAATTTTATGTTTTAACAAGTCTATATTTACTAAAAAACTGCAAACATAGAATAATTTCAGTCAATGAGATAGTTAATGACGTAAAAGGTTATGAGATATTGTCAGTAACATCAAATATAAAAGAATGCCTTACAATTATTTAGAGTAACATTCAGCATTTTCCGTAGGGAAATGGTGTTTACTTTAATTCGGAATGCGAAGGAATCAGTCCTATGGGATTTCAACTATATAGATCAATTGTAATAAATGTAACAGGTAGATTTCGAACATAAATTGGAGTTATCTAAAAGAAATAAAGTTTGCTTTCGAAAAGTACTCATACTTAACGATAATGCCAAGTTTCATACGCGAAAGGCAATTTTAAATGCTATGCTCAGGTTAGGCTTGCTTTGAATCGCTGCCCTTTCATTCGTATAATCCTATTTTGGGAAAGTTTGATTTCTTTAGTTTTTTGAAGGAAGTTTTGTGTATTCTTCTATTCAGATTAGATGTCCAACAAGTATAAAAGAAATGATTTCAAGTATTCAAAAGTTTTCATTGGGGATGAAATATGAGTGGAAATTACAAGATACTAAAATTTGAATTAATGGAAAAAAATACATATACATCTGCTCTTCCATCAAAAGAAATAAGATTTTCTTTCCCGTTTTCCGTTTTTTCCGTTTTTTTTTACTTCAATATTAGAATAAAATATATACATTTATACATTATACATAATATATACATTATTTCATTTTATCACACCATTATTTTTCAAGTTATAAATACATTTAATTTACTTCTTTTCTTCACAGTTAGATCGAATGGGAGGATTATGCAATTAAATAAAAAAAGAGAAAAACTTAGTGTGGCACATATTAATTTTGTCAAATGTAAGCTAACAAGCCATAAATTAAACACAAAATGTTTACTTCCTGTGGTAACAAACATAAGAATTAATTAATAGTACATTTGTTCACGTAAACAGAATACTCCCGCTAAATCTTCCAAAATATTAATTTCTTAATAATTGACTTTTATATCTTTAATAAATTCAGAGAAAGATAAATAAAGTAAAAAATAGGAAAACACGAATACGCAATTAAATTAGACTTTCCTTTTAAGAACTTTTACTGCAACATGTTGCAAATACTGACTATCGGTTCCTTTCTTTACACAAACAACATAGATTTTCGCCGTAATTAAATATATCTTTTTTTCTGTGTAAATGGTTAATGACGAGGATGATAATCATGATTTTTCTAACGAAAGAAACTAATAATTAATAATTTTTCTCTTCCATTTGGATGCATTCCACGAATATTCGTAATTTCAATAATTTACATAATGAATATCTAGAATATTTTCTTACAAGGAAAAATTTGTTTAAGGAGCATATTTTGTTTATTTACGTAATGTACGATCATGATACTGCTATTGAAAATAAATTCTTATCATTTTAAATTATGTAGTTTTTATTCAAAATATCAGCATTATTCTAAATCATACATTATTCGTTTAGTTTTCAAAATGATGTACAACCATGTTTAATGATATTGAATTGCAATTACAAATAAATACTAATTTATACTTTTTTCTTTCCTTAACTAAGCACATTGGCATTTTAAATTTGCAGTAGAATCGTTTTTTTCTAAATTCATTTTCAAAATTGAATGCATACAAGAAATAAATATATATAATAAGATTGAAATATTCCTAAATATTAATTATATTTTTTAAAACATAAAAACAAATATTAATTTAATTTGAATTAATATATATTTAATACAGAAAATTCTATAGTTAAATTTTTATGAGAATAGGAGAATACTTTTTAACTACTAGAATAATTTATTTTAGTAGTTTAATAATTATATTTTCAAAATTATCAAAAATTTATGATGTTATTCATAAAAATAATTCATGCAATAAAATAATCAAGTATATATTTTATACGAATGAATCAATTTGCATCATTAAGAATTTTGTATATTTCTGTAAGAATATATCAGTTACCAAATAACATTAATTCCTTTCTCTATTAAAACAATAATTTAAATATTTACTTGCATAGGCGTATAAAGTTTCATTCTAAATAATTACTTCTCTATATATAAAATGAAATTTATTTTCTTTCAGAAAAATAAATCATTATAAAATTGTTTTTATTTTGTATTACGCGCAAATAAAAATAATTTTCTCTATTATTTTGCTTAGAAAAAAAAATTAAAAAAAATAATTAATAATATAATTATTATACTTTCTAATCAGAATTTTTATTAAAAAAAATATTGAAACATTTTTATTTTACTCACAAATTTTATTGTTCATAGATTTAAGATATTTAAATCAACATTTAATATTTGGAAATGCTTCAGGTAAAATAGTTCAAAAATTTTCCTTTGATTTCCCCGATGCAAATAGAAGTAAATTATGAAATACACATCACGATTTTTCCTTTCTTTTCATAAAAATTATTCTACTCGAACCCTTAAAAAGAAAGAAAAGGAAGAAAAACAAATGAATTGTGAAAACAATATATATTTGGACATACATTTAGAAAATAATACATAGTTGGAGCTCCACATGGACAAAAAATATGAATTTTATTTTATTTATATATCATATTTCACAATTTTCGATTTTTTTCCCTGCTAACTATAATCGAAAGTTCATGTATTGACCTTGTCATTGACCAGTTTCCAATCTATCAAAATCTGGCAACATCTACATCAAAGACTCTTTGCAATTTGGCATCATGTCTGGATATTCGTCTAAAGAGTTATAGACATTGATGGAAAAGCTTGACGGATCGACTAAAGTTAAAAACGAACTAAAAACAATAAAAACATCTAGAGAAACTTTTCTCGTTTCCTATCAATTTAGAGTTCTTGAGTTTTTTTTAGATTTAGACAGCCGTGATATAAATAGATAGATTTTTAATGAGAAAAGTTGGTGTGCAAATATGTGCAATTGCATTCAAGCAAAACAAACAAATGCGATAAACTTTGTCACTGTTGTAAAGTATGTTTCAATGAGCTAATAGGCTCGCTATAGAGGTATTTTAGGAAGAATGTTATTTGCGAATGAGTGTAAATAAAGGACATTCAAAATTTTCCTGATAAATCATTAGTTAATAACCTTGAACATAATTAATACTGTTTTAATATCTTAAAAAATTCTTTGTTTCCAAATGTGTGGTATACAAGGGATTCTTTAAAAAAAGTTCTGAAACTTCAAAAGAAAATTTATAAAAATGGTGACATTTTCGAAATTTTATTACGTTGTGGATTTTACTGTCTCATATCATCAGAAATATGATATATTTAGAATCATTTGAAATATACAATGAGAAGGATATTAATTTTACAATGCTTTCTGCATGCTACTTAAGAAATTTTTGTAAAACTCAAAATTTAATATTTTACCATTTTAATATAGAAATTAATTAATTTCAAAGTGAAATGAATATGCATTCAAAAATGAAATGTGTGTTCATTGAAACCTTTTTTCATAAAATGTATGTTCTCTAAATTTAGTAATTTCCTCTGACAGTTAATGCAACAAAACTGGAAAATATCATTATTGAAAAAGTTCATTATAAAAAAAAAACTTTTCTTAATTTAAGTTTAACTTTTCTTGACTTAAAGGTCATTATAAAAATTCCTTTAATTTTAATTTTAATTTATATTATCATCGTCCCATTCTAGATGCATTTTTTTTCAAACAAAACTTGGAAGAGCGAAAGGGACAAATGAACAAATTTTAGATCTAAAAATGACGGCGACAAAACTAAAATTTCATAATATAACCTAAGAGATGTAAATAAAACCTCTTTTGTCTAGAAAAGCACTCTCTTGCAACTGCCCACTTCTGGCCAAAGGACGGAAAAGTTAAGATAAATGAAAGACGCGCTCAGGATGTTAAATATTTACAATGAAATACAACCCTGTTTCAGTAATCCCCATGTTCATACTGAAAGCACCTGAAGAAGAAAACGAAAAAAAATAAAATAAAACGTCTCTTCCAAATCCAGTTTACCTTATACTTCCTTCTGTTGAGGATCTATATCTTATTTATTTAAACACTGTATTACCGAGAGGATATCCTCTTGTGAAATCATGTCAGTCTGGATCTGACGTTCTATTATGCGGGTCCGCTAGGTGACGCCCTACTCCATGTCAGGGGTGGGAGAAAGAGAGAAAAAAAATGTGGAGAGATTTTGAAGCTCAGTATTAGCATACTTTATGCTAGAATTTATATTTTTCCATGCAGCTTTCACTTTTCTATAGATCTTGATTTTTTTTGTTAGGCTCTGTGTAAAGAAATATTTTCTGTTAGCGAGACATGTCTTGTTTATACTGACTTGTGAAGCCGCCAAAGAATTTTCTCTCTTTCTTTCAGAGATAGTTTTAGAATGAATTTGTAGACACCTTAAAGTAGAAGAATTTGAATATCAATGAAAATGTCAAGAGAATCTCTATAATATATACTTTTTTGTAATTCAAACCACATTTCCATGACAAAAAGGAAGATAAATGAAAGAAATATTGTTAAGGTTATTAAACATATATGTCTTACAGGAATCTTTGGTTCATGTTTAATTCAACTCTGTTTGTAAATATTTCAGTTATACAAATTGTGTTATAAATAATAATTTTATTTATAAATGTTATTTCATTTATTTTCATGGATTTAATAATTTCAAAATTTATTTTTTATACTTTTAGACATAAGTGATTCTCAGAAATCTTCACCTTCTGTTCATTGGAAATTCCAAATATTCCATTTGTAAATCATTTAATACTGCAAAGGAAAATACAGGGTATCCCACAAGCCATGCAGCGTTTAATATTCACAGATTCGGATAGAGCACGTCAAGACAAGTACTCTGATGCAAAACTCGTGGAGCTCCTAATATAACGTCATAATCCAATTACCCAGATGTTATACATCAAAATACTCATTTTAACTTGTTATATTTATTTCTGATAGAATAATATAGATAACATTAGATTACGCATATTCTGATAGATAATATTAGATTATGCATATTGTGATAGATAATATTAGATTATGCATACTTTATGGGGCACCCTGTATAAATCATTATTCCAAAATACACTTTGCAATTGCATATTCATATAAGACATAATGCATTTATTTATTTCCTAAATGTATTGGAATGAAGTAATTTATAGAAACGATAGTAATTAGTTTGTATAAATTTTGAAGTAATAAAAAATTTATGTTATCAAAGTATGAGTCCTTTCTTACACTGAAAAAAATCAAACAACAGTGCAAGCCCCAACCAATTTTTCAGATGAATTTAAAGAAATTCATATTATGTTTTGAATATAACACTAGCTCTAGTCAGATAATTTTAAATCTTAACAAATTTTATTAACTAATTCTGTCTGAAAATGTTCGCTGATAACGGTTATATAATATTCGTTTTTACTGTCTGAAAACATAGGCAAATGAATCTCGGTCTGTCCTTACATACAGTGCACAAAAGTTAAATTTTCTTACCTTTAATTGCATACATATGAACTCATGTGAAATAGATTGAACATTATACATATTATCAACTGTGAGTTAAGAATATTTAAAAGATTATTATATAAATAGAATTATAGGAAGCAATGCAAGTTTTTCTTTCATTATGAAATTTAGGTTATAACATTAAAGCACTCGAAAGGTGTAAATTTGTGAATCCTGTACTATGAATGAATATGTGAATCTATAAACGTAGGAAAAAAAAGATTAATATTGTTATATGTCCCTTTACTGTTTACTTGAATAGATTATTTATGTTTACAATGTTTATACTTTTTTTTATTTGTGCATAAAATTGATTTTTCAGTTTAAAAAAAAATCAGTCACATTATGTTGATTGACACGATATATTCGCCAATTTATGATCTTTTGAATTATTATTATACTCCTTTATTTATACATGAAATTAATCTTCCTACTTAAAATATTTTTCTAGCATATTCTAATACAATTTAATAGTTTATAAATTAAATCATGAATATTATGCCGCATTGCATGCTTTGAAAAGTTTATTGTTATATTCAGTGTATATCTCAGCCTGTGCCAAAAAATTTTAAAATTTTGGAGCAAACAGAAATATTAATCTTGCATTTCAAATTGAAACTTTTTACCGAAGTTATTTTTATTTAGTACATGTTAAACTCTTTAACTACTACTATTATTCTACGCTAATTATTTTCATTTTGTCCTGTGTACGTACCTGAAAGAAATTAATATGATGAACTTAAGAAAACAAGAATCACAAAATACCATCATTAGCGTCTGACTTTATTTTCCTTTATATTGTGAGACAAATGCTTAACCTAATCAAAAATATTATAAAATTTCATAATTATACGTGGGTTCAAAAACTAAATTAATATATATCTCTAACAGAATAACTATAAAAAAAACGAATTAGCACCATATGGGTTTGCAGATAAATAATAATTAAGTTCAAATTATAAAAATGTATATGTTCAAAGTATAAATTTCATAAAAATTACACAAAACAAATTTAGTAATTTGCGAAACCATCGAAGAAAATATAATTTCCCTTTATAAAATAGTTTATTTATTTATTTCTGAAAAGTCTTTTAAAAATTTTAAGTATTTCCAAGGATTTATTACTAATTTTCAAAAAATAATGATAAAACTCAATAACTTGAATATATTTCTCATGAATTCTATTTCTTTTCAAAGAGGAAATCACTGCACACATTGCGATAAGATAAAATTATAATAAAAATGTTTAAAAAAAATTGAAGCCCTTTTAACCTTACTAGCTAATGTAAAAACAAGTATTTTTAAAAGGAATATATTTTTGAAGCTAATTTGAAACTTATTATTTCGTATGATTGAGCAACAAAATTAGAAATAAAATTCTATTAAAACTATTTAACAGCTTCATTTTTGCATGAAATTTTTTTATGAACGAATTAATTAGTATTTGCTCTAAAATATATTCCGTTTTCTTAAGTCAATATAATAAAAATATTTTTATATATTAATTTGTATAAGCTGCTGCAAGATAATGTGTAACAAATACGTTTCCATCATTACATTTTAAAGAACGCACTTTTAAGCTGTATCGAAGCTATTTTGTATCTGATATCGAATTAAGAAAATCAGTTTAATATATTATTTCGGAGTGATCTTGTAATATTTTTGGAAGATTAAATAATTTTAATAGATTATTTAGAATAATTTAGAATTTTACTAAGTTTTATGTACTATTCATTTTAATATGTATCATATGTTTTATACTTAGTTGCTTTAATCTACAAAATGTAAGCATTTAATTCTTATTTATTTTTAAATTCATTATTTATATATTGATATCTTTTAAGCATTGAAATGATTTTATTAATTTATTAATAATGATTATAATATTTTAACACTATTTGAGCAATATATGTTAAATATTGTCATATTTGATAAAACTAAGCATCAATAAGAATAGAAGTTTAGGTGCAGATTACTAACAAAAATTATTGACACTCTCTTGGCTGAATCCAGACACTATCCCAAAATGATTTTAACATAAAACATATTTGCTAATGTAACAAAATATTTTGATTACATGTATCTAAATTGCGAAAAATTTCCAAATTCTATGAACATTATTCATTTAGTAAATACTAATGGAATACAAAAACTATAGATTTTAGAAAAAAAATGTCTATTTAAATTATACAATTTTAGATAAAATTAAAGATTAGAAAAAATTTATCTGATTCTCAGAAACTGCAAACTATCATTAAACAGTAAAGAAAATTTAAATTTAGTCAAAATCAATTTAGTCCGCAAACCTCTCGCATCCAGTTGATTACTATCAACTTTATTGATACCAGACATACACGATTAAGATGCCTTCAACATAATATATGTCAAAATATTCAGATTTATTTCAAAATTTATAGTAAATGATTCAAGGGAAATTATTTCTTCCATCTCAACAATCTCTATTTTTCGTTGAAAAAAAAAATGAAAATCATCATATCCATATTGTTCCTTCAGTATTGCGGGGTTATTTTTTTTGGGGGGGGGGCCTTCCTCGACATTAACTTTATTATTTTTTTATACAAAAGTCAAACTGTTTGATATCATTTTTAATAAATTACTTTCATATTTTAAAATCAATAAGCATGAATGACAAGGTAAATTATTTAAATGTCAATTGTTATTTTTAAATTAAGGAATGAACAATATTGGCAAAAAAACACACTACTCCGGTTCTTAGAATTAATATCATTTTTTATTGAAAAAAAATTCATATGAATTAAAAATTTAAGTTCACATTATTATATTATATACTATTTTATTGTATCACTGTCCCTACCTACTCCACGATGAAAATTGTAGTGAGTAATTGAGTATTCTATCAGTCTCTCAGAGAATACTTTTTTTTAATTCAGAGAAATTTTAATTTTACTCGTAACCGTCATATTCTACATATCCTGAAACCCCTAACGTAACAAATTAGTTTGCGAATAACCAATTTCATTAAGATTAAATACATTGAGGAAAGTTTCAGTTTCGTTTATTTGAACAGGCCTGCAACTACAGAAAACAAGTATTTGAAAATAACACTGAAAAAATCGAGATCATATTTCTCAAGAATGTTTTACAGAAGGTAAACCAGCTCGTATTGTTGTCACTGTTCACAAATATTCATCCTGACGCTACCTATAACTTTCAAATAATACAGTCATATAAATAGCATTTGAAGGACATTAGAGTTTCATCTGGTATAAATAGTGTTTCATATAACAACATTATCACATTTTTTTTGTAGAATCCATGAATTATTTTTCACTTTTTTATATTCAACTCTAAAATGCTTTTTTTTTCTTGACCAAAAATCAAATAATTTTTCATTAAACGAATTTTGTTAAAACTGCAGTTAAGATAAGAAATATTTTCTATTTTAAATGAAGATCTTAAGCGTTGCAAAAAACTGCTTTTCTGAGTTAATAAAATATTTTTTTATATAAATTATTTCCTTTTTGTCATTCAAACAGAAGGTTGTGGTTAGGTTAATGGAAAATTTTAGAAAAAACTGAATACCAGGGAACATAAGAAAAAGGGAGTGCAAAACTGATATTGAAATAATGAAAAATAAATAATTCCTATTAAAAAATGCATAGTTAATTGATATTTTACTCTGTAAGAATTATAAAACAATAACTTAATAATAAAATACAAAAACCTTAATAAAATTTAAGTAATTATTAAAATGAGTAACGAGTAAAAAATTAAATAATTATTTTACTTGTTTAGTCACTATTTTAATTAACAAATGTATGTTTCAAAGCAGAAATATCAGAAAAAAAGTAAAGACAGAAAATTTGTAAATTTGATCTTAATGAATATTAACTTGGGAATAATTAAAATAATAATTATAAATATTATTAGATATAATTCCAATGTTTTCATGTTTAATAGCTTCGAATAAAAACATATACATTATTTTTTCCTATACTTAAGGCTTTCTTTCATTGACAAAAATAATGCAAAACTTTATCAGATCTTTTTTCTCACTTTTTGAAAATTTAAATCTATTTTTCATTTTCAACCGGATTATTTCGGAAGAAAACAAACTATGCCATATTTTAATTTAAACAAATGAAAGCAAAATAAGTCAATAACAAAATATTTATTTTTCATTTATTTCAAAACCAAAAATAGCATAAAGGCACCTGTTTCGGCATAAATCGAAATGAATTATGAATTCACCTAATGTTATTCTCAATTTAATTAAATTGTATGAAAAGGAATAATAACAATAAAAAAAATTAATCAAAAATTAATTAATTTTGTTTTTGGAAGCATTTTCTCTGATACTAGAAGATTATTAATATTGTTAATGCATTTTTGTAAACACGTGCCATATTCCCCTTTAATTAATATGCTTTTTTTTCTTTTCAAATCCATTCATAATTGTTACATTCATTTAGAAAATTAAAAAAATAAACAGTTCACTTATAAATTGTACATGGAATTTATAGGACTTACCTTTGTTTAAACATGTATAATAAAGAACTCTATCATTTACTTAGATAATATTGGAATAGTGCTACTGTAATAATTAAAAAAGGATAATGCTCTTTAATCATGAAAATTTTACTTTATTCCAGATATTTTAATGACCTGAGGCATGCAACTTAATGAATTCGAATGTCTACATATGATAATCAAATATTACTCGGCTACATTTTTAAAGATAAATGATTGAAGTTTTAAATTTGAGTCATGATAAACCACGGCTAAATTTTACTTCGAAGAGCAAAATTTTGTGAACATCGTATAAAATAATTGAAATTTGAAATTCAAGATAATTAAATAATTTTATAGTTTTGTTATATATTTGTTAGAATTTTTTTGTTCATTTACTTTAATAAGAGCAACATTCATATTAAATGGTATATTATTACATTTCAAATGTATTCTAGGAAATTGTTTTTTATTTTTATTTTATAAAATTATAAATTTACTTTTAGTGGAAGAAAAACATTCGGAAATTAGATAAATACAATTTCTTTATATGCTTACTATTCAAATAATTACAAAAAAATACATTTAGAATAGTAGCATATGATAGCTTGGAACTATATCGAATATACCCATTTTAATTTAACTGGAAATTTTTGAATTTCTTTCAGAACAAAATTCTGATTGAAGGCTAATGAATTTCTGTAATTTTCATCTTTATCACAAATGAAAATTCATATTTACGTCATAAAATATATACCGTTTCACAAGAAGACAACTTATTTTTTAAGAAAATATCAAATCTAGAGTGAAATAAAGTAATCATTTAGGCAGAATTTTATAATTTCATAGAGAGTGCATTTAAGCATTTTGGATAGAAAAATAGGCTTTATTAAAAATATTTAGTTAAATTATTATCGTAACTCGCTTTTTGTAAAAAAATATGTTCATTGAAGTATACGTTTTTTCAATTATTCCGGCAATTGAATAAAAAAAAAATTGAATTGAATAATTTTTAATAACGATTTAAATATAAGCAAAAAATTAAAATATAAATAAAAAAAAACATTCATAATCTACAAAAACAAATTATTTTTGAAAAATTTGAATTTCTTTATTTTAAGTTATTCATATAATTCTACATGAATTGTGCTGTAATATATAATGTATAGCGAGCACATGGAAATCCCTCCACCTTGCCTTGGTATCCAAGGTTAACTGAACATCCATGAATAATACCTTCGGACTCTATGCCCGACAGAATATATCCCAATACAATAGGCACCAGCAATGGATCCTCAACCAGAGACACTGTCCGTCATCTGCGATGGGTCCGTTAAACAGGCGATATTCTGCTAGTGTATGACTAGTGTATTTAAAAACGGAAATAATGCTGATTTAGTAAAATATGATTTTGTTATCACATTTTCTACTAAAATGATGAAATGGAAAATAATATTTAATTTCAATTAACTTTATATTTAAATATGGAAGAAATTCCCGGGAAAAAAACTTATGATATTGTTTCATGTCTACTAATATTCTTATTCTAAATATTATCCAAATATTTCAAAATATGTATAGAACTCTTCTATATAACAAATAACATGCCAGAAAAAATAAATCTGAAATCTTTTGGTATTCTTTCAATTATTATTTCTTCTATGAGCCTTAAAATCTTCAAAATACAGTTATTAGAAAAAAATTTTCCTTTTTGCCTCTACTGTATTTATTAAATATTTAATAGTGACAGTTTTAAATGAAGCAAAAAAAAAGCATATAATTTTTAAATGAAGCAAAAAAGCTACACACTTATGTGTAATGATAGTTTCAAAAGCAATTAGTATTATTTATTCATCGATATATTCTACAGAAATAAAATAGGAATTATAAAAAAGCTAATTATTTATTCGTTAAATTTCTTTAAGTTAATTTAGGAATAGTTTAAGGAATGATTTGAAATAAATTAGGAGAACATTAAATTTCTATTAGTTTTGAATAAAATCGAATTAAAGAACCAAATTTTAATGAACACCTTCTCCGAAAATGATAAGTATTAAAGAAAGATCTCTATTTCAAAGTATTTGGCACACAGATAATCAAATATGTTGAATTATGAAATTTACAGCATTATTATCTAACAGTTTTCTATAAAATGCAGTTTCTGAAGTTAATATCGCCATGCAAAAGAAGTATAAACATTTATTAATTCATTATGAATTGTTGTCATGGGGATATACAGGTGATTATAATTAAAACTTAAGTTTCAAAATGCTATAAGGAAAGAACCACTGATGAGAATGATGTCAAATTTGAATGGCATGTTATTGAAGAAGGCGGAAAGCGTATGGCAGAAGAAAAAATTTAGTTTCAAATTTTAGCAACAGATGGCTGTAAGCGGCAAGATCGCAGTGTCTCCGGGGTGATGTTCAGAATGTGTTGCGAAATGCATGTTTTTAATACCTTTAAATTTGCAATTGGAGCACGGACATGACATCTTTCAGATAACCCCACAGCCAGAAGTCACACGGAGTAAGATCAGGTGATCGGGACGGCCAGGCTGTGAGAAAATGAAGGCTGATAATTCGAGCACTTCCGAAATGGTGCCTCAGCAGCTGCTTCACAGGATGTGCACGGGAGCGCCATCTTGCATAAAAATGATTCCATCCACACATCCACGCTGTTGCAG
Source organism: Argiope bruennichi (assembly GCF_947563725.1). Lineage (NCBI taxonomy): Eukaryota > Metazoa > Arthropoda > Arachnida > Araneae > Araneidae > Argiope > Argiope bruennichi. The sequence continues at coordinate 58,881,947 of NC_079155.1, read as the reverse complement.
AGCTGGAATGACGTGGTTGCGCAAAAGATAAGCATAGCTATGGCCAGTGACAGTAGCGGTAACAGGACCTGAAGCATCCGTCTGCTCGAAAAAATATGGCTATAGGATGAATGATGCCGTAAAGTCTCACCCCACTGTGACCTTTTCAGGATGAAGTGGTACGGGGTGTGTTGCCAGTGGATTTTCTCTTGTCCATATTCGAGAATTCTGGGAATTGATGTACCTTGTCAGATGGAAATGGACTTCATCTGTCCACAAGATTTTCCACGGCCATTCATTATACACCTCCATGCGAGCAAGAAACTCTAACGCCCGTGCTGGCAGATCAAACGGAAGCAACTCCTGCACATAGCCAATTTTGTATGGATAGCATTGCAGGATGTTTCGTACAATTTTCAGCACCGTGCTCGTAGGCCTGTCCAATGTTCTTGCAATTCCTCGTGCACTGACGGTTGCACACCACCGGCCGATCCCTCTTGTAATGTTGTGGCTTAACTTAAACTTTAATTATATTCACCCTGTATAATAAGATCCATTGAAGTTTGTCACACACAAAATCTGGATAAATATTTACACTTGATAGTCCGAAAAACAGGCTAAAAATGTATGCCGAAGAATTTAAATCAAAATACAATGCGTAAATTTTTTTAGAAATATAATAACCTTTTGCTCTAAACTAATTATTATTGAAAACGATGCGTGAAAATTATATAATTTGTCTTGTATATAATAAAATAATTAATACAAGCAATTAAGATTGATGGCCGTTTTTAAATTTTATACCAAATAGCTTTATTAATTTTGGAGGAATATTGTAAGGAGTATATGATTGAAATCCTTTACAAACAAATGATTTCTGAAAGAAATTTTTCTATTTCGATTCCAGACATAAACGAGTTAAAGAATTTCTAAGAACAGCCAATTTTTACAAGCAATGTATCAAGGAAACCAAAAAGAACCAATGTAATTGTGGAAACAAAAAAAGAAACAAGACCAAAATATAGATTACTTTCAGTTAGTTGGAGCTAACTCTCCGAAAGGATGAAAAAACATGAACATTACTTTCCGATTCTTATTTTTTTTTTCTCTCCTTCAAATAGCTACCGCCAAAAGTTCATGTATTGGTCTCAGAATCAGGCAGTAGCCAATCCATCAAAGTCTGGCGGCGTCGACACCGCTGAGCGTCTGCATTTCGACCGCATGTCCCGATGTTCGTTTTAGCGATTCGAAGCACTGATGGGAAAAAAAAGATGGGATAGAGAACAAGTAAAAAAAGAAATTAAGCAGAAAAAATCTCATGAAAAATAACCATCTCGTTCAGTTTCATATTGGTTCATGTTGATGTTTTGTCGGAGAGCCAAGAGTATCATTACGAAAAAAAAGACCGTTTATGGAATAAAACTGAGGATACGTGTTCTATATTTCAATTGGACAGTATATATATATATTCGGAATTTAAGAGACCTTTGATAGCATTCAAGTTCAGCAAATGCAACTTCATGACTTTAGTGGCTTCTGGTATAGACATTTCAGAAACTGATCAGTCCAATATGGTGGTTTATTACATGGATTATTATACTTAAGGATTCTTTAAATATAATTGTTTCAAAGTGTGCGCATATGTGAATATTTTAATCTGTTTAAAAACATAAGCATATTTATTAAACATTTTAATGATTTTTTCTCGTTTTATAATACATGTTACAGTTAATGTTATTTGACGTTATTACTAATATGATTAACCAGAATAATCATAACATCACGGACTTCTGGATTTTTACACGCCTTTCAAATCCTATTAGCTAAAAGATTAACTGTATGAATTTACTCTTCAAAAATTTTTAAGTTTCAGTTTTCAAAACAACTAAATTCTCACGTCATTTGTACAAATTCATTTTTTTATTTCTATTTTGAACTGCCATCATCAAAGTTTGCTTGTCGCTTTCCTCTAAAACGCCGATGAATTGAATTTATCTAAAATAATATTTAAATAATTAATTCATCTTTTATTAATCAAGAAATTATGCTTCAAATTAAAAATAAATTCATTAAGATTGCATTTTTGTCAAGATTACTCGACAGCACCAACATATATGCATAAATGTAAGTAACATTGAATATGAATCGAGATATAAGCAAAAGAAAAGAAAACATTAAAAAAATACCATCAAATAGTTTCATTAGAAGATGAAATATCCTAATGATAATTTAAAAAAATATATATATAATTTCTGCAGAATGGGCAAATGAAATTATGTTAAGTAAAAACAATTATACTTTCGGAATTATGAACTAAATTAAAATATTTCAAGATTAAAATAAAGAATATTATATAAAAATGTAATTGGGTGGTTTTCGTTTAGCGGCATGCAGTATTAAGCCCTTTTGATTTCCGTATGCTTTTTATTTCCATTATTCCATAACTTGTGTTTGAATCTTTCCATTCTGGTTTCATATAATAATATATTAGTTTTCGACGTTATAAAATGAAATAGTCAAATATTGTAGTGCTTTATTTAAAAGATTTAAAAATATTTCAAAAATCAAATTTTACAAAATCAAATTTGTTTTTATTATTTTCCTCACAAAAAGTTTTCTCTTTTTTCGATGTCATTTAAATAAACTGATATATAACTGGTCATGTGTGAATTTTAGAAATTCCAAAGTTGACATTTAAAGTCAGACTTTTATATTAAATTAGCTAGATTGCGAATTCACTTTCTTTATTTTTCGAAAATTACATTTTATAAGCATGCTCGTTTAGTTCACTATATGAGCTTATACTATTGTATAAGAATGTATAAATAATAATAAAGTGAAATAGATATTGAAAATATAAGTAATTGTACCATTGTAAAAAAAAATATACAGAAAGCCTTTCGAGAAGGCTTGGGAAAAATCTGAAGCCCACGAAAAATAAAATTCAGAAAATTCTATACTGCATTTAAAATACATCACTTTAAAGCATAACTATAAAAATCATCTGCGAGCATTTATTAAATATAGTTTATGTTTTCTATAAACATCTGTCAACATACGAATTTATTTCATTCTAATGTCTGAAAATGCAGTTGTTTTTAATGTAATAAGAATTTTCCCTCTGTTGATTTTCCGAAATGGTGAATTTTATTGAACAAAGCAGTTCTTTTTCTTTGGAATGAAAGTTCTTCAATAAAAATTTTTGAAAGCATAAAACTTTTAAAGACAATATAAAAATATGCTTAAATATGGTAGAGAATACGTCGATTCGCGATCTGTTAAATCATTTAATTCATTTAACGATCAAGTTATCAGATATGTCAGATAATTGGTGCTTGGTTATCGCCGTTTTATAATAAACGCCATTACTGAACAAGTTCCTTTATCATTTGATTATTCTGAAGCAATTTTAAAAGGTATTTTAGGGTCATTTAGGGTTACGATACATCGCTTCTCCAGCTATTACAAGAGTTTTGAATTCTTTTCAAAAACAATAACGTGTTTAAGTGTTTTCTCGAGGTCGGTTCCTTTTTAAAGTGCGTTGTCATTGATGATGGAATTTGTATACATGCTTTTTCTAAGAAATATCTCAACAATCGAGACTTCGTATCTCCTTCATATGAAATGCATTTTCACAAATACCGTTTTGAGTTCATTAATTCGAAAAAAGAAAGTTCACTACGAAATTTGAAAAGATCTTACAAAAACGATTTTAAAGCATGTTTTTATTATTAGGAAAAGCTGGCAGAAGCCTTATTTGATATGCTGCTGATTTTTTTGAAAGAACGGTATAAAATTTTGAACAACAAATGATACCATTTATTCAATGACACCATTCTAGGTACGTATTGATCACAATAGTATCATCACTATTAATAACTTGACAGTTATGCATAAACAGAAAACCCATCTATAGTAGTTTCTCTGAAATTTTCCCGATGCTTGCTTGTAAAGCTGTTATATTTCCTACTAAAATTGGGTCATTGCTCAAGGCCATGAAAGCCACTAGTGCTCAGAATTTTATTTTTACACATTAGAGTTGTATGAGAAAGATCAATCAATCACATGAGAATTCAGTCCGAATGATCAATCTTCATCATGATTCCAGCATTTTTACCGAATCTAATGCACGATATTTGGTGATTATTCGCTAAAATGTTGTTAGTACTCAAATATAGGAAGATGGAATATGTATTTGGACTATATATGTGTTTTTTGGACCTATCAAAATCCAAAATCTGGTATAGAGTTGTACCTGTATTTCCAAAACCATACGCCAAATGTTAATTATTGAAGTAATTGCTCTTTTAGAAATCGAGTTTACATGCACGCAAAAAATATTGACAGACAGAAAGATCAATTTGTTCACAGATTTGATTCTAAATGACAAGGAAATGCACATTATAGATGGCAAACTATCTCCCATATTTTATTTACCTGATTCTTTACGCTTTGTGGTTTTATTGCATTTATATTTACTCGGATAGCCAAACATTCTGTAATTGGATATCATTCATAATTACTCAAAAATCTTCCAAATCAGTCTAAGATTATGTGTTCTCATTTATTCAAACAAATGATAATTCAAAGGATTGTTTCAATTGTAGTTTTAATTAACCTCTAATTCCAAAAATGGGTTCTGGTATCCCGAGAGTTTTAAAATAGTGAGATTCGTCAAAATCTGAAATTCAAATCTTTTGATAATTTTAAAGTGAAAATGTATGTTTTCAAACAGTTTTAGAAACTAATGGCGCAGTTTTAGAAACGTGATAAAGAAAAGAAATTTATTTTTCATTATCTTTTCTAATTTGTATAGGTAATTTACAGAGCTGCATTATATGCAATAAATAAATAAATAAAAAAATAAAGTAAAAAAAAAATAAAACTACATTAGCAGACGATAGATATTTCAAAAGCTATACTGTGAAAGGCGGTTCTAAAATGAAACTACATTAGCAGACGTTAGATAATGGAAAAACTATAATGTGAAAACCGACTCCAAAATAAAAAAAGGGATAAATCCCCAATTTATTGCCTATGAATTTTGAGGCTTCAACAATTTTTTTTTGCCTTCAAATCGTTTCAGAAACTTCAACCCAAAACAACATCATGTTCTCGCATGGTAATAATTCCCTTTATAGAATAATAAAGGCCACCTAGTCATCTCTTAGCTATTTAACGTAGAAAATTGACAGAATGATATTACTCCTAAGTCCAAGTGTCTTTAAAACTAATGTAATATTCCTTCTGACGAAACCAGAAGAAATGATTTGGCTTTTGAATAACATTCTAGTTAAGGCTGATAATCCATCGTCTTCTTTTTCTATTGTAGTTTTAATCTTACCTTAAGTATAAAGCTGTATCTCGAAATTAGATAATAAATATACATCTATTGACCAAATTTATTTGCTTATAAACGAGTTTTCCACGGGATACAGCCAACCAAAAAATATTTTGAATACCTGAAGTTTCCTTTGTATCCTTATATACAATGAAATCAGGATACTATAGGAATGAAATAGAGTAAAATCGCCATACAAAAAATTGTGCAGTCGATATACAAAATAAATTATGTGTATCATTTTTGAACTACAATACATTCCATGAGAAAAGTGGTAAGAATTAGAGTAAATGACGTTCAGTGGTGTGTAATATTTACAAGCTGATTTTTGTAATCTCTGTGTTCTTACTGAAAGCATGAACAATCACAAATATAAAATCATCCTTCCAAATGCTGTTTACCTTAGACATCCTTACTCCTGGGACAAACATTTTATTTATTTAAATTTTATATACTATTTGGTGATGACTCTCTTCTCCATTTAAGGCGTTGGAAGTGAGGATTAAATATTAAGGAAAATGTTGCAACCTTCTATGAGCATATTATGTGTTAAAGATTATATTTTTCAAGGCATCTTACAGTCTTACATTTATTGTGATTTATTTAAGCTTATAAAGAAATCGAGCTATCTTGTGTGGTTCTTTCTGACATTCGTCAGTTTGGCCACAACTCAGGTAGAAATAAATTATTGCTATTCAGGCAGAAACGAAAGACCCTATCAGAAGTGGAAAGAAAGATAAACTATGTGTCAATAAAATATGGAATTTCGGGAATTAATGCTGTATTTTCATCTCTTACATCTTTATATAGGATATAAAGTAAATATAAATGTCATTGAATATTAATTATATACTGAAGACTTTTATTGCCAACTGTTATCTACAATTAGTGACTATTGGCTGGATTTTAAAAAAAATATTTTTTTCAGTAAAAAAATATGAATTTTAAATATATTTATTTGTAAAATACCTAAAAAAATTTCCTTATTCCTTTTTTAGGTTTCATACATGCGAATTCATCAAAATATCTTAAATTAGAAAGAAAAAAGAGAGTGAGTGAGAGAGAGCGAGAGAGAAAAGAATATTTTGATTTGATTATATCTTAAATTATGTATTTTTTACATCGAAAGGATAGATGATTAATAAAGTGTTTTGTTGCAAACATTAATGGACATCCTTGGAACGAAAAAAAATATCAGAATCATTTGTATCCTTATTAATGACAGCTCTAGCCCCTTTAATTTTAAACTACCCTATATCTAAAGATTTGAATTATAGAAGGTAAATATGTAATGTAATGAGAATGGAAATACAGTGTTTTCAAACGTTGCAGAGCTATAAAGTTGTAGGGAAGGATGAGTGAATACGTGATGAATAACCAGTGCTATTCAGAGCTTCTTAGAGTCACGTAATTTTCTGTAAGATATTTTTTCCCAACTTGTTTATTTTAGAGGGTTCTGAAGATCGGTGGATATAGAGCTTTTTGATTTTGCTTCAGACTTCGTCACAGAAAGAAAGAAAACTTTCAAAACTTTAACACGACTTTTCAAAATATTTTTGTTTGAGTACTTGGATTTTCTCATTATGCAAGACATTTTAAAAAGGCAGAGGATCTATTGAAGATGAGCATCTCAGTGAAAAACCTTCAAAAACAAGAGTTGGATAAACAAGATATGCTGCCAGAGTTCAGAATCTTGTGTGTTCTGATTTTCGCTTGAAAGTCAAAATAGTCGGAGAAACGTTTAATTTGAATCACACTATCGTTCATCAGATTTTTGTCAATGAATTGAAGGTGAAAAAGATCTGTTCAAAAATTGGTTTGACTTCATTTCACAGGAGCAAAATAACTCCAGAAATTTATGATAGCAAAAACAGTCGTTTCATTCCTTGGACTTCAGTCTGTATCACTCTTTTCCAATTACTTATCTACAATTAAAACCCATCTAAAAATGAAATAATTTTGGGGATATACAATTGATGGTAATTTGAGTGTCCAAAATCCAATACTGTTAAGAAGAATTGAAAATACATTTTCAGTGCTGTATGATTTCTCTGAATAACCAAGTCAATTATTTTGAAAGAAGCAATGCGAAATCTAATTTTAATGGAATGAATAATTATTTTAAAAACATGATTATCCTTATTTGATATGCACAGCTGTATAGCTAAGTAACATATATTTCTATAACATATCACGGTGTTCGTAATTCGATATTATATTGCTAATATATTAGAATGAATAAAAATTTAATGCAAAATATAATTTTTTTGGACTTGATTTTACACATTTGATGAATACATTTGATTGGCCTGAACCTTTAGATTTTCAACATCGCCATAAAATAAAAATAAAAGTAATATCTAATGAACTATCAGGATAGGACCAATAGTTTACTAAGCGTACACATCAATAATTAATCTTCATGAAACATAGTAAATTAAAGAAAAAACCATATTTATCTGCAGTAACAATATCATGGTTGTTGAGAATCAAATACTGCTAAGAGTACAAACCATGCCAAGAGTCCAGCTAAATCTATCAAACGTTCTTCAGAAATGTCCATATAGTTCAGATTAAAAAAAATATACAAAATTTTATTCAAATTAAAAAAAAGTCTACCAGTTTCACCATTTATTTTCAGTATATGAAAACCAAACCCTTACCAGGAATACAGAAAAATGTTAACAATTTTTAAAATTACTTTAAATTAATGCGTGTAAAAATTTTTTTTAGATACTAATCACAGGAATAAACGTATATGGAACATATTTATTTAAGAGAAGTAAACATATTTTTTGAGAAAAACACAAATTCATTACAGAATGATTTTAAAAACGAGTGTAAAATAAGGTATATTTCAATACACTTTGAAGTGAAGCAAATTTAACAGTTGTTAATAATTTTAATCCTGCTTTTAAACAATTGAATAAAATATTAACTTGTAAATAATATTGATTGCAAGAAGGGTAACTTCTCTTCATTCCGGATTTTCAAAACAAAGCAAATCTGCCTTCAAATTGATTAAATCCTCTGTCAAAATTTTATAACATTCAAAGGCATTTGAAATACAAACTTGTAAATATGAGCTGAAAGGAAAAAAATGTAAAAGTTAATTTTTCTTTTATTAAATGTCAGATAAAACAAACTAAGTTAATTGCAAAATACATCTTTCTTGTTGTTTCAAAACCAAAGTAAGAAAGAGAAACTCATTTATCAAAGAAAAACAAAACCACTGTTAAATATTTACTTCGAATTAATTAGTTCGTACGTTCTTAATAAATTGACAGAACTGAAACAAACTAAATAAAATATTAATAAAACATAAACACACAATTAAATTCCGGCAACTATTCCTAACATGCTTACAGAATATTGAATAAGCATTTTCTTGTTTTTGCTCGGAAACATCAACTTTCTCTTTAATTAAACTGTTTTTTATAGTGAGAACTTAATTATGTTCATGTAAATTATAACTGTTTAAGACAAAAGAAAAACATAGGTATATTTTCTTCTTATTTGCATTTAATTTAAGTGTTTGCATTTAATCTGATTCAATAATTTATAGACGTATCATTATTTTGAAGAGCAATAAGAAAATACTTTATAAACAGGTTTTTTCAGTTTTCTTCGTCTACATATAAATGTTCGTGAAAATTAATGTAAGTGCTAAAATTACTCTTATGTTTCTGATCTTTGTTTCAAAGTTCTAAACATATTTTCAGTTAGTTGTTTTTCACCAATTTAATAAAAATTATGAAGTCTCTTTGTATTTTATTATTAGTTAAATTCGATAAATGCAAATATCAAACATATTTAATATTAAATATATTTTTATATTTAAAATGCAAATAATAATTTTAATATTTCAAACGTAAATAATATTTTTTAATGAAATACTATTTCGGGAACAACAATATTTGCCTCAAAATACTTAAAATATAAGTATATACATTTAAAAATGCTTCATATTCAAACATACATCTTTTTATTTTTTAGAGTATTTATTATTTTTAATAAATATATCGTAAATTAATATTTTTTGAGGATAAAGGAGGAATTCCAGTATTATGTTACATTTATAATTTTTCAAATTTTGATTTTTTTTCACTAGGAAAGGAAACTAACTATCTTTCAAATTTATTTAAAAATAATTTAAATGTTCGAATTTTCGAAAAGATTTTTCACCTTATGAGATTTAGAAGAATTCACGATGAGGAGGTATTTTAATTATTAATATTTTCAAAATATTTCAAAAATTAAAACTGATAATTCATAATTTCATTTTTGTTGTAGATATCCTATTTTATATAACATTTATAAATTATCTTTGAATAAAAAGATAATGAAGATTAATTAACGAATTCGAAAAATTATTATTGCATGCAACAATGAATAATAAACATGTTCTTCTACCTGAAATCACATTCTTTTACATATTGAATCATACAGTTGATACACTATTAATTCTGACCATTGATATACATTCTTAATCCTGATCATTGATATACACTATTAGTCCTGACTATTGATATACACTATTAATCCTGATTAATCTTGATTCGGGATGTCATTAAGTCGAAAAGAACTTAGTTCCAAATATATATATTCGAGATTCTTTAGATTCAAATGATAGTAGGATTTTAAAGCCACTGCAATCCCTAACTGCCTATGATTGATATTTTAGCTCGTTTCGTCTTAAATATTTCAAAATAATTTTATTCAAACTATTTTGTTGTATGTTCCACATGTCAGACCAAATAAATCCTACTTATTGTACTTATTTATAAATAGTAAAATAATTAAAAATAGCAAAAGTTATAATTTCATGAAAAGAGGTCATTTGTACAGAAAAGACTTTTGCATTGATTATATGGTTGCTATCTAAGTTTTGTCCTGATATCCAGATACGAAAAAGAACGAAAAGGCTTAAACTCAATAATAATATGATACACGATAACTCAATAATACACGATTGAAAGTTTTTACTCGTGATAAATTTAACTTTGCTATGGTTCTAATAAATAATTTTGCAGCATCCGATAACATAAATATTCTTAACCATTCTTATAATTAGTTTTTTTTTATTCCACATAACTGGTAAATTTTTATTACTGCCAACTTCACATTTATAAACTGGATTCTGAACTAGTTTCTTTGCATTTTCATAATACGCCTTTGTTTAAATTTAGCTTCATTTTTGCATTTCTAATAAAGAGCATTATATTCTTAAAAGTCGTCAAATGTCAAAATAGTGCAGTACATTTAATGTTTAACTGAGATTTTCTTTTCTTTATCAGCACTTGTAACATCAGTTGCTTTTATTTTGCAGATCTAATAATAATTTTATTTACTGTTTTTTTTAATATATTTCTAGAAGTACCTTGAAAAATATACGATAGAGAATGTGTAATACATGATAAAAAAGATTACCCTTTACACTATCAATTTTTGCAGTTTATGACCGAATTCAAAATAAGATATGGTATTTAGTACTTAGTAAATTACATATATTAAACAAACTCGGATATAGAGCAAATCTTTCAACAATTCATTCGTTGAATTTATATATAAGGAATTATTATTTCTTTAAAAATGTACATCTTACGTAGAAGAAAACAATTTTATAACTGAATTCATAAATAAAATCTAAAAGGTAAGCATTAAAATATTTTCACTAAAAATTAATATATATGGCTTTAAATAATTTTACTATAAGAGCAAAGGATCAACCCATAACTATATTAGAATTATCGCTCAAAAGTATAATATATACAGGGTGCAAAGATTTCCCCTACACAAGATTCTACATTAACTATAATATTGGATGAAAACCATCAATTTCTTTGAGGTTATAGTCAACTGATACTTAATTAACCATTTTATTAAAAAATAGTCCATAAATTTAATTAAAAGTAAAATAATGCACAATAAACATAATAAAACCAGAAAAATATATAATTTTCAGAAAATTGTCCATTTTTGAGAAAATAATATTATTTATTAATTTTATAAATAATAATTTTAATAAATATTTTTCAAAAAAATTATAATCAAATTATTAGATATGAGCAAAAATGCTCCAGTGTAATGCAAAAGTGACGATTATTGAGTATATACAATGTGCATAAATGAAAATAGAATATAGAACATTTTTAGAGACAGTTTTTGGTAAAATAAGATAAAAATAAAACTTGTAGATCTTTCATGTATTCAAAATTCTTCATTCCAAGCTGTATTATTGTGTACATCCTCTTTAGTGCAGTAATAAATGAAATGAAACATGATAATGTAATTTCTATTGCTTATTTTGAGATAAATAATCAGTTGAAATTGCTATAGACATTTATTAATAAAAATATAAATGCTATAGATATTTATTAACATAAAACATTAAATGCTATATACATTTATTAACAAAGAAAATCAAATGCTATTAAGTTTATTGACAAAGAAAATTAAATGATATAGACATTTATCAACAAAGAAAATTAAATGCTATAGACATTTATTAACAAAGAAAATTAAATGCTACAGACATTTATTTACAAGGAAATTTCCAAACAATTTACAATAAAATACAAAAATTTTATTTTTGTTAAGATTTATTACATTGTTTAAGTTATATATTAGAAATGATATGATGATTGAAAAAAATGTCTCCCAGCATTGTTTCAGTGAAACAAAAATAAAAAATAAATGAAACGCAGAAAAGTTAAATATATATATATATATATATATATATATATATATTATTTCCACTTAGTTGGAGTTAAATCTTCACGTGGATAGAAAAAAATAATAATAAAAAAGATGAGCATTTCCTTCTTTTTGCTTTTTATATTTTGTTTCGGGATTCTGGATTCTTTTTTCCTTCCAGGTGCTGAGAAAAGTTCATGTATTGCTCTCAGCTTCGGACGATGGCCAATCCATCAAAGTCTGGCTATGTCGACACCACAGAGCGCCTGCACTTCGACCATATATCTGAATGCTCGCCTCAACTTTTCGACATGTTGATGGAAAAGTCCGATGGATCGACAAAAGGTAAAAAGGAATTAAGCCGAAAAACCTCTCGGAAAACATCTCTCTCGTTCAATTTTAGATCGGTCTTATTGAGGCTTTGTAGAGTGAACCAAGCGTGACATTACGCGAGAAAGAACGTTTTGAGAAAAAAAAAAAGTACCGGTAAATGTGTTCCGTTTCTGTCAAGAAATATATATCTCAAATTGAAGTGATAGATATTTGAATTCAAGCAAGAAATTCAACATGATGAGTTTTGTGACGGAAGTTATTGATGCCTGTAGTGAACTAAAACTTTCAAAATGTCACTATTTCTTCGTATGGAATCTGTTGCTGAAAAAGTGACAAACGATATTTTGATGAAAGTTTATAAAAGGGAAAAAAACTGAAACAGAAAATTATTTACTGACAATTTAATAAACATTTTCTAAAAATTATTTTATTAACATTGACATAAGGCTTTGTATAGAAATATTTAATAGTAATGCGGGAATAATATTCTTAAAAAAGTGTATTTTTTTAATATAGATACTAATTACAAGAAGACATTATGTCTTAAATAGATATTAAAGGGGAAAAACACATATTGTTTTGCATAAAAAAATTCCTGACATTACTCAATAAAATATTCCAGCTAAACAACGGTTTCTTGCAAAGAATAATACAAACTAAGTTACTCCTTTTATATTACATTAAAAAAGAAAGTTTAAATAAGAATTGCATTTTTTATTTAAAAAATTATTGCAAAGAAAAATGTTTTTCCCCTTATAAAGCAAAAATTCGACACATTGTAATGTGGAATATTTTATACTTTACATCTAGAATATGTATATTAATTTATAAGCATTATTTTATTTATTTTCATTTCTATTTGACTGTTGAAAATGTTTATAAGTTAAGAAATTTATATGTTACATACGGAGAACACTTATGACCTGTTGAAGATTTCGAAACTAAAAGAAAACTAGTTTTGCAAAAATCAAGCGATTTGTTAATAATATGAAATAACATTAGTGTATAAAAATCTATCTTCCAGTTTTTTATATTATTATGAAAAAAAAATAATTTTGCAGTAGATATACTGTGAAAAATCTAATAAGCACAAAGTTGTTTAATTCGACAAGAAGGCGTGAAAGCACATAGAATAAAATACAGACAATAATATTTATAATAAAAAACGTCAACAAATTATTTTACAACAGCAACAGTGCTGTAATGTTTCATAACACTCGGAACAAAGCATTGAATATTCTAGACGGATATCGTACATTTGATCTCAATCAATATATTGCCAAAATTCTACAAGTTGCTGTAACTTTCGCTGTTGGTTACCAAATGTGTTGTTGTGGCCAGCACCACTGACCCGGCATCTATTAAACCTCCATTAAACCTATCAGTAAAATTCACAATCTTACAATAAAAACTTACTGCCCAATTATTTTTATATAAGTACTGCATTAATAAGGATATACGCTACGATCATTTGGTTCATAGTTGATATTTTAGTTAACAAATCAGTACATAATTTCTAAGCTTAAAAGAAAATAATTTTATTTTTTAAAAATATATTAAGAAATCAAATATTTCTTAAAAACAAAATTGTGTGAAGGTATTTAGATATTTTGTAAGCAATAGTTAAAAACAAATGGATATTATAAATATGCTGACATATTATTCCAGGCTAGACATGGAACCATATCATATACAAAACATGAAAACATTTATATAAGTTTTTCTTCGAATTTTTTCTATGTAAAGTTATTAAAATCTTCTTGAAGACAGAAAATATTTTTGGTGTGTATTTGCAAGTTTAAATCATTGAAAATGTGGAAAATTATAAAATAATATATCACATTTATCACAAATAATGTTATTTGATAATTTCTTGAGGAAAAATAAAATGTATTTTTATTTGGAGATTGCAAAGATAAAATCTTCGAACTGATATTTGTCTCCTTTAAAAGATATGTTATTGTTGATGTTCCGTATACAATGCATTGCAAAAATAATGTTTTGAAACATAATACTGAGAAAAATAAGCATCTAAGAAACAAATATTAGATGGCGCACACATTAAAATTCAAAATGAAACAAGGATTACGTTTGCTATATCTGAATAAATAAAATTGAGAAGAATATTTTATTAAACAAATATATCTCAAATGTATTTTGAGTTATAAATTTTATTCTTGAAAAGCATATACCTTAAATTGATTTTTTTTTCTGCCAGCTAATGGCTAATATGTACAAAACAGTACAAAATTTTGCTTCGCTATAATAGAAAATAGGAAGTGCATTTAGAACACTTTTTATAATTGTTCTTTTTTTAAGTGAGTTGACCTATATATTTATTTTAATATAAATATATACGGCTGTAGAATTTCTTTTTGAAAATAATCATACATTACTTAGGTTCTCTTATGTTCGTTAGTTATTTTGGATATATATAAATACAGTTTACTTACAAGCGAATCATTTGCATAAGTATATGTATAACTAATATGTATGTCAATATGTATGACTAATATCTTTCCTCTAAATATATTAACAGTCTAAAATTGTTTCACATTATTAGTATCGAAATATACAAGGCCTAGTATATTTGAAATAATAATAATAACTATTTTCTGGTTAAATAAAATGAGGAAAATAGTTTCGATATTTCCTCGTTGCTCGATAGAAAATCGGTAGTTCCAATCTTTTAGGAAATCAACTGACAAAAGTCTGTTTAAAAGTCATCATCGCTCAAAATGATTTATTGACTGATTATCTTCTATCGAATATTCCATTCCCCAAATTTGTAGAATAACACAAAGGTTTATATTAAAAGATCTAAGAAACAAAGGGACCTAGAATTACAATAAAAACTGCGTATTGAAATGTTGCGTTTAAATGCAGGAATTATTACATTTTCATATATGATGATAACTTAAATAAATCATTTTTCCCATTGCAAATTTAGTTTCATAGTAAGAACGCAGGAGATAGAAGATTCGGGAATTACATGGAAATGCATAAATCAGCTGGAAGGCAGCTTGTCTCCAGGATCCACTTCACATTAAAGAAAGGAAAGTTTATATTGATAGAAATATCACTAATATTTTAAATATTTTCCCTGAAGGAAAATCTTATGTATCTAATCTCTATGTTCTTACTGAAACCACCTGGAAGAGGAAGAAAAAAAAATAAAGACGTATTTTCCAAATCCAGTTTACCTTAGTCTTCCTGCAACTTTACAGCATGAAAAAGATAGTCTCAAGTGAAATCACGTCAGTCTGGTTCTGACGTTCCATTATGTGGGCCCACTGTTTGATGCCTTATTCCCTGTCAGGGATTGAGAAAGAAAAGACAAAATATGAAATTTTGAGTCTCTGTGTTAGCATACTTTGTGTTAGGAATGATATTTTCTCAACAGCTTTCACCTTCCCATATGTTGCGATTTTTATTTATTAAAATATGCTTCAAAAGATATTTTATATTAAAAAATGGTTTTGTTATAGCGACCTTATAAAATAATTTTCTCAAGGTTAGTAGTTGAATGTTTTAAAATAATTCGAGGCTTCGAAATTTCAGTTATTTATGAAAACCAAAAATATTTTTCTGTATTTATTATGATTAGTATACAAAAGAAAAAATGACAGAATGTATTTCAAGAATTTAGCATCTGAAATCGTTCTCACTAATTATTTGTAATAATAAATTTGTACAAAATATTTGTAAATCTGTTATATTTGAAGGAACTGACAGCATATGAATTTCAATCCGAAATGTTTTAAAAACATCCTAAAATATTTTATACCCTAAGGCACAAAAACAAATTTTAATAAACCATTTCGATTAAGTACTTAATAAATGTTAGGAATTTTTATATTATTAATATCGGTGATTATATTATGTCTTTCTTCATTCAATTTTTAAACTGCAATTAGTTGTTATCAATTCTGCCGTCAATAAATTCGTGGAAAACAGTTTTATTAAGTAATTTTGAACAAATGAAATTCTTACTATTGTCTTTTGGGCTTTTTATCTTATCATATTAAAATCTATTAAAAAGTTTTATAAAAATTAATCAGTTGAAAACATTTGTTAATTAAAAAATCATGCTTGTTCAGAATTTAAATCTTTTATTCAAACTTCTCTACATTTTGCTTTACTTTTCGAATGCAAGCAATGGCGAAGTATGGTATAATAACTCATTATTTTATTCTAGCCAATTAACTATCAACGTTTTTAACAAAAAAAAACGAACAAAAAAAAACTGAATATTGCAATTGATTAATTTCTATAAGTTACATTTGAATTTTTATTATTTTTAACTTGGATAGCAGTTTTTATATTACCTAAAAATAAATATCCTTTCATAATAGTAATATTATTTTCACTTTCATTTTTTACCAATAAAAACATATCTCTGAAAATTATTCTACTTATTTGTTTTAAATACAATTTTAGACTGAAATTCATACTTACTGCAAAGCCAACTTTTATATTTCAGGTTACTATATTTTCTGTTATAAACCTTTCATTTTTAGACAATGTATAATTTAGAATTCAAACAAAGTCTATAAAATCCAAGTAATACTATGAACCGCTGCTACTATAAAGATGCAGACACTCTTGTATTGTTGCTAATAGTCCAGAAAATAAGCGAAAAATAATATTTCATTTTTATTCATCAGTCCATCTCTAAGGAATAATTTCTTTGATGATAAAGAATATGGACATTTTTATGCTAAATCTTATAATAAATATTGTTTTCTAAAAAATATTCTCATTTAGATGATGTACTGTCCGTTCTTTTTTATATGTACTAATAGTAATTCGATAATTCTTTTCCTTTGTACTGATAGAAAAAAAGAAAGAAAAGAAATCATTATTTCCTGAAAAAAGAAAAGCATAAAATGTATTGTATATTATTTGCTATTCAAAATTATTTTATAAACATGCTTAAATGTATTTGCATTTACAATAAACAAGTCATTTAAATTTTAGATTTGCAGTCCTTGGACTTTGATGACCATCACATGTAATTAATATCTCATATTACAACAACCTGAAATATTTCAGCTATGTTTTTTTGGACATTTAATCAAAACGCGGATGAAAATTAAATACACCTCAAGAACAATTATCATAATGTAGTTTTAAAAAACCTTGTAGTATATATAGAAACAGAGATAAAAAAAAAGTATATTACTTGTAATGTAATTCTGAAGAATGTCACATACAGAATTCATATCCAGATAACAAGGGCAAGATTAATCGGAATTAAGGTAATAATGATGCATTCCTTTATCTCACTAAATTAATCAGATTCCAGAAACATTCATGATGATGAATCTGGATTCATCAAATTACTACACTCGAGACAATTGCAGCTGAACGGAATAATTATGTTTATTGTATCCACGTAAAATTACTCTACAATGATATGCTTATACACGATAGATAGAAGAGCTCCCGTGGATGTAATCAACAACATTCGATTAAAACGAGAGCTGTACATTTAGATAAACTAAATCTATGAAACCAAGAATAAATTGATTGGATATTTATATTGATGTAAAAAAATATTTATCCTTTTTTTAACATTGTTATTCTTTTCCAGGCAATAGCATGTTTTGAAAGAGCAGTTTCATAATCATCACACCTTTTTGCTCACATATAGAATGAGAGGTAGACTAAAGTGCCAGAACCTGCTAAATTATTATAGGGCAAATCAGAAATATCCAATTTTCAGACACAGGCCCAAGTTCTTAAGTCTAGGGAATCTATTTTTCACGATATTAAAATATTAAAAAAATCTCTTTATGATATTCAGATAAAGTAATTGTGATTTTAGTTAAACTCGATGTTTAGTCTACTTAAAGTAGTTTTATGAATTCTCCTTTTGAAATTCGGAAGAATTATTATCTCTCAACTGACTGGGGTTTATTGGTGTTAAGGTTATAAGAAGTTCTACCATTCATAAATTTGTTCTTTCTGTGAGATTTGCTGTGAATTATCTATCACATAACTCACAACGATGCAAATCCAGAAATCTTTTCAAGAAAGGGAATTTTTGATTACTTTATATAATACTCCAACACAAACACACACACAAAATAAAATCCTTGAAGTGAAGGCGAAGGATAAGATTGATAATACTAAGCTGAATATTACAGCTCTTGTCAGCTAGATTCATGCAATGGAAACCGATTGTGCTAGTATCCACAGAAATTTCAGGGTTTTTTTTCTTGCATCATGGAGTTTTAGCATGATAATATTTCTGTACTAGCATAGCAGTTAACATAAAAATACGAGCATTAAAATTCATTACGGACAAAAATTCAAAGGAAAGTATGGCTGATAGAACACATAAATACATTCTGAGAGAAAACTAAAAGAACAATTTTAAAGCAGTAGATTCTCAGAGGATTAATAATTTTTGACAGGAACATGTTTCCCCACTTTTGCACACTTATCCAACATCAGAAAATGGTAAAAGAATCACATTCTTGATAGCTCTATATAACATACATTTAGTTCATTTGATTTCCATGACACTAATTTGACAATCTTTACTACGGACTACATTTTGGTTTCGGAATAGGTGCCATCCTACAATATAGGCTGCATTGATCCACATTTTTTCCTGGACTGTGGACTCATTCAAATACTCCAGACAATCTCTTCTTCGAAATTTGTCCTTCATTGCCTCCACAAGTCTTCATCAAAACACCAAGAGAATACTTGCTTGCCAGAAAGTATGCAAGTTTGAAGGTTCGTGAAGGTTCGAACTTGCAACCGAGCCTTGTTTATAGCCGAATAACAAGACCACTACAAAAAAGTGTATACTCTAGTTTGGAAGTTAGTATCTGTCTTTTAAGCTTCACCACAGTACTCTCCCTCCAATGAGTCGGAGATGATACGAACGATATACATGTTGTTGTTGTTGAGTCGTGATATATTAGCTGTTGCGTTTAAGCGTTAAAGCGAACGTGTTTGATTGCTTTTGCGTCAAGAGAGTCTGATGACTTTTTGTTGCAAGTAGATGGAGCCACATCAGCAGTAGGAAGGTTGCATTTGTTAGTTCAAATCCAGACTCACCAATGTGCAAGTTTGAAGGTTCGAACTTGAAACGTTAGGGTTCATATCCGAGTAACAAGACCACTAGACTAAAACGTACATTCAGATCCGGAAGTTGTTATCTGGCTTATATGCTTCACCACAATATAGTTCCACCAAAAAAATCCCATATTTTAAGAGCTAAAGGTCATTTGGATCAAAATGATGTAATGGGAAAAAATAATTGTCTCAATTTTGCAAAAGTTGCTAAAGTTGCAAAAATTGTTAGCCTTTTCAAAATTAATAATATTGGAATTTTTAACTAGGTATCTTCATTAATAATGTAGTTACCTACCAAACTTCAAACGAATTGGATTGGATATATGAGATACCATTGAATTTCTACGTGCTTATTAAAATTCAAAAATGAGATTCTCTCTCTTATTCTTTTCGTTATTTAAAGCGTTTTTCTAATTAAAACAAATGCCTATTTGTAATAGTTTGCAAATTACCTATTCAAATAAAATTAGTGAGATCATTTGTTTTCGATATAAATTCTTGTATAAAAGTATATCGGAGCCGTTAACTGTTTCATTGTATATTTAAAGTTATTTTTTGAGATGTTTTACGTATATATGTTAATTAAAAATAAAAATTAAAGTATATTCTCTTACATCTCTAAACCGCAGTTTTTTTCCTTTGGAAAAGAGTTCATCCGGAACGTTATGAAACAACTAAAAGCATTGAAATTAAAAAAAATTAATTAATTAAGGACAAGAAAAAATAATCTTTTTAGTATTTCCCAAAAGGAGGAGATCGGTAGAAAATTTAAAAGGAAAAAAAATTAAGATATTATTCCGGATCATTTAGCCTAAATAATATACTGAAAAAGGCTAAGAAAAGTTTTAAATAGTCTCATTTTATTTTTGTTTGAAAGTTTTAACAGATGATTTAATCAGCGTATGTAAATAAATACATTTCTCAGTTTAATGAAAAGAGTGCAAAATATAATGAAAACATTTCAAATGAGGATATAATTAGCTTTTGTTAAAATAGTTCGCAACAAATACGTACTCATAGTGATATGTTGTTGAAAGAAGGCGTATTTTGCTTACGAAAAATAATGAATAAATGGACGATAACAATAATTTTGTTCGAGCAATTTTGCTTGCATCTTATAAATGTGTAATATTCAATTATTCTTTACGTCTAAAGTAGGGAATTTTAGTATCAATACTTACATTATATTAAACATTTTTTTAAACTGCTTTTTAATAACAACGATTTTTTTTTTAAATTTTAACTATAACAAATGTTTTATTCTCTTTACAAAAATGAACTGTTGTATTTGGAAAGATATACAATGTAAATGTATTTATATATGTGATTTAGAAAAATGCACAGTAATTTCATTTATGAATGCTAAATAATTTTTAATGAAGGTTGCTAAAATTAAAGTCTTTGGAAATGAGATAAATGTTTCTTAACAAGTACCATTCAACAGCAGAGACAGTAAAACTGGAACTGAGGATGATAATAAATGCAATGATTCCAAAAATATTGAAGTTGTATGTATCCTCATATATTTTACACAAGCAGTTTTTATTAATTGCTTTAATGTGAGGGTAAATTTGAAAAACGAAATGTTGAAGTTCTTTTCAATTACCAATATGACTTTATGTAAAATCACGAGGTCCACCTCCAACCACTGGAAGCAATATTACAAAAACTCCTCCCATACTAGCTAATAAACGTATTTCTCTAGTATTAACCACACCTATTGACGAGAAATAGATTCTAAATAGCCAGTTAGCATGTGATCTTTATATATATATATATATATATATATATATATATATATATATATATTTCCTACTGACTGAAACTAAATTTCTGTATATGTACTTATACATGGTGTACATGTAATTATAGAATTACATACAAGATTTCATATATTTCAGTAACTGCGATTTTGATTTATTAAGTTTACCTTGTTTTTAAAGTAATAATTGGCAGATGATCTTTAACTTGAAGGATTTATGTGCAAATTCGACTTATATCTTCATTTTTGCTGCTATATATATCTACCAAATTCGTTTTATAGTTATCATTTTAACTTATTATCAAACAGTTAGGAAAACAGAATTTCTCTGAATGAATTTCAATAAAGTTAGGGAAAAATCTACAAATTTTGATGTGAAAACCGTAGACCAACTTTCATCTTCGTTTTTGAGTTATTATGTTTATGGATAAGCTGATTAAAAGGCGCTTTCCGGACTAAGTGAGATCTGAAATGTGGAAATTTATCAGAATTTTGAAAACCTCTTTTCTATCGTATATAAGAAAGTAAAATTTTAAATATACATGTAAGTTATTACTTTAGAACTATAATAACTTGATTGCGATGCCTATATCTAATATTGCAATATCTTATTATCTTTGTAAAAGTTTAAAAATTAGAAATTTTAGATGCAACACCAACACAGTTTCAGATTTAATGTTTTTATGAAATTCATTTAAGTTAATATAATAATGATAAATAAAAATAGATATAAATTTGAGTTTCATAATTAAGAAGTTAAAATGTTTCTTTGTTTTTCCATTTTAATTTAGAACTCGAAACATGTGCGCATTTGTATTATCTTAGTATCTTATATTTCAAGTCTTCTTTCCTTGTTTCACTCTAGATTTTAAGTGCCTATTTCCATCGTTCTTTCCTTTTATATCTGCATGTGAATGTTTGTTTATTACTTCGGAAAAATTAGCATATAAAGGAATTAAAGTTTAAATTTGTTCTTACATAAAAATAAATCTGAAATTGAAAGAGAGTTGTAATAGCCAAAAGTTAATTATCTTTGTTTCATTTATTAATAATGTGCCTGCTAAGTATTTTTATGACATGATACTTGAGTCTTCACGTATTTAACTAGACTGTGACTGACTATAAGGATAAGATTTAAGTTGCAGAATTTATCATGATTTTATTTCCGATGAAATTCATATCGTTATTATTCTAGTTTACTTACTTATTATTACTAATTATTCTTACGTTATTTTTCTTATGAGTCTTTTGACTGTATCTAATCATTTCGACTTGATTGTGTTTTAGAGAATGCGAATTAAACTCTAAGTCTGAAGAGCACATTTTTCTCACTTCAAACAAATTAATATGGAATTTGATCCAAAGAAAGTCCAAATATTATATGCTAAATTAAATTATCTTTTTCAGAAATATCATTTCCAAAAATCAAATGATAAAAATTTTGCATCAGATGAGCAAAATCCTTAAAATAGATGTATAGATGTAAATGAAACAATATCGCATATAATACATTTTATATGAAAATAATAAAATTGAATTCTCTATATATCATTAATTCTAAATTTCTATGTTCTGAAGTATTCCAGTGCTATGGTCTATATTCCCGAACAGAAATTGCTAGATTCTAAACATCATTCCACCAAAGATTTGTGTTATGATGTGGAAGTTTGGAGAAGCAGTACTTGCTTGGTTTTGTCTCTTCAACCGACCGCCAATCATAATTACGCCGTGCATCACAATATTCCCAGTGTTGCTTCAAAACAGGACCCTAAATAATTTAATTAAATGTCCGTTGATTATGAAATATCTAATATATTCATTGCATAAATATACATTAGACAAAAACTCTCTTCTATCTACATATTTGAATAATTCAAAAGTGCGATGTAAAATCCATCGAGATTAGGCTTCCCCAAATGTTCTTCAATGCTCTCTAATACAGGTGGTGTCTTTCCTACCTCCGCACATAAAATTATGAGTTTGGAGCAAGGCTGTAAATGACACGATTTCTCAGTTTTTTTATTTTCAAAGCCCCCCTCATGAACAATGTGTATGTATCGTCGTATATAAAAGTATATTTTTTATTTATGTATTGTTCGGCACTTGCGAATAATAGGTATCAAATCTAAATGTTCGGCATGAGTCTAATGACTTTACTAACTCTAACGTGAGATATTTTTTAGTTTCTTTTGTTTTTTCATTGATAATTCATTAATATGTGATTAATATACCAGTACCAGAAAATCAAATATGTATTTTGTACACTTTTTCCCTACCGACTCATACATGAATTTGACACAGCATTGCAATTATAAACATATACAGAGTTCCATTTGTTACAGACATTGCATTGTTGAACCATTTCGTTCATAATTTGATAAGAAGTAATATTCCAAATGCTAAAACTATAAACCGAATTTCGAGTTCTTATGTTTTTTTTTCTCCCCTTTACATGTATTTAAAAGTATATACCAAAAAGCGATCAACCTCTGAAGTATTTGATACGTATCTACATTTAAGATGTTCAACAAATGTATTAAAACTTTTCTATCTATATCTATAATTTTTTTTTTCTTTTTTTCTTTTTTTTTTTCATTTACTTGTAATCCTGCGACCATTTACACAAATTTCTCTGAGTGGATTTCGTTGAAAATTCCACAGATGCCAGCAAATTTAGTGCAAAACCCATATACCAAATTGAATTCTTCTAGTTCAACAGGGTTTTCAGTTATTGTGCTCACAGATATATAGGCAGAATTCAAAAAATTTGTTTTTGGAGTCACAGTGGTCTGAAACGTGTAGATTACTCAGAATCTTGAGTTTGAATTTTTAGAAAATTATTATAATTTCTTTAGTATCATTCGTGTTCCAGAAAATTATATATAAAAATTAATAGAACAAATGTTGCTTGTTATGATAGGCTGTTATTAAAATTATGTTACTTGTTATGACAGGATGTTTAGAGCTAATGCTATTTAGTATGATGTTGATTTAAGAATACATATTATTAATTTTTATTGATACTTCATAATCATTTGTTTTCAATTTTTTGTCACATATTTAAATTCTTAATTGACGTTCTTGTGTTTCACACGGGCATAGAATTAGATCTTCCTAAATTAACATAGGAATTAAAATTAAATAATTGAATGTCGATATAACGGCACAATATATAGAACCACCTGATATGTTCTAACGGAATCAGATGGACAGTATATTTATGAAATGGCAAGCATAATCTAATTAGTATTGTTAGAAAAACTTAATATTTAAAAGGTTTATTGTAAATCTATATAAAAATATACATACTTGTATAAAAATATATATAATATATATACTTATAAAAAAGACTCTTCATAATTCCTTTATTAAAGCAATCATTATCAATAAGCAATCAAAAATGTACCTACTTTAATTGATTTCTATCTTTATTTTCTTTGTTAACATTGAAACAGCTTTCAAGAAGAGAGTTTCTAAAATAATCCTTGGCTAAAGGTACATTTTCCTAAATTCAACCTGAAAGTTTAAAACCTTAACTTAGTAATTTAAAAATTTTAATCACACTTAATTGGGTTTCTTTGAAATAGAAATGATCTATAGATTCGAAAAAGTAAATTACATACAATTAACGAGAATATTATAATAAAAAAACGTTCAAGATTAGTTATAATAACATATTATAATTAATAATTTATAATAATTAATTATAATCTCTTAATAATTTCGACATTTTCTAAAGTTTTAATTCTTATATTTCAACTTTAAAACTGCTATATATCATGTCATTTCATTCCCTTAATTTATTATAAATCGAAAGGATCTATTCATCAAATAAACTAGATAACAATCTACAAACGGTAAACTTATAAAGCTATTACATTAAGAAAGACGAGAACATCTGAAATTCATGCACCCTAACAAAACCCCCCGCAATCAGATTATGCATATGGGTTAAACTGAATGTTCTTCCCACAATCAGATTTTGTATATGGGTTAAACTGAATGTCCTCCCCACAATCAGATTATGTATATGGGTTAAACTGAATGTTCTCCCCACAGATTATATATATGGGTTAAACTGAATGATAATTGTCGTGACATTAAGAAGGAAATCGAAAGTTAGACACAACAATTTGTGCTGGCAAAGATGTTAATTCTAAATCATGAAGGATGTCCCATCATAAACATAGATTCAATCGGCGAAAAGAGAAATGACAATCTACTGACATACCCGGCGATTTTTCATACACCCTCTCGTAGTTCAAAAACTTGACAGACATATATAATGATCTCTTCTTAAAATAGAATATCAAAATCCTTTGAAATAACATATCCGTGGAATAATAATCTCACTTTGCGAAATTAACGTCTGAAAAGTAAGATATTGATTTATTAAAATGATTTTATGGTACATTCTGAAAAGATTGGAACATGATTACATGTCCCCACTCCTCCCGCCCAAAAATCATAATCAAAATTAATCTTTCATACATAGTTTTCAATGTTTTATAGCTCAGTTTTGTATATACAGTGAAATGTAAACTTATTTTAAATAAAATAATTCGCAAAATACATTGAATAATTTAATCTTTGAGGTACAACATAAGTGATATAATTGGAGACACTTCTGTAAAAATTTAACTTAAAAACTTCGCAACAATATTCTCTCCTTAAAGTGTTGAACTTTAAGCATTAAAAATATTTCCAGAATGAGTTTTCAATAAATGTCGTCAAAGTAGTTAAAGTAATGATATATACTTTACAATTCCCTTTATCACATATGGCCAAAGTCTCATTCCTTGAAAGTGATCACGAACAGGTTCGACTGTCGGTGAAAATAACTCATCAAAGTTCTAAAATAAATCCTTCAGCAGTTCCTGTCAGCTGGAATTCGAAAGGTCATATAATGCAAATATCCTTTTCGAAAGCAAAACCAAAATCAGATCTCTTCCATAAAAAGAAAGTGGGTTCAGCTTCTTTTTAGAATTATCAAGTGCTCTAAATATTTTATTGCTACTGCGTCCGCTTCCGTCGCTCAACATTAAGGCCATCAAAGCAGAATAAAGTCGCTGAACTTGTATTTTTACGACCGAAATAGCAAAGTTCGAACTCCTTTTTACGACTGCATATTTATTTGGGTTTTTCCTTGAGATGATCTGTAGTGGCGCTACGCCTACGATACCCGCACGTAAATACTTGAAAGTTAGGAGTAGGTTTTCAGAACATTCTCTCTTGCGAATATGATTTAGTGATCTGCAGCAAATTATGCAGTGCTATAGTAAGAATGATTCAATTTCAAAACGCGTCTGAAATGCTTCAGCACATATATGTATAACTTATTAAATTCAGATAAAATATTTGGAAATGATTTTTCATTGGTTTCCGAATATTCAAATAAGTAAGTTTATCAGTCTTTTGAGAAGAAAATATCTTCTTTGTCGTGATTTGTTTAAATATTAAAGTTATAATTTTTTATGCCTAAATGATTTACTGATCTGCAGCAGATTATGCAGTTCTTTCGCAAGAAAGATTCAATTCTAAAACGCTTCTGAAATATTTCGGCACATGTATGTATAACTTATTAAATTCAAATAAAGTATTTTGGAATGATTTTTCATTGGTTTTCGAGTATTCAAATAAGTAACTTTATCAGTCTTATAAGAAGAAAATATCTTCTTCGTCGTAAACATAGTTATTTAACTTTGTTTAAATAACTAAGAAGCTATATTTTTTTAATGTTTTGTTAGCTGATCTAACAGATATAAATGTTATTTCTTTTTATTAGCGTTGTTAATCAATTATTGATATTTTATTAAGATTGATAGCATATCGAAATATCAACATTCAAAAATATCTGGAATAAAATATTGAATTAACATAAGATGAAGAACTTCATATAAACAAATGGAATTGTACCAAGAAAATCAATAAAAATAAAATAAAATATTATTAAACCTGTATTAATTGAAGGGTGTGGGATTCAATGAATAGCATTGATCATATTTTGACTGAACAAAATGGAATGAATTCTTGTGCTATACAGTTTCATTTGTTTAAATGCATTATTCTAGGAGTCCTATAAGTGATTAATGTTAAGCATTGAGAATTTTCACTCCTGCTATTTTGGCGTTTTGATCTTGGTATGTGAAATGGCATATTGAAGTAGATCCCAAACCTCATCTACGATGCTCACTCTCACATTCGTATAACTGGTAATGAAATGGTTGACATTATAGCAAAATTTGCTGTTCAAAGTTCTCTTATATTTGCCAAAAATATTAAAAAGCATATAAAAACTCACCCACACTGAAAATGATAAAATTGATAAAACCATAAAAATGTAAATATTCAATATTTAAACATCTTATTGATTGCTGAAGAAATTTCCGTAGACGACAATTCTTTTATGATTCTACAACATGATTTAAAGTTTTGTTTTTAGTGATCTTAAAAGACTTTTGCAATTTATATCACTTAAGAAGTCATGGCAAATGGAAGAAATGTTGATACCATAATCTTTGCATACCGTATTCTAAAATGGTTTTTGTACAAATAAATTCCATCATTATCACATAAAATCTTTAGCTGATTTATTTCTAAGCATAATTTTTCTAATAAGATTTCTTTAAAATTAAAAAAAGGGAAACATATTATAGCTTTACTTCCCTATAAATTTCAGTTCATGGAATGAAAGAATTTTGCCAATTTTTCTTTGAACAAATCTCATAAAAACTTGACTATTAAATCAAAACTTCTACCAAAGATTTAGAAAATTAAAAGATAATATACAACTTTACAGTAATCAGATTTCTCAGCTTGTAGAATGCCTAATATTAGCATTGCTTTTCGAATTATTAGATGACTTATTCAAAATATTTCTTCTAAAGGAATAAAAAAAAATTAATAACTATAAACACTTTTATTAAATTCGATTTTTTCATATTTGTAAAAACAGAATTTTGCAGATATTTTTTGAAGCGTTAAAGATTTAAAAGTTCTCTTAATTGACTATATAGCACTATTTTAAGATTTTAATATATTCAGAATATAATTATTATTTATTTAATTTTCTTAGCAAAATTTTAGCACTATACGATTAATACATATAGTTGGGTATTTGAACGTGATTACGCAAAAACGTGATTACGAAATACCATAATATTTATAATCAGTAATTCAAAGTAAAATCTAAAAATTAAAATAAAAACATATAAATAAAAATGTATTTTAAGAACATAAAATAATACAAAATAATGAATGAATTTAATTTTCAGGTATATGAATATTCCAATTTACAATTATTTCTTTTTTTAAAGAAATTTTAGAGAATCTAAAGTAATTTACCTTTATTTGCAAAATAACTTCATGAAATTTCATCGTTTTTGTTTTAACTTCCATATTATACAAATAACTATTTTAATATTAAATTGTAATTGTATTAAAAAAACTGAACCAGAATCTACTGATTTCAATAAGTTTTTCCAAGTGAATAACATCACTTTTATTTGTATGTTTTTTTTTTATTATCATAATATTACCCATGTTTCAAACATTTAATTTCTTCTTATTTTTATCTTTCTGTTCTCTTTACTGGAAATTAGAAGTTTTTGGGTCAGATAATTAAACATAATATGTTAAAGAACAAGTGTGTAATTTGTTTCTCTGAGATCATATTCTTTCAAAAGTGAAAATTATGATTAAATGCATTCTTAAGTTAGATAATTGACTGAAAATCAGAATTTTTCTATATTATATGCGAAATATTTTCTCGCATAGAAAAATTTTAAGAACATAATTCATAAAGGATGCTGATAATATATTTGGAAGAACGACTGAACAATTAATTATAGCACATCGCTTTATTACATAACATTATTTACTACATAAAATCGCATTTCTATATAAAACTAGTCAAAGGAACAGTGGGAGTGGTTTCTCGTATATTTTCTAATAAATCTACCATGCCAATGAATACCTTTCACAGTACTGGCGTACAATAGTTTCAAAATATTAACTTTTGGTAAAATGTTTCATTTTTACTTTATCTATTGCGCCATCCTTGGAGAGTATTTGTGACATTCCATTAATAGTATCCGAAAATCGTATTTGTGGTTTAGATACATTTTTTCAATCGATTGAAACAAATATTTGACACTTGTAATCACATCAAATTTGCTAACTTTAATTTATTGCATTTGTGAACCGAAAAAGTACAGACTGACAGACAATCAATCCGTTTTTGCATTTGGCTCAAAATTCGACAGACTATTACACTAGATATAATAAATTTGCATGCCAAATCCTATCTATCTAGCTCTCTTCTTTTTGTAGTTCGAATATATGTACCTTATATTCGAACAGCTGGACAGACAAACTTCCTCTAAACATATTTTACTCAAAGTGTGATAGAAAACACAAAATTTTGGTGTAAATACCGGATAAAAAATTTTGACCATTTAGCTCAAAGAATTTTTTTGGTTATTTTTGTCACTGGTAGACAGAGAGATAGACTAGCATTTTCCAAAAACGAGTGTCTCGAACTCAGGGACCTCTAAAACATGGTGATTCGTCAAAATCTCGAGTTCGAATTTTTGGAAGATTTACTTTCTCTATATTAAGTATAGGAGAAAATACTTATAACATCAGTTATATTTTTATAGAAATGATCCTAAATAATTCAATCCATATTTTCATCTTATTGAAGCTTTTTCTAACTAAAGGTGTCAGTAATAACATGTATGTAATGATCATCAAGAAAAGTAAAAGAACAGGAATATAAACCTAATAATAGATTCTTACTTCTTTTGAAAGTTAATTAAGGATTTATTTTTCAAAAATTTAATGTTGTATGATGGATTTGATGTATGGACATGTTCAATCTTGTAGATAAATTTAATTGAATGTATGGGTTTTGCTAGTTTTTATTGAAAATTAATGTTATTTCTTCAATATTACTCATCGCTTTAAGCGAATGGAGGCTCGTTTGTTTCAAAGCATAATTGAAATAGCAATTTGGAAACAAGATGAATACTCTGCGTATTTTAACTCCATAATCCTTCCATATCTATTCTTACCCAATCAATTATAATTAACCTGTACTTTCCCAATAAACTTAGCCAGTCCTCCTCTTCTAGTTAACATACTACAATCCCACGCAATAAGCCCTTTGAACTCCACATTTATCACCATTGAAAAGGGTTATTAAATTAACTGGTTAAGGTCCAAAGGCTACGCTGTCTTATCTCTTTCTAAAGTAGCAGAGGTGTTTAAATTGTGATTAACAAAATTCTTGATTACGGTCTTGGCATGCGGAGTCACTAGTTTCAGATCAGCGTCCTTTGTAATTAGCGTCCTTCTGCAGCATTTCATTATTCACGACGCAAAATTAATTGATCGGCCCTCATCGTAAAGTTTCGGGTTTGTTCGGATAATGACACGAGCGCTGTTAGGGGCAGCAAACAAGCGGTCAATGGATCTGCGTGTCGGAAGGAGTAATTTGGTTTGCTGCGGAGTGTGGAACAAGGAAGAAAATGACCGTTTAATTAATTTGTTTTCCCCGGATCCGAATACCGGTGGAATGGAATTTAAAAATACCTTAATCTATTTACCAATAATTTCGTTTTAATATTTGAATCTAATGATTATGCATGCAATTAACCGATGGGAAGTATTGAACCTGATATCGAATTATTCTAAGAGAACTGACTGAAAATATTTTAGGTTAATTTTTGCATATTATTTTCAATATTGCTGACAGTCTTAGTTTCAAACATATGAATTAGAATCTATTTTTAGTAATCAAATAAAATTACTAAATGATAATTTGTAATTACTAAATGGGGTGCATTTATAAAACGCATCAGTCAAATAATATCTGCAAATAAATATTTTTAGTCTTAATAAAACAATATCAAACGTAAAACATAACTCCATAAAACGGCGGTAAATGATCTATCCACATCACTAATGGTACAGTTTTATTATTTTGTATTGAATAGTTTTTATCCGAAGATTAAACTAAGTGATATATGGCAGTTCCTTTAAATTTAATTTTCAATTTTTATAGCAGATGAATTCGGACTATCATATTTAACGTGTTAATACAAAGTATTTAAAAACTATTGACATATTCGATAAATTCAGCTTATTATACTGATGATATATATATATATATATATATATATATATATATATATATATATATATATATATATATATATATATATATATATATATATATATATATATATATATATATATATATATATATATATATATATATTTCTTATTTATCTCAAAATGAAAATTTATGTTTTATTTATAAACAAAAACAATTTTTACATATTATATTTTTCTAAATCAAATCGCTTTCGTAAGACGGATAATCACTTTATTCAAATAAACATAGTACCATTATTCAAATAAACCTTAGTTTATCTGACTGAGTTCTATACTGCTTTAATTAGATATGTTCGGAATACTATAATTGAGGGTTTCAAGTAGTCTACGAATTCCAATGTATTTTGCAGCAAGACATTAAGAAAATGTATGCACATATTCTACCATCATGGCCCATAGAATATATATGAATAAAAGCCGCATTTGTGGCAACTAGTTTAGGCAGGATTAATAGTCTGTTAAATATTTCAATTAAATATTTTATGAAACTTACTCTTAATATCTTCCTCAGCAAAATATTTTCCACACGTAATTTTTATAGATATATAATTCATAGTTATTTTAAAAATCTTGAGCTCTTCCTTTCATAGTGTTCAATTTTCTGATGTCTTGATGTATTCAATTATATCATAGGAAAGAGGAGTTGCGTTTGAATTTGGTTAAACATATATTAACCGTAGAAACAATAAAAATTCAAAACTTTTGTAAAAACCATGCTTTATACTGCAACATAGTTAATACGGAAATAAACCGAATATTCAAATCTTGATCATTAACAGTGGAGAAAAAGTATGAAATATTAGTATACCACGATTACAAGGAAAACGATGCGAATCTTATTTCAACAGTGAAATATTTTTTGTACAATATGCTCTAAATATTTTTTTTAAACACAAGAAAAGGAAGGCAAAATTTTATTATATTAAAAAGATAATTTTTTTGTATTTTTGATGTAAAAAATGATTTTTATGATGTCTAAAGATATAAAATTCTGAAATATTGTTCAGTTATCTAACTTTTTCATAAAGAAATTGATATTTACCTCGATTTTTAATCAATTAAAATCAAAGGAAGCGATCTTATGGGTCTATTTCTGTACTCCAAACTATATGAGTGCTATGTTTGTCAGTTCAAAGTCAAACGACCTAACTTCAACAGGCACCTTTATCTTTACTATCAGTTAAATTAATACTCTTTCTTCTGTAAAGATTTGGCTAGGCAAGAGATGTGTTGTGGTGAGGGTAAAAATCTCAGGTCAGATCTCAGCTGGAACATATAAGTGAAAGGGTTAATACATGATTTTTAGATAAGATGAAATTTTCTTTTCCTAATAATTTTTTAACTGCTGAGTGAAATATGTTTTTTAAATAATATAAATAAATATCTTAAAATATTTCATCACTATTTTATATATATATATATATATATATATATATATATATATATATATATATATATATATATATATATATATATATATATATATATATATATATATATATTGGGTTGGCAACTAAATAATTGCGGAATTTTTTTTAGAAAATCAAAGACAATTTTTTCATGGAACTAAATAACTTTATTCTGTAACGTATTGCCCATTTAGATCAATGACCTTTTGCCATCTTTCAGGCAGCATCATAAGCCCACGGTCATAAAACTTCTGGTTTTTATTAGCAAAAAACTGTATCAGGTACGATTTGACATCATCATCATTATTGAAATTTTTACCATTCAAGGAGTTTTGTAAAGATCGAAGCAAAAGTAATCAGATGGTAAAAGGTCAGGACTATATGGTAGATGTGGCAAAACATCCCAACCAAGCTCAAATAATTTTTGCTGAGTGACCAAAGATGTGTGTGGCCTTGTATTGTCATGATGGAATACAACACCTTTTCGATTTGTCAATTCGGGCCGCTTTTCTTGAACTGCATTGTTTAATTTCGTTAGTTGTTCAATGTAGACATCAGAATTGATCGTTCGGTTGGGTAGTAAGAGTTCAAAGTAGACAATTCCTTTGTAATCCCACCAAACTGATAACAAAACCTTCTTTTGATGAATATCAGCTTTTGATGTTGTTTGAGTTGGTTCACCTGGCCTGCCCCACGATCTTTTCTGCTTGATATTGTTGTAAACAACCCATTTTTCATCGCCAGTTATCAGTCGTTTTAAAAATGGATCATTTTCATTACGTTTTTTTAGCAAATCGCAGCTGTTAATGCGTTGCGTTAAATGCGTTTCTTTCAGTTCGTGAGGAACCCATGTATCGAGTTTTCGAACTTATCCAAGTTGTTTTAAGTGATTTTCAATGCATGTATGTGATACATGAAGCTTCTTTGCAATCTCACGTGTTGTACTGTGACGATCCGAATCGATTATTGCTTTGATTAGGTCGTCATCAACTTCAACTGGACGACCAGAGCGTTTTTCATCTTTGAGTGAAAAATCCCCAGAACGAAATTTGGCAAACCAATTTTGACACTGCCGTTCTTTTAAGGCTTCGTCACCATAAACAGCACATAACTTTTTATGAGCTTGCGATGCGTTTTTCCCTTTACGGAAATAAAAAAGCAAAGTATGACGAAAATATTCCTTTTGATTTTCCATTTTTCAACGAACGCCAAACGAAAACTACGCAACCGATCAAAAACACTTTTTTTACTGATTGACAGCTGAATTGCCAACTATCAAATAACAAAATGTGTTTTACATTTGCACTACGTCTGCAAACCTAAAAATTCAACTGAAGCCATCTATGAGTGAAATCCGCAATTACTTAGTTGCCAACTAAATATATATATATATATATATATATATATATATATATATATATATATATATATATATATATATATCGTTTTATAAAATTTCTGAGTGGGTAGCACTACTCATGGATGAAAACATTGCAGTAAAATTTGAAACTTCTTGTTAAATCTCTTGAGGAAAGCTCTCATTGCCGCGGTGGTATGCTAGTAAGGTCTTGGATACGGAAGATTTCAGGTGCGAGACCCAATACCACTGAAGAATCATCGTTTAATCATGTGAGGCCAAGCATCCTCCAGCTTGTGTGGTGTGACATTTTTGAGAGAGGGATTCTATCTCAGGTGTTATCCACGTCATCGGGACACTGTTCAAAATTACAATGGCTGTCCCAAAATAGCCATTGAGTTGCTTTGAAATGGGGTGTTAATGAATTGCTGAAGGTTCTCGGGACTAGATGAGGGGTCATTCAGATATTCAGGATTCCATTATGTGAGAGCATAATTGTGCATGTATATATACAAATGCATTTATTTCAAGCGAAATCGCAAGCTGCTTTACTCACTCTGTTTGCCGAATAGAAGTTTTTTATATTTGCTTATTACCATTGTTGCAGAAAGTGCAGAATATTCAATCTCAATACCATAATCACCTTAAACTTTTTGACAAACTCATTAATGCAGTTTTATTGATTCTTAAATTTTAAAAGTTAATGAAGATAGTAAATATATATATATATATGTATATATATTTCAAAAGTTGTTAATTATGATGAGGCTAGGTTCTTGATAGTTTGAATAATTTTTCTACATTGAGAAGTTAAAGGATTTTAGAGAAAAGAAAATTTCAAACAAGTCACACATGATATTTTATTCATTTTTGCTATATGTGTATCAATGAACTTGTCCAAATATTTTATTCTCCCCACAACATATCTCTAACTATATATTTCGTTAACATATTGTAAAATTATTATTGTAGACATATTATTTATAATTTATTAAAATCACAATAAAATAATCAATGTTCCTTTTCTTCGAACAGAAAATGAAATTTAAAGAGGACTTTTATAAAATGGTAAACATTGACACTACAACATCTCTCTAAGGGAAACTCTAAACATTTAATTCGAATCCTGAAATCACCTGAAGTGAGAATTTTGACTCGCTCACCGGGGCAACTCGATCCTCAAGTGATGGATAGACCGTGAAAAGAAATGTGTATTCTCGAATGACAAAGAGTAAGTTAATGATGTGTGTAATGCGATTTCTTGCCGCAACCCCTCAAAGACACTTGAAATAATAAATCGGAGGTGATTTCTACGAAGCATGTTTCCTCGCCTAGGGAAGAGTTCAGATAATTATGAGTAATGGCTGCACAGATGACAAGTTCGAAAGTAATAGTCTCATAGGTCATGTGTGGTGGGAAATCAACGGAAAAGAACTTTCTCCGGTTCAAATTTTTAAATATATTAGCTACTGTATTTCTGGCAGATGGTTTACAAATGACTTCTCTTTCACAATTGTACTCTCGATAAATCTGAAAGTGACTCTTTGTTTCAAATTTAATACAGTGAAACCAGAACTCGATGAAATGAAGAATTGCAAGACTGTGTTTCTTTGAAATAAAATGTCATGCTATGAAGGCGATTTTAAGATTCACTATCAAGATATGAGCATGCTATTTAAAAATATAAATTTTTATAGAATAACTAATAACCAATAATGTATTTATACATATGATTTGAAGTGTCATTTCAAGTAACCTCAAAACAAAAAAAAGAATAATTATTTTATTAGTAATTAATAAAAATTAATGTTAAATAATTAATTGATTATCTTAAAACATGTGTAACAAAAATGTTACATAAAATTCAAGATTTGTTTTGAAAATTAATGATTTTTATATATTGAATAGCAACATATTTAATGAAAGAAAAAGAATCCTGAATTTTTATTTCTTCATCATTTTAGATAATTCAATAAAATAATAAACTGTACTCAAAAAGCACTATTTTTGTTTCTCTTTTGTCACTCGGTTTTTCTATTCTTTTCCCTTTACATTTAGATGATTTAGCTAAAATAACTTATTAGATGTTTATGTTAATGGTCCCTATGACATACCAAATGATTTTTCATTAAATAAATCTTTGATTTTGGTAACATTCAAATTTCATAAGTGAAACAATCATATGAGATATATTTGGCAAGATTTTATCAATATTTCTGTTAACCAACATAGACTTTTCACTCTTTATTTCGTAGAAATGAGGTCATTTAATAAAAAAGATGATAATCTTTCTAGTCATTAATTACTTCACCTGGAAACTAATAACATCCATTTTTAATGATAAAATTAATATCCTATCTAAGTCTTAGTTCCATCCATCATTTCAGGCACTTTTTCAATTTCAGTGCTCTAACCCAAGAATTCTTTGTAAATCTAAAAGTTGATATGTGGCTTCGGACTTATTTCGCATAAGAGAATTCCTCTGTTTTCGATTTCATCAAACTCAAAACTGGCAAATACTTTTAGAGAAATAGCAGGTAGTAAGTCTGGGGTATATGGTTAAGTTTGAGGTAATCTTTTGTGTGTTTTTTTCGGCGAAAAGCTCATTATTTCTTCTAGTAAATTTCTGTGTTGTCATTCATTAATCTTCTGTGTAGTCATATATCCTTTCCTCAAGATTCCTTAAAGGCGATAGGATACCATACGAACATATTTTTCGAGTTTTCAATGTTTAGAGTTAGTTTTAAATATAGTTGATATGTAATTTAATATTCTATAACTGTCCCGAAAGAAATTGGGAAATATTTATAATTTTAAATTCTTTTAAATTTTAAAACTATTTTTATGTTTCTAAACATTTCTTAAATAAGATTATTTTTACAAAACTTTTTGATAAGTACTTCATAACATGCAACAAAAAAATCTGCATCATATTATTATTTTTTTTTTTTGCTGCTAATATTTATTATGTTATTATTATATTTATGGTTAGATACACAAAAAGGACTACACAAAATTGCACTAATTTTGACAATGAAATTAATAAAAACAACACTTTATATATTACTGGTAATTCTATACGCAATTATGTAACATACGTTCATAAAAGCTTTTTACATCTCTACTTTCATTGATAAAAGTGCCTTAGGGATTCTAAAAATAGTATAGGAACCAAAATACGACATTGAGAAAAACCAATTTTAAGTTTTCATTCCTTCAATCTCATTACTCATAAACTTTATAGAATAATCTGCAGCTTTTAATAAATTTTAATTGGCTTATTTTCAACTACTTCCCACACGAATGGCAAAAATGTGTGATAATATTCAATTATATTTGCATCATGAATTCGAAAAGATCAATATTTCATAACTTTTATTCGTAGTAATTATAAAATAATAAATATATGCAAAAGACATAATTCCATGATCAATTCTAATACTAACATGTATTCACACAATGCATAGAAATATTTATATTTTTATTCCTAATAATTTAAAAACTTTAAATCATGCTTGAGCAATTTTAAAGTAAATCTATTAATCAAAATCTTTATTTCTTATAAAGAAGAACATTTCATGTGTAATTTATGTCAAAAATGAAGAATTGTATGCATGTGATTGTCTAAACAAATATTATAATTAATATATAAGGGATTGTATTAATAATTTTGCTTTTGACTTTATTAATTTTCAGCCTGTTTCCCAGCAAACAATATTAAAAGTGGTTGTGGAAGCATTGTTTACGGTCTTATCATGCATCAAATTTTTTTAAATAACTTAATAAAAACACAGGTACGTTTGTGGAGGTTTACATTTTTATTTATAAGGATCCAAGCTATTGTATGAGGTAATGAAAAAAAGTACAGATACTTTAAATGATTTTAAGGCTCCATGTTGCTTTACATGCATATCTTTCTATTTAGTAAATGACTTGTTTTTTGAACAAATGTGATTATATTAGATATTTAAGTATATAATGCATTATTTGCCAATTCAGGAAGAAATTTTAAATTTTGAATTAAATTACACAGTTAGATATTGTAAGTAATCTCACAGAGAGATAAAAGCATAGTGGATTTGTCTCTGACCATGCCAAGAAAAAAATCTTTCCTTGTCAAGACTAAAATAGTATTAATATCTTCATTATTAGTTTTGAATTTATGGCAAAATAACACAATAATTCAGCTAATATTGCTGGAAACTGAAATGGTGATCCTCTCTTAATTTACAGATTTTCAGAACAGTTATTTCAGCTAATCAAACTCAAGGTAAAGAGTCTGTTATAAACTGAACAAGGAAAAGTTTGTGCAACTATTTTGTAATCAAAATTCAACGACACTGCTCAGTTCCTGTTTTCTGCTAATAAGAAGGCAAGCAGTACGGCATTTAATTAAACAAATTCTTTTTCAAATGAAAAGCATCAGCTAAGTTTGGGAATTTTTTTCAATGCTACTGCAGATTTGAATTCATTCCTAATTACAAGGCAGAGCTAAATAAGCTCTAAAATTCAATGGATGAAGTATTGAGCCACTAATGCCTGAAATCCTTCGTCTTGGAAAACTATTGCAATTATAGTTCGTCGGCTAAAAGGGACTTTTGATAATGAGCTCGCGGTAACTTAAAGGTGTTTCGACAGAAGCAATCTCCTTAAGCAATTGAAACTATCTGGAAAACAAAAATAATCTCATTAAAGCAGTCCATGGGCGTTTTCCGGAATTAAATTAATTTTTCACAATTACGTTTAAAGGTCCCAGCGTCGGATTCATTTGGGGTCAACTTATCGGCAGCTCTTATCTAATTATAATAAAGGACAGGAAATTAAACTAGAGGTGCCTCGCATTAAGGATGCAATAAGCCGCATGAGTTAAGTTCTCGATTATTTTACTCAATGACTTACTTATTTAAAATGGTTAATAGTTTGCTTTTCTTCCTGAACAATCTGCTTAATGGTAGATGTTTTTATATATAAATCTGCTACTGGATCATTGAAGCTTCACGGGATTTTGTAAATGCGTAGGAGGTATGCATGAAAGCATTTTTGTATAATAACAATTTGCGAATAAGTGAGTAATGATAATTTTCTGAATAATTAACGGCAGATTTTAAGCGATATTATTAGTTGAAAGGACACTTATTTTATGCATTCAATAAGCCACTTTAATTGAGATGGGCAAATACATTAAAAATTCAATTTCTTGCAAAATATAGATTATTTATATTCAATATTTTTAATTATTGAACTGTTTAAAAATTACGTACAGCTTTAAGTGGTACTTTTCTATTATTTTAAATTTTGATAAAACATTTTTCTGAAGAATCTTATAAATTAAAATCCATGTTTTTATTCAAATTTAACAGAATATCTTAAGTATTCCATAATACCTGAATTACAGAAACAGATCAGCTAATTTTAATAGATATTACTGTTGGTTTAAAGCTTCATTTTGTAAAAAAAATGAAATTTTTATATTTTTTATATATTTTTAACTAGTATTATAATATCAGCAACTTAGATAAAAAAAACACATCTTATTTCTTAATTTAAGAACTAGTAAAAATATACTTTATGTATCTGGAAAATATTGGATAAACAATTTGACAAAATCTGAATATCCAAACTATATATTTTTTTAATATGTACATTATTTTATGTTGTCAATTATCAGTAAGTAAGTGCATGTTACTTTCGCTCATTATATTTTTAAAAAAATAAGAGTGTCAAAATTGAGGTTGATTTACATAATTTGTACATTAAGACATTTACAAATATCGCATAACTAACATAAACTTTCCACAAATAATCTGTTAATTAGATTTTAATAATTGAGTGTTCTTTATGTTTTATTTGGTACGAAAAATCGCTTTTTGACTTCAAAAGTTTTATTAATGTTAGAATCTAATTTTATAATTCTAACTACAAGCATTTGAATTCTATCATCTGCACTCCATAAAATAATAAAATGAATAATTATGTCTGTTTTTATTTAATGAGATTTTATAAATAAAACAATTTGAATAACTAACCATTTGTTTCAAGCGATATTTTTTTCTAATATGTGCATTGTTTTACGTTGACAATTAGTAGTAAGTTAAATACATGTTACTTTGGCTCGTTAAATTTTAAAATATAAAGAAAATAAAATAAAAGTGTCAGTTTAGAATTAGGATTTTATTTAGTGTTTAGGAATTTCAAAAACATTGTTTCTTTTTTAAAAAAAATATTCTAAAAATTAAATGCAAGATTTTCTGTTATAAGCATTATTGCCTTGCAAGGATGTGAAAACGATGGATCCTTCACATTAATGAGATTCAACGTAGGTTTGAAAGATTAAAGGAATATGTAAAAATATACAATTAGGAATATCTAAAAAATACGTATATACTTCAAGGCAAAATCATACATGCGTTTTGCCAAAAAAGTACAATAAATTGCACTTGAATGTTCCGAAATTTTAATGAAACTTAGGTCTTCAAAGAATAATTAAATAAATAAATGTTTATGTAAGTATAAAAACTTGAATGTAAATAAAATGTAATAAATAATATAAAATAAATGAAAATAAAATGCAATGTAAATATAAAAAAATAGTTATCATTTAGCCTTGGAATGAAATATGTTCACACAACTTGATTTGAAATGATGGCTCATAATAATCAATGAAAAAAAAGGGAAATGTTTGTGAGGATTTATAATCTATTTACATTAATTTATAATTTTATGTTTTTTTTAAAATTTAACTGAAGAGAGTTATCAATTTTTTCAAGCATATTTATTAGGGATAAATGAGAAATTTTTATATTCAGAACACCATATTGCATCGCTTTCCATGCAATAATAAAATGCTCAACAGTATTTCTTTGATGAAAGTTTTAAAATTTGGAAAAAAATGATTATGCATTAAAATCACATTTTATTTAGTTAAAGAAAAATATATATTTCAGTATGTTCCAACCATTTAAATGCTTTTGTAGTAAAATCTCTCAACATGGGTTCACAATTTTATGTCGAATAGGAAAAAGAAAATAAATTATATTTCAATTCAGTAAAACTTTTGCAACTGTAGTAAAACCAAACGACTAACTACATACTTATTTTCGAGACTTCCATTTTACAAATCCATATCTTTCTTTCAGCCATACTTTCCACCCTGATTTCTTTCAAAATTTATCGGATACCAATAAAATCTCGCGTATTCTGAGACATATTATCGATAATTGCTTTCGACAGGAGGCAAAAGTAAAAGAAAAAAAAAATTAACATTTGCACGATAATCGTATTTTTTTTTTCTTGTACGCTGATTATTGATTGATTCTTCCAGGAAGCATCATCATCATGGTTGTTTTTTTTCTCTTTTTTTTTATTTTAAGGCATCCTTACTACTAACATTTTGAAATAATAATCAGAGCTTTTTAGCTCTGAACATTGAAACAGAAGCACAGATGAGATAAGAAGTTTATTATATATATATATATATATTATTAACACTGCAATTTATATTGCTATATGTCTCATATCTGAGAGATGTTTGCATTTTTTCGGGTAAAAATTTACATACAGCTTCCAATTTATTACTCTAGTGAACAAGCATCAAATTAGCAAAAATATTGCGTATTTAAAAAAAAATCATAAATTCACGAAATTGTTAATACGTATATTTATCTCTAATTCTGGAACATAAATTTAGTTCTTACGAACTGTATTCAACGTTATTTTATTTTCTCTTTAAAAAAGTATGACTTGTAAATCTAGAAACAAAAATGTACGGATAGCATGTATTGTTAAATTTGTATTCGAATTTATA
Source organism: Argiope bruennichi (assembly GCF_947563725.1). Lineage (NCBI taxonomy): Eukaryota > Metazoa > Arthropoda > Arachnida > Araneae > Araneidae > Argiope > Argiope bruennichi. The sequence continues at coordinate 58,839,992 of NC_079155.1, read as the reverse complement.
ATTTCTAAAAAAAGAAAGAAATACATTTTCACAAAATTGTACTCAAAACCATATTAAAGTTTTGCTTCTTGAATTTTATTTTTTTCTCACTCCAATTATTTCCATCAACTTCATTTTCATTACCATCATTTACTTCATAACTATCAATACAAAAAAAATAATAATGTCACAGGCACACATGTAGGTCGAATCTTTTGTATATATATATTCCAAGTTCTGTCGTTTTTTTTCTCCACAAATTGTCAAAGCTTCGTTTCTTGGTAGCTGCAGTGCTGTTAGATGATTCTGGTTCTCGGGCTAGGAATCTTGAAGTAAGTATTCTTAATCAAGCATTTAAGAATACTTACAAATTTATTCACGTCATTTCTGTGGTATACAAAGTTAAATCTTTCTATATACACGCGATGAAGACACTCTATTGAACTTTACAATAATTTGAGGTAGAAGAGTGAAAAAGAAGGGGATAAAATTCGAGATCATGTGGCTAGCCTGCCATAAGACTTTCAACCTTTGCATCTGTCAGATATGAGACGAAATTGCTGATTGGAATGCTCAAATATTTTTGCCTTAATGCATTATTATAATTCTTTACTTTCTGTTTTCACCAATTAACTTCTGAATTGATTTATGTAGAGAAAACAAGTGATAATAGAAAGACACTTGAACATGGATAAAAGAAACAAAATAAGTCATGTCTTTCTTTTATTCTCGAAATCTGAGGGAATAAAATAGAATTTATCATCCACATATATTACATGAAAAATGAGGAAGTAAAGTCTCAGTACCATGAAGGTCAACTTTTGAAATAACCATGTTCACCATGTATGTTTGCCATGTTATTGTTCTATATGTTCACCATGTTATTGTTCACCATGAATATTTGCTATATGTTCACCATGAATATTTGCAGTGTTTAATTCTTTCAAATTGTTTTGGAGAATGTGATGTCAATAGTATTCTAAACAAAAGGCTTCTCAACATCAACTTATAGTAAGAATTATAAAGCGCTATTTAACATATTTTGATATCTATTCTGCTTAGTATATATTGCATGAATTTTCATAATTTAATTGAAGCCATGACATCATGTTAGATATAATTATCATCATAACATCATAGAAGTCTTTCAAATTCATGTCTAAAATGAGTTGATGTTATTTCAAAAGTTGACATTCATGGTACTGAGACTTTACTTCCTCATTTTTCATGTAATATATGTGGATGATAAATTCTATTTTATTCCCTCAGATTTCGAGAATAAAAGAAAGACATGACTTATTTTGTTTCTTTTATCCATGTTCAAGTGTCTTTCTATTATCACTTGTTTTCTCTACATAAATCGATTCAGAAGTTAATTTAGAAAAAAAAATAACTAAAATTTAAATAGAAATTACATTTTTTAAAGTGAAACTTAAAGTAGTTGACAATAAACATCACGAGGGTGATTATTTTCCTCATGAAAATTGGAGACAAATTAACATAAAAAGAATTATTTGTGCTAAAGGTATATGAAAAAAAAATATTGATAGAATAAATGCAAAGATTGAAAACATTCCCAAGCCTTCATTTTCATCAGATTATTCTTCGCTTCCTGTTCTAGAAGCATATACCATTTTGATTGCAATTTACAGAAATGGAATATATATATATATATATATATATATATATATATATATATATATATATATATATATATATATATATATATATATATATATATATATATATATATATATATATATATATATATATATATATATATATAGTAAAAGTATATGAGGGAAATCATGAATATAATAAAACCAAATGTTGGAAATTCTTCAAGCCTTTACTTTCATCAATTCACATAATTCACATAATTTTTGTAAATGATGTCAAACGTATTTTGTTCAGATGATGATCTTTTCATAGTGCATATGAATAAAGTGTTCGAAACTGTAAATCTGTCATTCCCAGTAGGAAAAAAAATCATTAGCGCACATGGTATACAGTTTCTCTAATTTACGATTTAGAAAAGAGAGAGAGTGGAGCGAAAAAAAAACGTATGCATTTACTGCTTAAACAGTCGTTTTTTTTTTTTTTTTTTTTTTGTATTTTAGATGCAAATGCAATTTCACAAATAATAAACATGATAAAATGAAAAAAAAAACAAAGCTTTTAATAAATAAAAGTAGTTTTCTAAGTTTAATGGCAAATTTAGATTTTACTACAAGTAAATCATGGTGATATACAAAAATAAACAAATTTCACACAATGTATGAATAAGCTAATTTAATTTCACTTATTTCCTTAACTAAAAGAAATTAATTTTTGTGCTGAAAAAGCAAAATTTAAAAGAAATTGTAACTGAACAAAAATGTGCAAATAATAAATTTAAATGAAATAATATAGTGAGAATAGACATAAAAGCGGTTCACTGTAATGGCAAAATTGGATTTTCCAGCAAGAGTTGCTTGGCAAACTATAAATATCTAAGTTTCTCTATAACTTTTCTCTTAATATATGAATAAACTAGATAATTTCCATCTATTTTCATAATTAAATTAATTTTCGTACTGCATTTGTGACATCTAAAAAAAGAGAAAATTTTCATAAAATAGGTCTTTTCCAATAAAAATATTAATATTTCAATGACAACTACAAGTAAACAAAACACGTAAAGAGAACAAAATACGTAACAGCTATAAACTGCTTCCACCTAGTCCATACAAGCGAACAAATCATCCAGTGAAGCAGCAATTCATTGAAAATAGTTGTTTAGGAACTATTGGTTTTCCATAGATATGAATCTACAATGGGACATAAATAACAATACTGTTTATACCGCTTTTTCTTAAACATAAGAGCTTTGAACAATTTCTTTCATTGACGTGAATATTATTTATATGACGTCTTTTCTATCCAACATATTCCATTTCTATATTACATGCAGCTCATGAATTCGAAATTGTGAATTTATTTCTCATGATGTAACTGAAAGAATTCGGTTTGGACAATTTCGAAACCTTCTAAAGTAAAATTGTTTGGAGAAGAGATTCAAATATATACAGATTATTTTGATATACTACAGTAAAATTGTTTGGAGAAGAGAATCAAATACATACAGATTATATATATATATATATATATATATATATATATATATATATATATATATATATATATATATATATATATATATATATAGATAGATATAGATACATAGATAGAATCAATTTACAAGAACATTGAAAATTTTAAATTTTAATGACTATTCATCCGAATTAATTCTGAATTTAAAGAGGAAAAAAGCTCTCAAATCAAACACATTTCACATGAGGATTAGAAAAACTTAGAAGATTTATTTTAAGCATTAGTAGATTTTATATTAATAGTTTTCAAATAATCCTAAAATTATTTATATCATTATACCTTAACGATAAAAAAAAAAAAAACTATACATTTCATTTCTGATTATTATTAGCGCACTTTCATTGGAAGGCTGCTTTTAGCTAACCATCATATAACCGATTTAATTAAGTACAGATTATTTAAGGATCATAAAATTATGTTCAGAGTAATGCCAATTTTATATAAGAGGATTAGTTGACACATTTTAAAGAAATTGCAATGCCTTGGCAATAAACAAATGCTAATAAACATGTAATAACTTCAGCTTAGAAAAGCACATATTTTTCAGAATTTTCATTATTTTACTATGACATTATATAAAACTAAATTAATAATACCATATTATTATACTAAATTATTATTAACAAAAACACTAAATTAAACATTTGTCTGAGGTTAATAGAATCCTGCATTTAATTAAATTCATCCTTTTGTTGCCTCAAACTTAAGCCGCATTAGAAAACAAACCATATTAAAAATAGCTATGCTACTGATTTATCAAATTCCTGTAGAAGTCGTGTTTCAATTCGCTCTTTTCTTCTAAGATTAGCAGGTGTTAATTTTAAGCGAGTTGTTGGGGGGTTTTTCTTTCCTCACACATATTAGAATGATATTCATTAATCAGATGCTTGAAGATGTGCATATTCTTTGCAGCTTAATATAAGTGTAATGCGCCTTCCAAGGGTAAATAATCCATTCTCTGAATATATTTTTCAGTTAATTAATTATTAATGTACTATTAATTAATTAATTTTTAAACTGTGCTTCTCGTTCTTCCTTAATTGTTATATACTCTGTCTTTACCCTAATTTAGAGTCTTAAAAATCATTTCTTGGATCTCTCTGGTCATTGTGCTTCTCATAATAATTTTTCTTCCTTTACATTGCATAAATAATAATATATATTGAAAAAAAATTCCGTAATTCTTTGTTTTTATTTCAGAATCCCTGTTTAGATCTGTTCGAATATTTCTCAATAGCACTGATTATTTAGACAACACATCAAAATTAGAAACGAAAAAAAGCAAAATATTTCTACATTATTTTTGTTGTATGATATCATTGGTTCACCATCTGAAGCAAAACTATGTAAGAAATGAAGTTTTCGTCAAGTCAACAATATATATATATATATATATATATATATATATGTAATAAGTCAATTCCTACTTAGGTCAACATTTTTTTATTTTAGTTACTTTTTATTAAATAATTACAATTAATATAAATATGTATTTGCATATGACAGAATTACAATATTAAGTGGCAAAATAGAACTTGGCGACGGATTTGGTCACTTTAGTGACCAAATAGAAATTAGTGGACAAATTTATTTATTTAATTAATATTGGAATAAAATGTATTAACTTCAAGTTTCATCCACTACTAGTTTTAAAAAAATGTATTTGAACTTGAGTAGATGAATAAAAAGTATTTTATTAACGATTGAAAATTTGAATAAGATATATACAGAGAGAGTGTGAGCGAATAGTAGGAATTGAAAAAATAAACCTTCAAAGAATAAAACTCTACTTAATAATTCGTTATTATAAGACGTAATTGCTTCTGTTGCTATTGCTAATAGTTGATACTAAGCCTCACGAATCCAAAATCTGAACTTTGTATTATTTTTACTGCAGAAACAGTTTCCTTTAAATTCCCTTTAAAGGTTTTGTTTTGTTTTGTTTTAAACTTTTAAAGAGTATAACAATTTTACTAAAAAAGGTTTCTATATTTTTTCTTGCAACACATTTAATCAGTTTTATCAAATGAATATTATGAAAAATATGAAATTTAGGAAAAAGAAAAAATATATATTTAAAATCACAATGTAATTCCAAATGTTGTTCGCGTGGAGAGTATCGTTCTGTTATTTTAAGTAAAAAGATTTGTTAATATTATTTTTAAAATATAAGGAAAATTTATTAATTTTTGCAAGAATTCGTTAATTTAGTACTTTATCAATGTTTGCAGAAATTCTGCAGTGCTAAATTTTAATGTTTCTATATTATATTCACAATAATAAAAAAACTCCTAAATTCTCTTTTTTCATATTATTTTTATATCATTTCAAATGTCACCCATTCAAACAGGTAGACCCGTCGACATCTGATAAAATTATATTTATTTTCATGCTATTCTGGATCCTAAACTGATTGAAGACAATATCTTCTGACTCCCTCAAACAATAATAATAGCAATCATGAATTTGGAAACTGGAGGAAAAAGCAAAAATAATCCCCCTTCTTAATACTCCATTCTCTTTAGGTTGAATTACTTCTTCATAGCTAGCTCAAATTCTCAGAGGAGGGGGAAAAAAAGGCAAAAAAAGAAAAAAAATCGTAATCGAATAATGGAAAAAAAGGAACGTTTGATAAAACATTGGCTTCCTAGAGAAAGAAGGGAATAAAGAAAAAAAGGGGGCATTTTATCGGATAGGTGCCAGGAACTGGAAGAACAATAAGAGAATCATGGAACCTTTTGTTTGCCTTTATGCTATTTTATTTTTATTAGACTTTTCCATCCCCTTCCTACTACTAAAGCAGGTGCCCGTACCTTGCGTGTGCAATCGGTAATCTTGAAACGACACAAGTCGGGTTTCTGATATAAAGTAGGGGTAGGATCAAGTCCAGCATTGAGAGGTTTATCTTCCTGGACCCCTTCTCTTGCTTCTTATCGATTGTAGTGTCTGAACGAATTTCAGATATCGATGTTTTATCGTCTTCTAACAGACAGTGCAATCTCTACATCTGAAATGATCCAATAATTGAAAACCAACTGTGTTTGTGGTTTCAAATTGTAGTTACTAATCTATCTGAAAGCCCCAACAACACAAGAGGAAGATTTTCTACATTTCGTTTATTATTGATAAAGCAATTTGTGCCAAATGGGAGTTGAAACGATTTATTACATCTCAGTGTTTTTATCTATTAATCGAAAATTTTTGTCTCAGCAATTTTATTTGTATAGGGTTCCATTCAATTCTTGTTTCTTTTATATTAATTTTAATTACAAATATATATAATTCATATAGTGTTGATGCCTATAATAATAGATTACTTTAAGGCGTCACTTGAATAAATGAAGCTTTGATAAATCAAATCGCTGTATGAATAACGTAAATCAAATTTTTAGGCAATCATACATTAATGTATTTCTTAAAAATATTCATAACTATTTTTCAAAACTCAGGGAATGAAAATAATTTACAAATAAATTAATTTACAATAATAAAGAAAATGAAAATTTAATTTCCATTTTTGGAATAAAGGATATCTTCAGTAATCATATATTTCTGTTCTAATCAAACAAACATTTGATATTTTTTTTATCAGGGAAAATTTAAATATGCATAAAATTATCGTAAAACATTTTCTCAATTATTTCTAAATTATAGTCGTGATTTTTTTCAATAATTTTAAAAATCATTCACTTTTAATTATTTAATACAAAATGAAATAATCACCATTTTTCTAGATAAAATAATTTTATACCTAAATATAATGACTTTTATATATATATATATATATATATATATATATATATATATAAATATATCAGGCTCATAGCGAATAATACATAAATTCGCTATGAGCCTGAAACGCCATATATTCAGGCTCATAGCGAATAATACATAAATTCGCTATGAGCCTGAAACGCTTTTTAATGAAAGAACCAAATCAAAGGACCAGACCAAAGGGCTTTAGCCAAATGATTTTTTAAAACCATCACAATTTTTGTAAGGTAATAATAGCTTTTAAAAGTGATAAATATTTACTTAAATTTGAAAGTAGTAACTCATAAGCTAAAATATTAAAAAGGTGTAAAATAACTGTAAAAATATTATTTAATGACATTATATCTTAAAAATAATTTTTTAAATATGTATAAAAAATCTTATTTATAAATTAAAAACACAAATAAGCCTTCACTAAAGACTATATTTTGCCCTATGGTTCGTTTCTAAATAGAATCTAAAAGAATCTATAAAATAATTATGATTTCTATAGCATACAAATTATTTGTATATTTTTAGATTGTTGATTATTTTTTATTATTGATATGACTTCATTAAATGTGTTAACAGATATTAACATGATATCTCATCCTCTACTTTATCTATCTCCCTTCAGGACAAATAGAACTCATTAATATTGAATGATCTTAACCACTGATTAGAATACTTTAAAAATATATGATTCAATAACTAAAGCATCACATATAATTTAAACTAGCTTCATTGAAAAAATATTTACTCATGTGCTAGATATTTCAGAAATTATTTGCAAAAAACTGAATAAAAATGCTGAGGATTAGCTTAATTTCTGTTATTCATTGAAATGTTGTTAAAAATGATACCAAATGGTCTGAACTGTATTAAACACTGTAAGTCAAATTAGATACATATTTCTATAAAAATGCTATTTTCAGTTAAAATGTGTATTAAGAAGTTTCGTAAATGCAATTGTATAAACTAAACATCTTATATTTATCCTATAAAACATAATATTATATCGAAAGCTTTTAGAAAATTTGAAATACTATCTTATCAATCACTATATTCATCTAAATAAGTGTATTTCAGTATCATATGTTGCTCCCACGTAATACTCTGTAAAGAAATAAATCATAAAACATTATCTGCAAGATTTTGTTTAATAAAAATATATATGTATAACGTAAATATCAGGATTGGAATATAAATATGAATATTCTTTTTATGGATTTTTGAAATGTATGTGCATATAGGCATAATTATACATAAATTATACATAAATTTCATGAAAATGTAAACGCGTAAGGAATTAGTTAAAAATAACATTAATAAATAAAAAATTCAAAATAGGCAGAAAAGAGAACCTAAGTTATCAATGTATTTATGGAATTAAATTATATCGGATAAAGGTAAAAAAATAGGCTAACATTAAAAGAAAATAACTAAAGAAAAATCTGAAATATAAAAAAACGGCATCATAACTTTAATTTATTTATTCAAGAACAAAGAAGAACGCTAAATAACACTCTGAACTATGGGTCATATTCATTTCCTTAATTTGCACCTCGACGGGGAATTAACGCAGAAAACTAAAGAAACATTATCATCAAATCTTTTTGTTTGACCACTAACGGAGAAAAAAATCCCAACTGCTGCAGATTTTTTTTCCACCAGTGACACTTTACCACATCTCTTCTCATTAGATACCTCTGCAACAAATGACACTTCAACTTTTTCGCCCAGAGACTTTATAATAAGGGCTTAAAAGTACTTCTTCACAAATCGGCCCAATCATTTTTAATTATACTTCCCATTTGACCAGCGTTATTTAGATTCGAGATAAAAGCATTTGCGCCTTTTAAACAGTTTCCTCCAGAAGTGGTACTTTGAGGTTGGCGTGCGGAAAGTGAATGGGGCACTAAAGCACTTACCAGGAAAGTCAAACATATCAGTTCCGCGGAAAGGGACATGTACCACCATTATGTTCTTTGTCTTCTTTTCATAATTCTCTCTATCCTTCTCTCGTTCTCTTTTAGAGTCTATGGATGCAACGGCAAGCATAAAAGCGATGGAATTAATTCATTCTGTTTGAAAGGTCTGCGATGAAATTTGATTGCAGTTTTGTGCTTTTCCCTCTTTCTTTTTGGATGGAAAGAGAGTACTTAGCGTGCTTCTAAATTCATTCTTAAGTTTCGTAACTTTGAAAGCATTTCTGGGTGAATTAAAGTAGAAGTAGAAACATCTTCCTGCAGAAAAAATAGAGGAATTACCATTTAAAAGATATTTCGGAGAAAATACGATTTGATCAATCGAAAGACCAGGCATAAATAAAGGAACTGAACAGGTAGGAATTTATATTCAAGAGGTTTTATTTTTTTCTGGTTCAAAGGAAGGAAGATTTGCACTTTTTAAAATAGTAATTTTCGGGTGGGAATAAAGATTTTCAATAACTTTTCTATGCTCTCTTATCTATACATATATTTCTTATGAAATTTAAAGTATTAATTCTTTCAAGTGTCTTTAACTTACCGCGATTTCCAATGATTCTTACATCAAATAATGTATTGTGTTCGCTTATGTCTGTAAGCATAAGAGGCTTAAATCCCTCATGTGGTCTTGCAATCTAGTCAATGACATGTTCAAGGGGAAGTGACACGTTCTACTGTTAGTAAAGGAACGAATCTTTGTATCATATGAAGTAACAGGCAGACTTGCATTCTTCATATGGATATATGTGACCTTTCCAGAAGGACAGCATGGGTAAACTACCTCATAATTGATTTTATTTATGTAGAAAAACAAAGAATCAACCAAGCTGCTAACAATTCATTGCTAAAACATATTGCTAATCATTTTTGAAATAATAAGGCTGAATTAGGATTCAGACAAAAGAAGGAACATATTAATTTCTTTCTACGATTAATTTTTTCTTCAGCTACTCTATACGAAACCTAAAATGATTATAATAGATTATTTGTAAATGATTTTTTAAATATTCCTTTTCATTAAATGAAATAAACCAGAACAAATATATTTTTTTTTAAATATTAAAACTTTTAGAAATATATTAATAATTTGTTTCTATAATCCTAAAAATAAACATAAAATTTTAAATACTTCTTTCACAAATAATTTTATCTTTGAAATTTTCATTTACACTTCTTTGATAGCTAAGTTTCAGTTCAGTTGCTGTTGCAAGTCTTTTACCAATCAAAGTATTCTAAACCTAATTTATTGCTTTAGGATTCGTCTTTTAGCTTCACGAATAACGTTTCACAGAATTATGTTAAAAATAAAACAAATAACTTGAATCTGTGGCGTAAGATATTAAAAAAAACCTAAATAGGTTGTTCTAGTAAATTTTACAGAATTGGTAGTTGGATTTTGATGGTATTTCTGGTATCCGAATTTATTTCATTTATTTAGTCATTTTTTTTTTAAATTTATAATATAATTTTTTGTCACTTTAATACAACTACATATATTTAAACGATTCAATGATTGTTATCTTATGCTGTGTGTAGTAAAAAATCATTTTAGTTTAAATTTATTTATATTATTTTGAAACAATATTTGACTGATATTGTTTATTTAAATTTTTAGTTAAATAATGAACAACCAAATTAAATGGTAAATCAATCTTACTCTTTCCAAACTAAAGTCTATTGAAAAAAATGCGGAAAATTTTCTATTCAAATAATACTTTAGTAAACTGTGTACATTTATAAGACGTTTTCAAATTTCCTAAAACTATTAATAGTTTATTGAATTCAAAAACTGATAATAAGCATCGTGATTATATAACATTAGTTTTAAATGCAAATCTATTCATACTTAGTAATTTTGACAACTTATACGAATCAGACGAGGCTTGTGAACTACTATTACTGAATGAGATGCCTGTATGCTTCCACGCTGGAAAGCAATACAAAAAGGTATTTATTATTTATTTACTATAAAACACTTTGATATAATTTGGAGAATACGTCAAATTTAAAATATCAATCGAAATAGAATGATTATTAATCATAGCAAATCTTTTAACATTACAGATATTATTGGAATAAAAATTTATGATAAGGCTTCAATTTTCAAAGCCCAAAATCATAAAGATATTCAATTCTTCCCAAGATTAGTACTACAGAAAATTAAATTTGAATGAGCTTGAACATCCTTATTTAATAAATATTTTAAACCGAATATAAGAATATGTATGAGTTTTGATGAATGCTGCCCAACTTATACACTATATCATGCTAATTTTATGGTCATCCATTGTAATGTGATTAGAATTGATTGTTTCTAATCACATTTATTATGATGGTACGTAAGCCGTATTGATCTGATAGGAGAAAAATATTCATTCAAATATTTTTAAAATATTGTTTTTTTTTTCTTTAATTATCCTCAAACTCATAACTTTTACCAGTTTTAAACTTTATTCTGTCATGTTATTGGATATTATTTACTATCATATACTCTATCTCATTTCCTATTTTTATCTTCCTTTTGTCATCCTTATTACATATTTGGCTTAGAGCCATCGATTGATTACTCATTTTTGGCCTATTAAGTATATTTTTGCCCAAGCAAATTTAATAATTAATTAATAACTCATTAACATTTAATTATAAATTCATTTATATTTACTTATTAATTATTTAAACGATTCCGACAATGTAAAGCTTTCCGAATTGATTCTTTTCTGGCAGTATAAATCTTATTCATATCAGATAAAAGTACAAAAATCAAAACTAACATAAATTTAGATTTAAAACTAATCAATTTTAAAATTGGGGAAAATTAAATGCGCGTTATTTTACCAATCTGCCTAAATGATACATTTATGGAAGTTGAAAAATTAAATCTGATATGAAAACTATTATAGAATTCCAATTTCAAATAACTGAAATTTTGAGTTTCAAGGAAGAAAACATATAATATTAACTTTATCAATGGTTAAAATATATGCAGACAGCGAAAAATAAAAAAAAGAAGCATGGAATGAAAAGAATAAAAAACATCAAAGCAATAGAAAAGTATGAAAAACATGAATATGAGGAAGAAATAACACGTATAATGTCAAATTATCAATTATTACTTTCTTTTCATTCCATTATTTTCTTATCGTTTTAAAATTCGTTTTCCAAAACTAAATTATATTTGTACAGTACAATTGCTTTATCGGAATCTCATTAATATAAATATATTGCGCATGATGATTTAAAATATAATTCATTAAAATTTATTAATCAAATTTAGCTAAACATATTTGTTCGTACTGTGAATATTCCTGTTCCAGCTCTGAAAATTTAATATTTCAGCGTTTTGAATTTTATCGGTTTTGACATAAATTTCTTAAAAGCATTAATTCAGTCTTGTAATTTTGATTTATTTTAAGAATTGTTCTTTTGTGTTTTGTTAGCAATGAATATTTACAAAAATATAATTAGAATTAATCATTTATTTAACGAAAAATGCATCAATTCATTTAAACACAAAATTAAACTTTTATTGACATTATTAATTAATTACAGTCTAGAAATAATAACTGGCCCTCCCTAAACTTTTAAAAAATTACATTTATTCGTTATTATTCAATTATTGAATAATAATAAAAAGTCATGATAAATTTTGAAATATGGGTAAGACTTGCAAAAATGAAAGTAAATTCTATCCATGTGATTGTAATATTCTTTTAAGAATTTAATTTTTTAACACCAAATTTATGATCAATATGAAATTGATCCTTAAAAGCATTCAATGTTTAAATTAATTTTTAATATAAGTTAAACATTTATTGAAAAAGAAAAGCAGATGAAATTTTCATCAGTTGGAAAATTAAGGTTTCTTAATTAATTTAATAGATTTTTATAGATTAATAATTATGTTCCAGGTGGCGTAAAAATGATATACCTGAAGTTTGATTGGTGATGATGTATTTCTTTAATTCCTTTCTGAAACATTCCTGTAAAAATTAGAAACTTACACTGTTTCAGTCATTTAAATTACACACATAATGATCTCATGATATCAGAAGCACTGAAAATTATCTAACAACAGAGCTTACCGAAAATATGCTAAAGAAAGCCCTTACTACCCACTTCAATCATTTCTTTTTTCTCTGATGGAGATTTTCATTTTAAAGTGAAACTAAATGAAATTTTATAAATTATTTTATTAAATATTTAATTTTTATATTGTTTTCTTTAAATTGTTTTCATTTTTTCTTTATGTATATAGAGCATTGTAAATAATTTATAAGTCATATCATGATTTATTGATATATTAGATTTCTTGCTGTTATTGATTTCGATATTAAAACAGTATTTTGATATTTTTATAAATAGGTTTAAAGTTAATTGTTAAATTTTTATTAAAATCGTTCGCCCTATGGATTACATCGTGTAATGTAAGGATTTCAAAAAAAGATAAATAATAATTCGAATGATTAACTAGATAATTTATAAAATAACTAGAAATAATAAAGAAAATCAAAAATATTTATAAAAATATATCAATACTATTATTTTTTAGTATGTGAGATTATGAAGCATTTCAAAAATTTCAATGTCTAAATCTATTAATAAATGCATAAAATGTGGAATATGAAAAATAATGAAATTAAGCCACAATAATTATTTTACAAAAGGAAATTACAAATCATAATAAATAATATTCAAACACGTAATAAATGAAGTAAGAATTACAGTCAGTCCAAAATAGTTCTTTTACTCCCACACACTTCTGCGTTTTTCATTTTCTCTTCAAATTTTAGATAAATGAGAAACTATTTTCTACTCTTAATGCTTTAATAAAATTGCATTTTCTAATTTAAATTTTAAATAGAAATGCTTCTTTAAATTTTAATGTTGCTCTTTTCCATTTTTCATTTTTGAAAAAAGAACATTACATTTACATTTGACATTACAACTCTTACATTTGAATAAAATTTTAGATAGTTTTAATTGCATTTTTCAAGAAAATTATTCCTATTTCCTTAACTAAAACTTGGGCAATTTCTATAAAATCATTTTAAACTGAAATATCATTTATTCAAGAAATTAAATTCAATTCCCGCATGGTTTATGAAACTTTCATATTTTCTTATGAAAATATAAATTTTCATTTCATTAGGCTTTCAACTGCTGTAGATGCATATGCATATACAGAGAAAATTTCTCCACTTTACGAAAGCCTATATTACTTCTTAGGAAATTGTATGTTATTAAAACAACATCTCCATTCAACAGTGAAAATGTAATTAAATATTGCAGAGGAGAACTTGCCGCTGGGTCTCTAGATAAATATTGCATATGCCGCAGGGTCTCTAGATAAGTTCTTTGATTATTTTATTCCAGGGCATTTTTATTATTAGTTTAAAGATACAATTTGGTAACAACTTAACTTTTACTTTATTTCGCTGGCATCATTTTAATTTACTTCATATTAAGGAATTAAAGTAAGAGATTACTACATAAGGAATAAACAAGCAATCTTATTACTGTTGAATTTACAGGAAATGATCAGAATATAAACAATAAGTTTAAAAATTTTGTTTAGTTAAAGATCATTAATAAATAAATTAAGAAAATACGTTTTTATAATGAATATTCATATTATAAAATTCGTTAAATATTGTAGTACAATAGTAGACATCATGATTGCACTTCTATTTTTTTTTTCATATTTATTACAAAAAATTGCCGTTTTTTAAATGTAGGCATATACAGTTTATACATAATATTTAAAAAAAAATCTTATATTCATTCAGAAATTTTTTGGTTGAATGCATGTGATAATTTTGTAGTAAAACTTTGAAAGAATGTAAAATAAATTTTATTTGTAAGAATATAAATTATAAATTTGTGATTGAAGAAATATTATTAAAAAATAATTCTTATAACATTCGGAATTTTAAATTTCTGAATATATTATGCATTTAAAAATTAATCATTCGTAAAAATTATTTTTATCGTTTTCAAATCGCTATTTCATGTGTATTTCTTGATTTGAATGATATGAGTTATATATATATTCTAATTTCTTTAATATTGTTAGAATTATTAGTTATCTTTTCTTATTTTTATCAAATAAATAATCAGAAAATAATTAAAATACCAACTTACTTGTCCTCAAGATTCATACAAACCTCTATATTAGAATAATTTTTGAAGCCAGAATAAATATTTCAGATTTGTTTCTAATAGTTTGGGAATGCATATGATAGCTTATAAAGGCTATAATGAAGTAGACTAATGATATTTGATGTGTGGTTCTTTACATAAAAATTTTAGATTTCTAGTTTAATACGTCATTGAATATCCTAACTGTTCATCTGTATATGTGAAAACGATGATAAAGAATCATAAAGAAACTAGATAGATGAAATATAACATACAACATTTTAACATTGGATAGCATCTAAGATTAAATTCAATTCAATTAGTTTACTAGTTTAATTTAATTACTAGTTTAAAAAATTATTTTTTCCCTTTGAAATAATGACTCACTGGCGCAATGAGTAATTTCATTTTAGTATTCTTTTGCTTTCTATAGTCCGTCCTTATGTTATTATTAAATAAATTGTATATCCTTTTCAGAGTAATATCTATGAATGAATACTATTTATACATAAACTTTTATTGTATTTGCAGAAAATCCAAATTGTTACATATGAAATTAGTTGAAACTTAAATACCCACAGCGCAACTACATAATTCATGTTTACAAAAATTAATTTGCGTATTATTCGAATTTTCTCAAATTTATAGTCACAAATATTAATAAAAATTATATCAGTATGAATATTAAGATATTTTCTGAGATAAAATCCCTGTCAGATTTTAATTCACGGAAATTTAACTTTTGAAGTTAGCAAATACCTAATTGATGCTATCTTTATTTACAGGTTTCGTATCTTCTTTTAAATCGGGTTTTTTGAGTCCAATTAAAAATATGTACAGTGAAATAAATTTTCTGCAAATTTTCATAGAATTTTTATTTTGATATACTACTAGAAAAATTTTAATGAGAATTAATTGATATTATAGGCAATTAAATAATTAGTTTATTTTTTATAATTTTAAAGCTATGTTTCCATTGATCGTATGTAAAATTGCTTAAGCAAACAATATACTGGGGCACGATATTTGTTCAGTAAAGCTAAATTTAAATAAATGATATATTTATATTAAATGTTAAAATGCATTTTATCTTTTTAATAATAAAAATGGTTTTAAGTCTTGTAAAATTCCGGTTACCTTTTATTTGAAATTTATTCAAAGATAGATAATTTATATTTAATGATCGGTTGCTATTAAATTCCGTTGTTAAATCTTGTTTCTTTTATATTCCAATATTTAAAAGCAAGTTTTAATTAAAGTTTAACACTGTTTAAAATTGATTAATATTTTAGCGAAAAAGTTTGAATGTGATTATTCAAAAAATATTGGCGATGGTTTGTAATTTTTCAAGCAATTAATATGATTAACAAATCATTTTACATCAAATCTTTCATTTGAACATAACTTTACAAGTGATAAAAAAATTTGGTAGTATAGTAATATATTTTAAATTCCTTAGAATTGCGTTGAATGCTGATGTTAATTTCTTATTTTCTCACATACGATATTTATACCACATAAATATACGCAGATGGTGATTTTCTGATAACTTCGACTATCATTGTAAATATTTCTTTTGTATAAGCATTATAAATTTGTTCAAAACTATTGCAATGTGAATGATATATTAATGAAATTATTATTATAATTAATATATTTTTCATTTTTATTAGCAAAATAATAAGAAAATAATTTTATTTTAAGCATAACTTTGTATCGCAGTTGATTTCAAATATAAGAAGTTATTTATTTAAAATAAATTCACTTTTTTGGAAAAAAAATGCATTTAAACCTCACACAAACTGAAATTTTGTCTCATTTCTCCTTTGAAATAAGCAAAATGGCATATCATATGAAATAAATTTGTTTAATTAAAAATATAACTGTATTAATTTTTGCATTGTGCCATTCTGAAATCAATGTCTTGAGCATATATTTTGTATCACTGCATAATTGATATGCATATTGATATAAGCACTCATATCTTATATATAAATCTTAGATATGACAGAAGATGTTTCAAATTGAAAATAAAATAATTATTAAAATGTTTGATTTTATATTATTTATTCTTTTGAAGATAAAAACTCGAATGCAAGAAAAAAAAATCCTACAGTTTATTTAATTGCATTTAATCTTAATGTTCAATGTTTTTACCTTTGATTTTAAAATAGTTTGTTTAAAATTTTTTCGAGAAAATATATTTATGGAAGACAATACTATCCATTCAAATGAAAAAAATACTTTTTTTACAATGGCAGAAAATATTCAATTTCCTAGAATTTTAAACTTTTATTAAGGATATATCCTTCCAAGCATATGAAACTCGTGCTATAGACAATAATACAGCATTTTACACTCTACATTCCCAGGAAACTGCAACCATAATCCCCAGGGAGCAAAACAGTTATAACCGTCCGTATCTGGAAGAATGAACCTATATGATGACGCGGAAATGACTCGATTAAACCGTTCCGCTTCTTTTTATTTTGCAGAAACGTTATCAAAAATATATGAAAGGAGAATCTTCTTCCCGAAGAAAATCCGGAATAAAAGATTCTTTCTCTCAAAATCTCTTTCATCAACATGGTAGCACGCAACTTGGTCATAAGCCATTTCTTTACTTTGCCTTTTTACCTCCTCTTTCATCGCTTTAGATTAAGTTTTCTTTCTATTACGATTCCACGACTACTGGTGCAGCTGATGCTTTTGCTGCTGCAGTAACTGCTTATTTCTTAGATCATTTCCTTTTTCGATTCTTAGTTCATGAGAACAGAAGGGAAAACTATTATCCAGTGCGTTTGTTTTGCTTCTTTTTTAAACTTCTTCAGCTTATTGGTGTAATGGTTGCGGCGGACAATGTTAGTGCAACTAGAGATTTGGGATTTTTACAAATGAAAAATCTTGCCTCAAGCTGTCTGCAGAATGTACATTATAAAGAAGTTTGTTTGGTTTGATTGATTTTTTTTTTTTTTTTTTGCTTTCTATCGTTTTTTTCTTCTATTTTTGAAGACAAAGTAGTTTTTAGATGAAGCAAAGCGAACGAATAGTCTTTAAGTTTAATGCCCATCTTGACAGTTTCTCTGAAAGAAAGTGCAATTTTAAATATTAAAGAAATTGCTTTTTGTTGTAATACCGGGCAGTTTAGCTTTCGTAAAAATTGTTTCTTTTCCATTAAATGCTAAGAAAGAAGCTTAAAGATTTCGGCGAAGAAAATGGCGAGACAAATGTATATTTTTCTTTAAGTTGTATCATTTCGCTATCGAACTTTTTTAACGAGAATTTATATTTTTGTGTAAAAATATTTGTTACTAAGTGTGGATAGTTAAAAAGTGGAGAAAATAAGATTAAATTACCAAGACATTAGAGAGTCATTTGAAATTTAAGATAATTTTTCCAAGGAAGATACTGTTATAACTTCAAAAAAAAACACATTTATGTACAATAACTCAAACAGATGTGTTTTTTTTTTGTAACATTCTTTCATTTTTCCGGTAATTTTTCATTTTTTGAAATGATTAGAAATATTTAATGGTAAGTAATATTTATGCAGCTGAGTTGTTTAAAATAAAGGCTTTTTATATCAAACCTATAGAAAGAAAAAAATATATACTGATATTTTTCTGTTTCTGCTTTTTTTAAATATAAATTAGTTTTTAGATGAATTCATGCTGGATCAGAAGTCTTCAGGTTTAATAAGGTAGTTCCATATTGCCATTAGAAGGGAAACGCAATTTCTAACATCAGAAAAAAAAAATTTTGTTACATGCATAATGCATAGTAGTTTTTTTAAAAATTTTTATTTTATTCAATTTCCGATAAAGACCGTTGAGAAATTCAAGCAATTTGCCAATTGTTTATCGCATAGTAGATTACAGCCGTAACAGAAATTTCACACATTAAAAATACAATTTTCTTTGCAAAGATATTTTCGAAGTTTCACTTATATTTATCGATAGCTATAAATGATATAAAATGATCCAGGCAACTATTTAAATGCAAGATTTTTAACTTTTTTTTTCTAAAACTTTGATACTTACTCAGGTAATACAACCTGTTGCACAATGCTGTAAAATATCGTTCTTTCACATTGTTGAATATTAATTATAAAATATTGCAGATATTTCTTTAATTTTATGTAATATTGTGCTAAGTATTGTGTTAATACATCAGTGATTAATCTCCATTAATAATTTTTTTTAAATTATTAAAGGTATTAAATATTTTCAAAATAAAAAAAAATGAAAGCAATTAACTAAATGATTTCCGGCTTAAATATTAACTCAATTAAGGAAAAAAAAATATTATTTTTTTTCATTGTTGTTGTTGAATACACTCTTTCTGAATATTTTAACATTATTTACATATATGTCAATGCAAAACAATTAAAATTATTGATAAATTATACTGTATTATTGTATGATAAATGTATATTTGAATATTAAATAAGACATATTTAAATATAAAATACATGATTCATTTTTGAAATTTTAATTTTAGAATTAAAAAGCTACTCCATGACATTCTTAAGCATTTTTCTAACAAAACAATGTCAATACATTTCAAAAAGAATCTTTCTATTCCAGCATTTTTAGATTCAAGTTTTCACTCAATTTGCCACTTTTTTTTTTTTTTTTCTCTCAAATGTTAACTTCAAATTTTTCCGTCTGAAAAGTAAAAGAAAAGAAGCAAGCAAATAAAAAAAAAAACATTCTGAAGTAAATTTATTTCCAAACACTGACTTATCCCTTTGTGCCAAGTGTCTAGAAACCGCTATTTTGGTATTGTTTACCCAAACCTATCTTTTTAAAGATAAGGGGGTTTTCAGTCAGAGAACGGTGTCCTGTTCCCCAACGCCTACAATGATTGCACAGCAGAGAAAACTGCAAGACAATGGAATAGTAATAAGAGACACGATCAATCAAATAAGGGGTCTTTGAAACAAAAGGTACTGGAAGCAAAGGGGAGGAGGAGATGAACATAGAAACTGCAAGCCTTGCATTCCGGTCAATTGCAATCGTCCCTGTCCCACCCACTCTGCCTCTACCCCCTCCCCCTTTTTTTCTTGTATTGTATTACCCAGACCTAAAATGGAATTTCCCGACAGTAAGAAAGACTGTCAATACCCCAGCAGACTTTCATCCCATCTACGGACGAAACAAGGGTTTTGCAAGTGTGGGAAAACGACATATGGAGGCTAATGTCCAGTTTTTTATTTATTTATTTCGTCCCTTCCCCCGGTACTGAGGGGTCAAGGGAGGGATTGGGAGTGCGTTTCTGGCAGTTTGATGGGTCCCTAGGTGTACCCGGGGCGAAAGCCATTACATAAAGATGTGTAGGATTTGCTACGAGTCTCTATAAATTGGTTTCATTTATGGAACATTCTGGTAGTTTTTTCCCCCTTCTGCTAAAATGTTGCCGTTTTTTTATATTTTATTTTATTATTAATATTTATTCGTCTGTTGATGGTATAAATGCAAAGTCACGTTTAAAGTTTTGTTTCACACGAGGTGGAATCATATGCTTATATCCTTGCATTTAAAGATAAATCGTTGATAAATATTGATAATTGTAATTAAAAATTGCACATAATGTGAACTGAATATTGAGAATTATATTGAAAATTTTGAAGAATATAAAGAACTGTTTTGCAAATATTGGAAGATATTAACAATTGAATTGTACATATAGAAGAATATTGAGCATTGTATTGTAAATATTGAGAAATGTTGCGAATTCTATTGAAATATTGAAAATTGAATTGTAAATATTGAATAATATTGGGAAATGTATTGTAAATATTGAAGAATATTGTGAATTGAATTGCAAATATTGAAGAATATTGAAAATTGTATTGTAAATACTGAAGTTTGATTTTCGATATGAATAAGACCTAATACTTGATTTTTATTTTGAAGAATTTTTCTTTTATTGTTAATGATAAGATTCTTTCCAAAGAATAAAGCAAGTGTTTGAAAGTGAGTAAAAATAAATACAGATACTTTCACTTGAGGAAGTATTCAAGATATAAATCATTTTCTCTCGCTGTGCTGCATATCAAAGTTATGATTAGAATTAATATTTACAATAATCATTTGCAGCATATTATCATCAAATTAATGCATTTTACTGAACATTATATATCATCACAAGCATATTTTTCTCAAATACATAGAAAAATAGTTGTGTAGTATATTTACTTCAAATATATAATTCCATGTATTTTATTACCCCCCTGCCTATTATTTTCATATATAAAAATGCTTTTATATATAACATTATAAAAAAACTAAAAGAAAAGAACAATATTCAAAATTATCAAGATCTAACCTGTAGGATTTCGTCAAGATTCGCCGTCAAATGGCTATTCACTTGGGGACTTTTTTTCTGTGAGACATCAGAATTATGTCTAGAAAATTCACTCGTTTTAATCAAAAATCTCGCATGCTTTTTCCTCATTGTTTTTGTTCCATACGAATAAAATATCTATAACCTCAGCTCAAATCCGAAATTTAAAATATTACTAACTAGGTTTTATTTGCTCTTGAAAATATTCTAGTTGAAAATACCTACTTTTTCCTATATTTAACATAATGAGTGTTAACTCCATTGAGAAGATTACTTATGTGGTTCCATTATATTTAATTCGGAATATTTTATTAACCCGTAGCAGGAAATGCAAGTCAAAATGACTCCGCATTGTTCATTAGCTCTGATTATCACTTGGTATTTTATCCTTGAATACAATCATCTCCTCAGTACCTTCAAGTTGTTCTTTCAGCCAAATGTTGGCAAAAGTCTAGGTATGAACACGTCGGTATAAAAGAGTTATACTTTTTCAAAGTTTTTGTTGTTATTTATGGAGTTATTGACTGCATGTCTCATTAAAAAATTGGTTTAAAATATTTTATTCTTTATTTTTGTTTGTTAAATTCTAACATTTATTAATATTAGTGTAATTACGTAATATTTAAACGAAGTATATACTAAAAAATAGATTATTTAGATTTTTCTTATGATATCTTTCCAACAATTAATATAATCACATTTAACATTTTTAATATTAATATTTTTGGTAACTACATGATTTCTAGAATGTATTTTGTTTCCAAAATAAATTTCAGTGGTCTTTACAAGGGACAAAAAAGAAAAATAACAATGGCGTCATTTTTCTGGCCGCTTGAAGGAATTCATCTCTCCAGTTAAGGGTTAAAATGATTTTATTTTAATGAAATAGTTAATTTACATTCTATATGTCGAATCACAATTGTATAAATTATTCTCCTGAAATATGCAATTCCCCGTAATTTATAAAATACATTTTTTTGCCACACTATTTAATAATCTGTAAATTAAGCTGTTCAAAAATCTTTCATACCCAAAAGTTAAGATATTACTAATTAGGTTCTATTCTCCCTTGAGACTATTCTTAGTAAAATATCTTCTCGTTCCTATATTTGGCATAATGGGCATTAACGCCTTCATGTCCAATATGTCGACACTAATTACATTCGTTGCATTTGTTTAATAACCATCATTAAAATCAACACTTAGTGCTAATTACGGTGAAGTGGCTCCTCCAATTAATTCTTCCATGCCAATGAATAAGAAAACGCTTCAATTCCCCTCTGAAGAATCACTTAACATTTCATTAATCTGCAAAAGTGAATGCAAGGGATGATCGTGTGTTATGGTGTCGCAACATTTGATAGTAAATGAAAATGGCAACCAAGTCAGTAAGTCAAATGAGTTTTATGGCACTTCAATTTTTAATTTCTCTTCCATTGCTTTATTTTATGTGATAAAGGATTGAAGACAATTTTTATAGATGTTGTCTAGACGGAACAATTATGAAATTGAGTTTCTTTATTGATCATGCATGATTAAATTTCTCCAATTATAAAGTGATATATTTTAAAGGAATTGTTCCAATTATAAATGACAAAAAAAAATCGTTGACAGCGTTATATTTCCCAGATTTGAGGCTAGATTGCTTTAGTTATATTAACGTCCCGATTTAAAGCAGCACTAAGGCTATTTTGGGGCGAACCTTCATCACTTTGAACCAAGATCAGATGATGAGGTCGACACTTGAGCTGGCACCCCCTTCTCCACACCAGAGGGAGAGCATTTAACTTTCACCAGACCCGCTTACACGACGGTTCTTCGGTGGAATCGGGTCTCGAGCCTAAAACCCTCCTGTTTCGAAGTCGAGACCTTACTAAAAGGCCACCGCGGCCCTTGAGGTTACACTGAAAAAGTGATATATGTGAATTTTTCTGTAGTTGTAAATTTTTGTTTTATATGTAACAAAGACTTATATTGTGTTCTTTGTGTTTAATATCTGTGATATATCCTTAATATCAATTATAATACGAAATATAATATCAATTATTACCAAAAAAGGTATCAAAATATCGTATAATTTTTTGGCACATAAACATTAATAAGCATTTCATGATTCTTGAAACATAGGGTTACAAAAAATTAATGTGTTTATTGTATGCCATAAGTTTGCAATATGAGATAATAATGAATGGTAAGGGATAAAACCAAAACTTATTTTATTTTCTCATTTTTGTACTTATTTCCCTAACCTCCTGAGAAGCTGTATTGTTTTTTTTAAATAATTTTTTAATTAAATTCAAAAACAGGGAATTTGAATATATATGTTTACTGAAAAGGTCGATGATTATTTTTAATAATTCCAGCGATATAAAAGAATGCAAAAATAAATAAATAAATAAAAAATAGCTCATACATTTTTAAAGCATTATTTTTTTTAACCTTAATGCTACAAGCTGAATATAAATGGAGCGTTTGGAGTTTTTCAAACATAAGGCACCAATATAATGACATATTAATGTCATTATACAATTAAGAATCAATTGGCATTGCATGAATTTTATTCTCACTATTAAAATTTTTACGTATGAGTTTGTGCTATTCCAAAATAAATCAATATCGTAATATTTGTAAATAATTAAGTATAATTCACTTAGAAACTTCCGAAATATCCTATAATTTAAAATTTTCATACTTACCGAAAATAATGTTTGAAATGGGCTCAATATAATTAGGTTCTGATTAAATTACTGCCTTCATTTGCTGTATATGAATTAAACCGAAAATATGCATTTCGTATTCGCATTTCGTCATGCAAAATTTCTAATTAACTGAAGCGCTTGGATAAATGAATATAGCTATGCAATCAATGGCTTCAATTTTAAGATGTACTTATTATCAATTAAAAAACATCTGTAAGTGGTTAAAAAAACTGTTTAACTACAATACAATTCTTTTAATATAGTTAATAATTATAGAAAAAAATACTAACTTTCAATTTTTATGATTCTAGATAATAATTAACTATTGCACTCTCCATAGTCAAATAAATTGCAAGTTTAGGTACTCTTATTCTTTTGCTCTCTTTCAGCTCTTTGTTTTGGATTGTATTTTTAGAGCAAAAGGCTTAGCTCTATAAATGCCATTCATCATATTTTATTCTGAAAAGAGTAAGACAAATCCTTTTTCAGTTCTTTACAAAATAATTTATCAGTTGCAAAAATTTTCACTTTTTTCCATATTGTCTTAGCAATAAAAGTAAATTTGTATGAAATAGAGTAATAAAATTTTTGCCATGTTAAACAGAGTTAATAAAGATTCTGTTCCATAAATATTTCATACTAGGTGCCTTTGGGTACGGGTTAGTTCACTGGAGATATTGGTTTTATTTAATTTAATTTAAATCTTTTAGCGATAAATTCGTGTACATTATTCCTTCAGAAAACTATTTGTTGAAATTGATACTAACTACTAACCTCAAATTGTTACAAATGTTAAAATCGTGTTATTTTAATAGTTTAAAATATATTCTGTAAATTGTATGAATGAACCTCTCTAATAGAAAAGCAATCCGCCGATATCACAAAGCTGTCAAATTGTCTGTCGCAAACACACACATTCACTTTTATTATTGGTAGACATATAGTGATTTGGATTAGTACAGTTTTTTTTTCAACATATATAATACACGAAAAATTAAGATTTTTCCTTTAGAAATTCAATTTATATGGTCAAAGTTGTTTCTCTCTCATAAGTAAATTTATTTTTATTCATATTGATAAAAAATGTGATACAGATCTTCCTTTTGAGTACAGGAATATGTCTATAATTCATTAGAATAACTCTTATTTTAAAATAAAATAATTTTAATAAAAATATTTTACTGTTTAAAAAATTAAAAAACATTCTTCACAGATTATTTTTAATCTAATAACACCTCAATTTACGTAATAGCAATCCAGAAAAAAAGGCGTAATGAAACGATAGAAAGAAATTTACATAAATTAGCAGGAAGATAGAATTAAAATGTCATTAAAGAAATAAATTTCCTTGCAACAGGAGAAAAAGCAAATGAAAATAAAATAATTTCACTTCAAAATGAATTACAATGAGTTTTGAAACATAGTATAGATTCAGAGTGCAAAGGCTTTATTGTATCTATAGGCAATATTCTCATCAAAAACGATTATTATAGCGATGATAGAGAGAATTATTCCAACAGGATAAAATCTCCGTGGAATAATTATTTTGTCTGTAAAAGACATTAAGTCCTCTTAAGGTTATTAATTAAGCTGCAGAGGTAACAAATACATAAATTCTTACGAGCATTACGATGGGAACTATTTAAAATTATATACCCTTAAATTAAAACAAATAACTCTCTCTTTTTATTAAATTTGATATGTTTCACATTTGTAGGATCCAAACTGTATATTCAATTTTTCACTACTTCCTGATGTTTTAGAATTTTAAATTTTGTTTACTTCATCATCGGTGACAATATATTATATAAATATTTTCAGACCATAATTAATGGAATTATATATCCTTTGTCATGGGGCATAATCTTTTTAATATAATTAATATGAATAAAATTAATTGCTTGCAAAGTATGACAAAAATACATGAAAACTATCGCAAAAATATTTTAATAAATATTATAGAGTTCCAAACGATTTTTTGATATGCGTCGTTATTAATTTATTTTTAACTGAATCGTTGCCAACTAGTGAAAAGAAATTCATCTTTGGATTGAAAATAAGAAAGAGAAAAGTGAAGCGCGACAATAAATTAATAATATAGATTGTTGGTTCGAATAAATTTAAACGAGGATTTTTCCATGAAAATATTAGATCGTATTGCACTAAAAGTATATTTTGTAATGTGCATTATTTTGTTTCAGAATACTATTTGAATATCCCATATCAATGGAGTGTTTTATTCAGATGTCGGCAGAAATGAAGGATGAACAACTATTGATTCTTCCTTGATGCATATATGACGTTGACATATCTCAGTAGTTGATAGGTGTGCTCAAAGTTTGCTTTTCATTTAGAGTCCGGGCGTGTCTCAAATATTCCCAGCGCTTGTATTTCCCAAAGGAATAGTCCCCTCCAACCACTGGTGGCCCCATCTGGCTTTCATAAAGCATATGTTGCTCTGTGCATATAATCAAGTATCAAGCAGTTTTTTTTTTCCCTATGCAGAAGATAGATATGTTTGCCATTCTTTGAAAGAGAATACATAGAATATTAAAAGCATGTATGAATCAATTTTATTCATAAAGAAAAAAAAATCTGCAGCTTTAATTAGAAAAGTAACTTATCTTTATCTAAACGTAACATGAAATTGTATAAAAATTATATTTAAGTGAATGCCATGAATGTGCAATTTTTTACTTAATAATTTAGAATATGCTGATTTCTCCGCATTTCTTAAATAAAACGTGAAAATTAAATAAAAAATGTTTGTAAACTTTCTAAATATAAAATAAATTCAAATCAAAGAATGTATGCAATGCAATTAGAAACAAACAAACAAACAAAAAAAAGATCACAAATGGAAAAATTTTGACTACCAAAAACATATTTAAAATACTTATTAATTCAGTTCCAACATTCTATTATAATGATGTATTTATTTTAGATTTTTATTCCTTTTCTTATGATTTCCTTTTTGGAAAGTATTAGTGCTTTCTGTTGCTATAATAAGCTCGAAATTTCCTCTTTTGTTATCTGTTATCTGTAATTGCATTTCCAAATTTTGAATCTAATTTGCAATAGTTGCCTTCAAATATATATTTTTATTACATGTAACTTGCGATTGTTACGACTTAAAAATATTTTTTGTTAAAAATTTATGTTTGGATACAAATTATTATTTTTATTTCCTTCAGTTTTATACTTTTTAACTGTTACAGATGATATTTATGACTTTTTTAAATATTACTCTGCTTTTTCTAGAAATAAATTGAATTACGCTCTAATTCTAATATGCATTTTCAAATAAAACTAATTTAATTCCATTATGTAGCTTTAGATTAATTCTAGCAATGGTAAAACTAATATATATATATTATGTCCAAAACATATTAAAGCAGTCCATATAAATCTACTGTAAATTCAAGAAAAGTTGGAAAAAAACTTTGAATAATAACTTCATTAATTTGGCATCAATTAATTCAAAGATAAAAAAAATGCTACATTTGAAACACGATTTTGTAAACACCTTGGGTAAACAAATAATCAACTTTCATGATCTTTCGATTCAGTTCAATATAACATTTTGATAACATATTGTATGAAGCAATGCAGGATAGTCCTAAATCCATTCAATGAAAACGATTAAACTTGCAGTAGAATATTAAAAAAAAAAATGACTGATTACAAGATAACCAACTAATTAAAATGAAATGAACAATCAACATATGCAAATGCCCGAATAAAGATGTTAATCGTCAAATTATTATATCAAGTATCTATAATAAATTATGTAGAAAATTTAAATTAAACTTTAATTTAGGAACCACTATTATTGAATTCGTCAAACAGCCGTAGTTATTCATTACAATCGGAAAACAGCACTTAGCATACAAATTGGCTATTCAATATACGGAATAATAAATATTTTATACATCCCAATGCTTCATAAATTAATTAATCGGTAACTGAAGAAATTTGCAAAATTATTTGTTTTGTAATAATCTTGTCTAAATTTCGTTTAGGTCATCACTTTCGTGAAGATAAAACTCATATTTTAATCATATGAAATGTAATCATACATACGTGAAGCCGAATTTATACATTAAATTTCGAAGCGTATAAGCTGAAATAGTTTGCAATCATTTGCATATCAAACTAGCACTGTTACATTAAATTAATAAAATGAACCATTTAGAGGAAAGTAGCACTGAGAAATTGTTTTGAGTCGAAATTTAACTCTTTTAAGAAAGAATTCATTTATTTTGTCATTTTACTTTACACCTGAAGTTAGAATTAAGATTATTTTATATATAAAAGACAAATGAAAGCGATAATATGTTTTTAAGATAAAGGATTTGAATATTAAACAAGAACATTCTTTCACGTTTTCGTTAATTTGTAAGATAGGATCTGCCGTGCTTTTGGATTATCATAGAATTCATATTCTTCTTTCTATCTTTTTCTCTTTCCCTCATTTATAATTATTTTTCTCGTTTTCCAATTACTAACTAACTCGTATGCAATCTTCATATATCTTGCGTTAAGGTCAGAAGGATAGAAAAATCTACAGAGTGGTTAAAAACATCACCGATTAACTGTAAGTCGAATGAAACTAATCAAATAAAAACTCTCTGGTTAGTTTCACTCAGATTATTTTGATTAGTTTCTTTCATTGGTTTTCTCCTAGCACTATTATAGTACCTTATTTGTATTGTACACTAAAAAAAAAAATAAACCAGTTCTATTATCACTCATCATAAGTACAATTAATATAAGCATTATCCCAAAATTAGTGCAATATATGAATTCCCATTACCATCCCATATATGAATTATATAAGGGATCCAATATATGAATTTCCATTATCATACCATATATGAATTATATATGGGATCCAATATATAAATTCCCATTATCATACCATATATGAATTATATATGGTATCCAATATATGAATTCCCATTATCATCCCATATATGAATTATATATGGGATCCAATATATGAATTCCCATTATCATCCTATATATGAATTATATATGGGATCCAATATATAAATTCCCATTATCATCCCATATATGAATTATATATGGGATCCAATATATGAATTCCCGTTATCATCCCTATTAAAATACAATTGAAAGTTGATTGTGTGGGATAAGTAATAATGAAGCGTTACACAATAGAAGAACGAGTTAACGCAAGATTTGAATTAAATAAGAAACACAGTTTTTTTTCTTTAAATTGCTACATTTTTATTGAATAGTGAAGTGTACATGATAGGATTATGAATGAAATAACACATAGAAAAAATGCTCTCCACGGCTTTCCTGGCGCATACGCACACTTTTGTCGAAATTTTTCATTTCCATTTTGCATAAATGTGGCTGAATTTCTTTGATGCAGTGTTGAATTTCTTCCTTTAATGCAAGAGTGCTTGTGGGCTTG
Source organism: Argiope bruennichi (assembly GCF_947563725.1). Lineage (NCBI taxonomy): Eukaryota > Metazoa > Arthropoda > Arachnida > Araneae > Araneidae > Argiope > Argiope bruennichi. The sequence continues at coordinate 58,810,488 of NC_079155.1, read as the reverse complement.
TTTGCTTAGACTTTTGACTTCAAATGACCACATAAAAGGAAATTAAGTAGTGTTAAATCACACGTTCTAGGGAACCAATTCTCAATTTTTTTTTAAACTATGGCTATTAGGCATTAATTATTTTTGAAATATTGTTTTATGGTGTAACTCTCCCTTCTTATAAATTATAAATTATCAGGCATCAAATAATTTTTTAATAGGATTGCCAACAATTTACCTGCACAAATAGTGGCAAATTCAAATCTTGAGTTTATTTTGGGACACCCTTTATTTATTGAAAATAGTAACAGAAAATAATGCCGAAGTTACTATCAGGCAAACCATTAAATGCCATGCTTGTCCTCTACCATGTTATAAATTTAAAAATTTGCTATATTAAAGTAAATGATATCCTTTCAAAATAAATAAAAAATGATGTCCTAAAATAAAATTTAAAAAAAAAATTCAGACGGATAGATAGTCATGAATAGTGGCCTGTTTCTAACGTATGAACGGTAATGTATAGTTTGGAACAGTAAAGTTACATTTTGTTCTTTTAATCTAATTAGGAAAATACATTCCACGGCCATCAAAGAGAATATACTGCCTTATTCGTTACTCCCGAACTAATACTTTATTCAGACTGTCGTTTTCAGGTATTTGATTGTGTTTAAAAGAAGTTTGTAACTCATTTAATATATTTTCCGGGCGCAGTCCCTTTTTCACCTCATAAATTGTGTAAGGCGACGATACATCAACCGAAGCGAGCAAAATTTTACACTTTGCAAGTCAAAGTGCTGCAATTTATAGCCGCCATCGCAACTCCACCGGAAATAATTCCAGGACGGTTGAAGGAAATGGAGTTTTACTTCTATATGTATATATAGAGAAGTTGCATAGCCCCCCTCCTCAAGCAGCCGCGGGGCTAAATCATATTATTTCCGAGTTTTATGAATGATGACCTCCACTTTCATGAAAAATCGGGGACGGAGAATATATAACGAACCCTCCCAAGATGCACTTTTGGGCTTATAAATATTCTAAATGACGAAAACCCTGAGATTTCATTAGTTTTACTCCTCAAGAGGAAAGTTGGCTCATCTGTTGGCTTAAAAAGGAACTCTGATTTTATTAAATGGATGTCAGATTTGCATCATGAAAGAGCATTTGACTCGGAATGAAATTATTTCATTTCGTATTTTGTTGAAAGCATGAATCAGCATGCAACTCATATTTTTTTATTAATAAAATTATATGATTTGTTTTTTCCTATGAAATCAAATGGAAAGAGTCTTGTTTTTATTTATTTTATTGCTACTCTAGGTTTTCTTATATTTGTAAATAAAATCCCATTGATTTATTTTGATTGTTTATGTTATCGATATTGCAAAAAGCACCGGTATTCTATAGAATATCTAGGTCCATTATAGAAAGCTGGACGTTTTTAGGCATGAAAATGCTAAAGAATTTCTCTAGTAAAAGAGTCTCTCTCATAAAAGAGGACTTGAATAGAAATGAAATTATTTTATTTCATATTTTGTTGAAAGCATGATTCAACATGCAAATCAGATTTTTTTAATAATAAAATTAAATGATTTTTTTCTTGCTATGAAATCAAATTAGAAATATTCTTGTTTTTATTTTATTTCTTTGATAATTTTTTAATGATTATAAATAAAATTTCATTGATTTATATTGATTATAAATGTTACCGATAATTTTCATAGCTTCTATAGAGTATCTAGGCTCATTGTAGAATGCTAGGCATTTTTAGACATAAAAACTACTATATATTTTATCAAAACATTCTGCATAATGACAAAGCTATATAGTCTAAGTATGAAAATATGACCATGATAGCATTATATTTACACAGTTAATTAGCTTAGAAAAACAGAAAAAGTACAATAATCCTTTTCATATCCTTATTAGCATGTTCACAGAAGGTATACATTTTTTATGGCACTTTAAAAATGAATGCACATCACTGACTTTTTTAAACACCCTCGATTATCTTTGGTAAGAATGATAGCATCACGCAAGTTCAATCCAAAGCTCATGTTTTTACTTTCTTGTATAGAAGTATAGATAAAATATTGTAATCGTCAAAAAGTTCAGACTCAACATTTTAATGAATCTGCATGTTTCAGGGCACCGTAAGCTCGACAAATATATTCTAGTCATCATATCTGTACAAATGGTGACTCAGAAACAATTTGAATGAGACGGATTAAATTTGGTATAACAAATTTTGAACGGAATTAGGGATTGCAATACCAGTATACCGGGATACCGAATACCGGTATTTTGAGCCATTTGTAAAATTTTGTAATACCGGTATTCGCAAGTTTAAATACCGGTTTTTCGGTATTTACTAAATATTTTTAAAACTGTCATTGTCTGTCTCCACTATAAGTTCTGGGATCGCCAACATAACAAAATAGTATATGTTTTTGTTTTTATGTCTCCCTAACGGGCGAAATTAATTAGCTAATTAATGGCTTCATTAATTGCTTAAATTTAAATTAGCGAAACATGGATTATCCCCGAAAAAAGATATCGTATCCATAACGACTGATGGAGCAACAGTTATGAAAAAAGTTGGAAAGTTGATTGGTGCAAATCAGCAATTTTGCTATGCACATGGAATTCAATTAGGAGTAATTAGGGATTGCAATACCGGTATACCGGGATACCGAATACCGGTATTTTGAGCCATTTGTACAATTTTGTAATACCGGTATTCGCAAGTTTAAATACCGGTTTTTCGGTATTTACTAAATATTTTTAAAACTGTCATTGTCTGTCTCCACTATAAGTTCTGGGATCGCCAACATAACAAAATAGTATATGTTTTTGTTTTTATGTCTCCCTAACGGGCGAAATTAATTAGCTAATTAATGGCTTCATTAATTGCTTAAATTTAAATTAGCGAAACATGGATTATCCCCGAAAAAAGATATCGTATCCATAACGACTGATGGAGCAACAATTATGAAAAAAGTTGGAAAGTTGATTGGTGCAAATCAGCAATTGTGCTATGCACATGGAATTCAATTAGGAGTAATAGATGTATTTAGGGATTGCAATACCGGTATACCGGGATACTGAATACCGGTATTTTGAGCCTTTTGTACAATTTTATAATACCGGTATTCAGAAGTTTAAATACCGATTTTTCGGTATTTAATAGAAATTTTTAAAATTATCTTGTAATTTTTTAAATTGTTCAGGGATCGCCAACATAGCAAAGTAGTATACGTTTTTGTTTTTATGTTTCCCTAACGGGCGAAATTAATTAGACTGTGAATACAAAGTTGCATCGTACAATCAAGAGAAGTGATAAAATACTGAATGACAATGGATTGTTAAAGCCTCCACCTTTAGCACACAACTTTGCGTTTACTTTGACAAAATAGGAGTGAGAGGAAAGATGAAAGGAGATGTTTAGGAGGACATTCAAAACATGTTGAAACAGTTTACTCCTAATGATGGAACGATTTTTGAAACTGAGATATCCAATTCAAAAAGCAATAATCGACTTAAATCAGCAAATTAATTTTTTAGATAGTGAATTCAACTTAATATCCAGAACAGGTTGTTATAACTTAATATAAACTTAATATTAAAACTGGCTGTTGAGGCATTATGTCGGAGAGATTCTAATTTATTAACAGCGAATGCAACAATAAATTTCATGTTACAGTCGCTGAAAGAACAGCACACATCACTATCTGAAGAATTATATATTACATTGGAAAATCACACAGAAGAAAGGCATACCTAAATAGAAAATGTCTTACGGTATTGACATAATTATAATTATTTTAAAAATTAAAAAGAAAAGAGACTAACCAATTCAAATCTGATCAAGTTTATAGTAAATTTTCTTAAAATTTTTTTATTCACAAACCTATCCACATTCAGAAGAATTCGGTAGAGTTATCGGAGATTATCATGGCACAAATGTCGATAATGAAAAGGAATTGTCTTTTGAACAAAAATTAGAATTAGCGATAAATAAAAAATATTTAACAAACCAAAATACAATACAGAAATCAGCTATATTCAAAACCATCCGACAAGTAATCGATTTATTTGAAGATGAGGTATTTAGAAGTAAATATTTGGAAAAAGTATATCACAAATTGCTAACAGTACCACCCACTATCGTAGATGCCGAAAGAGCGTTTTCGACAGCTGATAATTTTTGCCCAAAATTACATTCCAGGCTTAATGACAGTACAATTGATGCATTATGTTTTTCAGATCACATTTCAAAAATTTGTAATAGTACCAGAGACTTAATAGTGATGTTAACACTTTTTTGTTTATCTAAACATTATTATTGCCAGGTTCTCTGCTGAACACTCTATACACTTTCAGTGGGTCTCCTCACATGTTGATTTAAATTGTAATGAGATAGCGGATAATTTATCAAAGACTGCCTAAGCAGACATATTTCATGGTGATGCAACACTAACTTATTCTGAAATCTCCTCTATCAAAAAGAGGGAGTCGAGTGCACTGTGGAGAGTCCCACCTGCTCACCCTTGGTACTTTGGTAAAAGTCCCGATTGGTGACACCGTCTGAATATCTCTAGAAAACAGCAAATGGCTCTTTCTCGTTTTTCAAGTGGACACGCAAAATCCCTCATCTTCCAAGGAGGATCTTTGCTGAATGTCCTTGGTGCAAGGCAGATCAAGCCTCCCCCAATCATATTCTTAAATGTTTAAATTTTACGATTTTTGAGATTTTAAGGGATCCGCTATTGTTTTTGGACTTTTTCGAGACCTTTGGTTTCATCGAGGTGGTAGAGTGCAGCTATACCACTTTGCATCAGAAACAACAACAGCACTTTTTTGTAATTGAAATAAAGAAGATGTTCCTTTACTTTTTTGTGATTCTTTAAAAACCGTTATAATTTATATGCTACAAATTATTTTTGTGATATTTACATTCTCTAATAAAACTGGTAAATAAAACAAAGAAACACCCGTGTTTTCTTTCTTTTCCTAAAATTTCTAATACCGGTATTAATACCGGTATCCCGGTATTAAGATCTAAAAAATACCGAATACCGGTATTGAAGTTTTGGTCCGGCATTGCAATCCCTAAACGGAATCCATTCACCAGAAGTGTTTCTGTCTGGTTGTTTAAATTGCAATTGTATGGCTCCAAAACGCAAAAATTTCGGTAGATAAATGTGTTACACAGGTTTGGCATATCCTATCTCTATTTTTTAATCAAATTTTGAAACATATTTGTCAGAGTTTAATCATCTGTCAATCCGTTCTTTTGCTTGCGATTAAATATAATTACTTCTAAACGGAATGGCTTAAATCAATGAAATTCGCTTTTTTATCTTATAACTACAACTACTGTTCTGTGACAAATTTTGATTTCATTCCGTCTAAAAAATGTGAGATTTATATCAAAGATGTTTGTTTCATAACTACTTCTTGCTAATGCTGCGTAAAGTATTTCCGACTTTACCCAAGGTCAAAAATTTTATGCGAGAAGAGCGATAAAGCCTTCATTTTAGAATATGAGGGTTGTTTTCAGGGGCAGGTTTCTCTTCTTACATCGGAAATGTATTTAATACTTTCCCAGCTTATCATCTTTCATTCTACAGCATGCATAGGAAATGTTTAAATGTTTAATTATTTAATGCATGTTTGCTATAGTCTGTGTATTTTCTGTACGCGATTCAAGGTCGTCACATTTTCTGCCTCGTTCCTGGTCGTCTGCATGGTTACTGTTTTTTTTTTTTTTTTTCACACAGTTGTTAAGGTATTAACGAAACGCACTGGCATGGGAAAAAAAAAAAAAAAAAAGTGTCGTAGAGACTATGGCAACAGAGAAGGAGAAAAAGTGAAGAGTAGGGAGAACGAGTGTCCTTGAAATCCCTACAGAAATTATACATATTATAGTTTTCGACATTCTATATAGTGCGGAATGCCAGCTTTAATATATTGTCAATATCTTATATGTTTATATATAAATATGAATATGTATTTGTGTTTGTGTGTATTGGCGCTTTATATGCTCGACCCTTCGACGTTAGGTCAATCATACTTGGCACATATATATTTTGAAGGGAAGATATGTGCACTAAGGAGATAAATTTTGACATTTTAATTAATTTAAAACGAAGCCAAATTTTAGATATATTTATTAGGAACAAAGGATTATTAGAATTATTTAGGAACAGAGGATTGCATAAAATTAAGACTTAATAATATTTAAAAATGTAATTTCTGACTGAAATAGAATAAAATATTTTATTTAAGCCCTTAAATCTGTTTCATTAAAAATTAAAAAGTGAATTTCAGGATGAATCGGAGATATTTTTATTAAATAACTATTTTTTGATATTGTATAAATTATTTTTAAAAAATGTTATGTAGTGTACAAGAGATTTCAAAGCAAAACATTTTGTTTTCTACAATCATATTTTCATAAAACACATTTGGTTTCAGAATTTTTTGTTTTGTTTTGTTTTAATTAAATCTTTATAACTTCCATTCCAATTTCAAGTTCTAATTTTTCGGAAGTGACAGAAAATTAGTAAGATAGATAGTACAATAGATATAATCAAGTAAGGCTTCAATAATAGTATAAACCATTTGACTATCAAAATTTGCAACTTAAAAATAGTTGCTGAAGAAATTATTAAGAGAGCATGCTACATAAAATATTGAAGTTTATAACGAATATTAATTCGTAGAACAAATTGGTCGCTAAAGCTGTAGTATTGAATAATGTAATTGTAATAATTAAATATGCAAAGTAAAGGAATTTTAAAAAATATTAGAAATAATCAAATTATATCTACAGTTGATTCGTCGCTGCTAAATACTAACAAATATAGTTTTGCCTTACTCACCAGTTATAGAAAAAAAATTCTACTTATCTGTTATAGAAAAAATCGACTGCGAAACTTGCAGACTCGATTCATATTGAGCATTATTCAATTCGTTCTCAATCAACAATATTTTTTTTTTATTTTCTTCCTAGATTTTGAGTAATTTCCATTAAATTTAAAAATATTAATTGCATTATTTAACTTTTTTTCTTTATATCTTAAAACAATAATTCCTACATGTGAAGTTTATATTCTAATCTACTTTAAAATATTTCGGTCTTAAAAGATAACTTTCAAGATAAATAAAAGGGAATATTTCACAACTCGTATCTTAATTATAATTTCTAAATTTCTAGCAATCAGATACATTTATTCAAATTACAAAAGTTGAAAAGAAATCTAGTTAAGACAAAGGATCAAAATTTTGAAATGTGCTAGACTATTCCAATAAATCTGCCAACTTACAACAACGAGACCCTAAAAGTCAGATTCTATGCATTAGTGGAAGTGGGGCTTTTACAAAATCCATTTGAGATAAGTATTTTTTCAACCACTTTTGAAATTGGTTCTTTGCATAGACTCCCTTTTACATGCACAGATGGCATAGTTCTGTGGTTTCCATTTGCAAAGAGAATGAAATCAAAAGAAAAGAAATGAAAGAAAAGAAAAAAAATCTTTCAAACCAATTACAAAGTTAAGAGCAATGCTTCATCTCTTCTTTTGAATGAACCCCTTTCTCTACAGGGATTGTCTCGAGAAATTTAATTTTGTAGCAGTTTGGAACATAGTTTTTCCCCTCTTGCTGAATTAATTCTCTGCTATCTATTTAATTTATTTCGCATTGATTTTAAACAACGATACAAATTATAAACGTCTACAGAATATTTAAGAATCCAGTTATTTTTTTAACAATTTCTTTTCGATGCCAAACATTTCCTCAATGAAACCTTAAATTTAATCCAACAACTGATCTTTTTAATAATATTTATAACTGTATTAAGATTTCAAATACTTTTTAGAAAGTGTTCTTTATATAGTCAAATTTTAATGAAACCACAACTAATGTTAAGAACTGAGATTAAATGTAAGAGAATTGTGTGTTTCATTTCTTAAGCTAAAAAATCAACAAAAGAAAATAAAGTGACCAGATTTCTCTAAAATCAGAAATATATTGTCCTTTTAGAGATGTAATTTATTTGGTGTCAGAAATAATGTTTATATACAGGTTCTTGAGACTCATACAAATGGTTTGTGATTTTTTTATTTCCATAATTTTTTTTAACAATGCTCTTTTAGCATGCGACAATTTTGACAATTTTTTACATACTCTTATAGCATGTGACAATCTCTAACAATTTTAGCATGTGATATTCACAATGGACTTACTCTCAGTTTCTGACATTTTATAATTATTCCGGAGTAAAAAAAAGGTTGGTGTCTTATATCTTATTTGTATATATTATTAACCTTCCTATGAAAATTAGTCGTATTTTTTTTTGTATATGTGTAAAATTAAATGTAATTTGAAAAAAAAAATATTTAAAATGAATTGAAATAATATAACATTTAAGATATAAAAATAATATTGTATGGCGCTTACATTAATTAAAAGGTGTCCCAAAATTAACGCAAGATTTGAATTTGCCAATATTCGTGCAGTAAAGTTTTTGCAAAGCCATTTGATAGCTGACAGTTTAGGGTTAGTAAAAATGGAGCCTTACATGATAGAGCAACGTGTTTTCATGGTTAACACATATTAAAAAATAATGAATGTCTGGTGATCACAGTTCAAAACTTCGGGAATATGCCCTCTATATAGTGTGATTTAACATCAATGAATTTCTTTTTACGGGGGTATTTGAAGTCAAAGGTGCATGCCAATACGCCCTAAGCATTCTTCCATTGAAGGACGATATACAACTCTACATCAACGAAATTCAGCCACATTTATATAAAATGGTGATGGAAAATTTCGACAAAAGAGTGCGTCTATGCCATCAAACCTGTAGAGGACCTTTGTCCTATGTGTTTTCCCATACGTAATCTTATCTTATGTACTTTACGATTCAATAAATATGTATCAAAAAGAAAGAAAAAAATACGTATCTTCTATTTAATTCAAATTTTGCATTAAAAAGATGTTCTATTATGTAACGCTCCATGTTTATTAATCCTAAATTATCAGCTATCAATGATTTTTTTTAACAGTGTTGCCTATCTTTTACTACAGGAATAGTTGCAAATTCAAATCTTTTACTAATTTTGGAACACTATTTACTTTATTGTATATACTAATTTTATTACTTATGGAATAAAAATTTAATATATATGCTCTCCTTAATACCATAATGAAACTAAAATAGATTTGATCAAAAATAAGCTCAAGAATTTCTATATATTTTCTTATTGAAGAAATTATTTAATAAGATTGAATTTTTACAAAACATAATATTTTTATATATTGACAAGAAAAGATCCCTTTTTATTACAAAATACATTTTAAGAACTCAATTTTAGAGCTCATAAGCACATTTTTCTATTACTGTAGAATATTTTTTTAATGTTTTTCATTTCTTATTTATATCCAAAACAATATTAACATTTTCTTCTGTTTTAAAACTCATTTCCAGCTGCAAAGCAACAGCTCAACAAAGAAACGAAAATGCAATCATGAATATTTAACGAAATAATATTTGACTCGAACATTAGTGTTTAGAGAATAATTCTTGATTCGCCCAGGCACGATTTCATTTCATGCAGAAGCATTTAATAGGACTCATTCAATATGTAAATTGAGTAATTTAACTTTTCATTTTCTTTTCGCAGTTTCGTTATGTAATTTTCTTCCATTGTGATGTGTTTTTGTTGCTTCTTTAGAAGTCTGCAACTAATAGTTAAAATTTCCATTGAGACAAAATGCACTTATGAAATGGTAATTTTTATTTTTTCATCACGAGATATTAGAAAGCTGAAGTTGAAAAACCTAATTTATAACAAAAATGTCAGAATGGTAATACAGATTTCGGTAAAATCAATGTAACATTAAATTTAAAATGAAATTTAGAAAAAAATTTATTACATAGTGAGAGAATTCATATATTTTATAAAGTTCCCGAGATAAAGATTTATTCATTTTATTTAAAATGTATAGATTTAATAAACAATTTCAAATGTTGTTTTGAATTATACTGGATATGTATGATTCTGTTTCTTGGCAATTATGAATGATCTACTAAATTCAATATAATAGTGTTGGAATCAATAATCCTCTTTTTTATTAAAATTTTGACATTAAAAATACCGACTGTTGAAAAGTTTTTAGAATTTATGTAGTTTTAATATAGATTTTTTTAAAAAATTGATTTTAGCACATGGAGAACCAGCATGCAAAAATAAGAGCTTGACCATAATAAAAGTTAAGCCTAAAATGAAGCCTAAGTTTGAGCAATTGAAAAATGATATTTTTTAGATAAATTAAAATTATGTAAATATATATACACTTAGTGGTTAAATCATTATGAACTCTCGTCCTCAATACAATGTGAGACCATCTTTTGCCCTTAAAATTGCAAAAAGTAGTTTAGGATGGATTCTATATAATTTTGGTAGGTGGTATGAGTAGTTTGAGACCATGGCATGACATGGGACCAAACTGGACTTCCCAATTCCTTAAGATTTGATATCACTGGATACAGCTATCAAAGTTCGATTTCATGCCAAAACTTCTCAATTAGATTAAGATCTGTTGATTATGAAGTTCAGCTAGGCCAGGTCTTCGAACCAATTTTATAACAGGGAACATTGTCATGCTGAATGTATGCATTCCCGACTGGGTACGATACCAATATAACAGCATGAATAAGCAGTAACATTGAAATATTCTTAGATGTACAGACAGTATTCCACAGTAATCAAAGGGCCCATTCAATTGAAACAAAATATCCCCCAAACTATTGACTCCACCTACTTGAAGTGTTGAGGCAAAGCAATTGTTGTCCAGGCTTTCGTGCTGTTTCCTATATATTCTCATCAGTCCATCTGCATTCTGTAATTGAAAATGCGAGACATCAGGATACAGGACCCTTTTCCATACCCTTGTTTGACATCAGAACACATGACCCTCTTTTTTATTGTCCAATTCTTGTATTCTTTTGTGAACTGGGGACGTCTGTTCTTGTTCAAGACAGACAGTATAGGCTTTCAAACTGGTCGCCATAGTCAATATGGAGCCAGTCAGGCAAACAGTTCATTCGGAGACTTTCACAGTTCCTACTGAATAAATATTCTCTGCAATTTGATGTATTGTAGCCCTTATCTTGTATTGTACAATTCTGGTTAGTTTCCTTCCGGATCGAGCAATCAGTGGTTTGTAACGACCGCAATTCTGATGTTGAGACCCAATTTTCTGCTTGGTAATCCACTCTTTGCAAACATTAATTATTGTTGCTCCTGAATACTTCACAACTGCAGCCGTTTTGCTGATATTGATACCGGTACTTCGTGCGCCTACAATTATCCGCCTTTCAAACTCAGTTACATCGTGTTTTTGCCCATTTTTTTCACTCACAACACAATGTCTTGCATTCCTTTATTATAGTTATTTTGCCTTCAAGGGCCAACAAGGTGATCTTAGAGTCGATCAGCGTATGAGTGTCCATGTAATCATAATAATTTAGTAATCAGTGTTATTATAGATAGATATATGGAAATATAGATATGAACAATTGTTTTAAGAAATAAACATATAATATTATGTACTAACACGATGCATGATTATCTGTAGGCGTAACAACGTCTGGAACTTCATTGCAAATATTTTAAATGGGAATTGAGTTTATCACATAATGCCAAATTGAAGCAAATTAGTTGCTTTATTCTTTAGTTAGAGCAAAGTATTCATAACAAATAACTTTCAAATAGATAACAAATAACAAATGTAGAATGTTTCCTCAGTCGATTGTCATTTCCTTTGGTATTTTAATTATGAATAATACTTGTGCGCTATAATTATGATTTTTGGTAAAATACCTAAAATACAGCCCTCTGCAGCTTTTTGTGGCTAATACTTAACCAGAAGAATATTATTTTCTGGTTCTCAAAAATTTTAAGTTGACACAAATATTTGATTTATTTTTTCGCTCATTCAAATATGCATAAGCTGTTAGGAAAAAGCAATAATTATATTTCTAAATAAAGCAAAAAAGAAAATAAATTATAAGATGCAAATTTTATTTTATTAAAAAAATAATTTTTAAATACAGAACCGTTTTGAGCAAACATTGAATTCATATTCTGCAGTTGAACTTTGAATGAATAAGTTTCGGAAATAGACTTTGCCCATAACAAAGAATTTCCTTTCTACAATAAAACTAAAAAAAAAAAAAAAAAAAAAAAAACAACTTAAAATCCCTTAACGCTATGTAAATAAAAAAACACAAAGTAATGCCATTCCACGCAATTTTAAATAACATTCCGTTAGCTTATAAAACCTGTTTACTTATGGGAACTCAGTATTAAACTTGATCACTTTACATTCAACCTCGCGATCCCAGACTGTTCCGAAGAATAAAATTCATTTCTTATTTTGCTTCATTTTTTTTCTTTCCCTACCGCAAAGTAAATGATTTATTCCATACTAACGTAAAATCTCAGCACCACATATTTCTTTTATATTTGAAACCCTTTCCCATGGCTTCAGGTGTTCTTATTATTGTAACTTTTTTCCTTACTCTTTTAATATGGAAATATGATTTGCTATCAAGAATAAGCGAGAAAGAGAGAGACGAGAGCCTACGGCGACAGCGTATTCAGCAAGAAACGTATTTACTTTTTTAATACATTTCGGAAGTAAGTAACTTGCTTTCGTGCAAAACTCTTTCGGGGGAGCTTTTTTTCCCTCTTTTTTTAATTCAGTGAATCATCCAATCGATGCCTTCAAACTTAACGGAATGTGAAATTTTAAACTACACATTAGCGCCATCTGCATTTCCTTTGAAGAAATGATTTTCTAGATTAAAGTAAGATGGACAGTTTTCATTTAAAATGCATTGAACTTTAGAAATTGGTTTTTAAAAGTATTCAAAATCGAGTAATTTATTACTTTTTCGGTATTTATTATCTATTTAAAAGTGTTCTAGATTGGCAAAATATGTAAAACATTTGAATATGATTTATTTATTTATTAAACTTCTATCAAAATTTAAATTTCAAGAACATATTTTTATAATAAAATTTTAAATTTCGTCAGTCGTATTAGCCAATAAATAATTATATAAAATAAAAAAAAACAATCAAATTTCATTTTTTTTATTTTAATAATTTAGTTTACCTTATATATATTCTATTCTACGGTGCTTTGTAACATTCCATATTCTTCATATATATAACAACATAACAAAACATATCAGTTGCTACTGCTGTATTAAGGACTCTTTGTGAAAAAATATATACTTAACTCTTTAAAGTGCCATTTTTTTCTAGTCATATTATGTTAAAATATTTTTAGGCTTGAAATTAAAATAAGAAAAGAAAATTATTTAGCTTACTAGATCAATTTAATTTGATAAATTCATTAATTTTGTTAATTAATAATTAAGTGACACACCAAGACACATCATTTTGTGTGAGATAAAGAACTGAAGCATCTAAGTTTTTGTCTTTCTAAAAAAATTGTCAGAACTTAGGCCAACCTACATAATTTCATACAAAGATTGATAAATTTGGTGGGAAGCATACTTCCCACGGCCTTAGAAAGGGTTAAAAAAGAAACTAAGAATATGCTTCAATTCAAACATTTGGAACGAAATAAATAATACGGAAAAAATAGTTTGAAAAAATACATTGACATCCGAAAATGTTAATGAAATAAATAAACATTTGAAAACATAATTTAGTAAATATGAATTTAAGCAGAAAACTTACACATATTAATTTGATTACTATTTTGATGAATGAGTTTATAATGTCTTTTTCAGTATTTAAGCCAATTATGTTAATCTTTTTTTTTTTTTTTAAATTCTGTTTAAATTATGAAAATTTGACCAAGTAAAAATTGAGTCATAATTTATTTAAAAATGCTTTCCAAAAATTGCTAACACTTTTTGATTATTCTGATGAAGGTAAGTTATTGAATTTAAATTTCTGAAGCATCATTTCATGAAGAGAGAGATGTTCTATGCACTAGTTTCCTTGATAAGAAAGTGATATATTTAAAATATCGTTGAAACATTTCTAGAAATATAATGTTTCCAATTATTATTAATTTCTCATTTCATGTAATATTGTGTTTTCCAAATTTTGAATTCAAATGGAGTGAAGGGGAAAAACTCCTTAATGCTTGCCACTTTCTCTTAAAGATACTTAAATTTTCCTTTCCTAAGATAACACGTGTCAAAGAAATCCCTATACATCTCATTATAAAATCATCGGAAGGATATTTTTAATCTGTTTTGCTCTTATATCGCGATATAAACTGATGTCAACTTATCATCGCTCCTTCTTTCTTTCATAATATGCCTTCCGTGATCAAATAAATCAAAGTTTTAAAATAATTTCCCATGGAACACGAAGGCTCATATTCTAAGAAAAACGGATGATGCTTGAATCCCAAGTAGTGAGCTGTCGACAACATGCTGAAAATTCGATTTCGGAAGTTGATGCTTGGATAATTATATAAGTTAGCCAACTTTATCCAAGAAGATATAAGAAACATCCACCGATATTATAAATGTCTGAATCTTCAGGAATATTATATCTAATAATCGCCTATTATTTAATTTAATTACTTTAGAAAATGGAAATATTTATAAATATTTTCAAATTTGAAATTTATTTTCTTTTTGAAAGTTTTTCCTTCTGAAATATTGTTTATCTGATGCAGATTTTCCAGAGTTTGTAATTTTTACTATGTTTTGAAAATTATGCGAAAATAATAAGACTATCTTATTTTCACCTACCTTTTCGATAAACGAGTCTCAAGATTCTGGCACAAAGATATCGCAAGGAGAAAAACATACTCATTTAAATTAAAAAAAAAAAAAAAAAACAGAAATTTTTGTTTAACGGCTTTTTTTTCCTTATTCTCAAGATACAAGATAAATAAATTTATAAAAATATAAATATGATAAAAAAATTGGCAATAAAATAAAAATTCATTCTGATGTTCAAGTAAATATCGTTCTTTCAGATAATTATATAATAATTGTTGTCATGTACAAAGATTTTATATAATATATAAATTCTTGTATGCTGATCCTTCGTCATTCTAAATATGGTTAAAAACTAGAGCACACTTATGTTTTGACAAGTTTTTATATTTCAACCTTAGTATTAAATTATTTAAATTTTGTTATCAAAAAAATCTATAGTAATATAGAAATAATCTATAGTATTTCTTACATGTACATCATGAAACGTTTAAATTTAATTTTGCCGTAAATTTCATTACCTCAAAAAAAAAAAGTCAACTCAGACATTTTCATAAAATCAATCTTTTTCGAATTTAATAAATGGAATTTATTCATGGAACGTATTAGAAATAATTTATTTTTCCTGGGTTATTTTCGTCCAAAATGCATATTGCTTCTGTTTTTTGAGTAAATGATAGATTGAAAATCAGATCAAATTTATGATATTTCTACGAATATAAAATATATAAAAATAAAGTTTATTGAAATGTTGGAGGTAATGATATATTTCAGTACATTTATTTGTTATACATATGTGCATATCCGAATAAATTTTAAATGATATTCAAGATTGAAATTCAAAATTTTATTTCATTTCTGATGTGGAAGAGTGGCATATGTACGTGCATTCAGATCTATGTACTTTTGTTTTGTTTCGTACCAGGTTTGATTGATATTAAAATCACAATAGATAGGCATTTTATAAGTACAAAACTGGAAAAAATTATGAAATGATGAATTTTAAAAAAAAACGGTCGGAAAGAAAATACCAGATTTATAAAGAAAAATACTCATAGAAAATATAATTATTATGAGTGATACATATTTACTAAAACCTAAATGTTCCTTGAAAGGAGAATATAATGAAGTGGTAGGATTCGAACATGTGGATTTAGGAGAATATTGCATCCTTTTTACTTCATGGAAAAGATGTATTTTAAGATTTTCTATACATCATCAATTCAGGTGTTTATTACATCTGTTTTGTATCATTATTACTATGCATAAATAGGCCGTTTTTATATTATTTATTTTCTATAAATTATGTAGTATTTTGTATAAAATTCTAAATTATTCAGGTCCCTTTTCCCATTTCCGGCATTATATCATTTAGATTGTTATAATTAACAAATAAACATGTTCAAGTCTATATTTTTGCATTAGTTATATTTGATAAAGAACAGTAAAACTAGGCAAAAAAATCTTGCGACATACTTAATTAATTTTAGAGTTTTGCATTCATAACCATTTTTTAAAATTATTTTAAATTCAAATTTTTATTTTACTTACTTACATCACATTGTTTAAAGACTCAATAAATAATTTAATAAATATATTTAATGGAGTATTTTTGCATTCCTATGTTAAGCGCAAATGATATTTTTATGACATAGTGTGTGCTGAAGATGAAACAATAAGCTTATTTTGATAAATGGTGTTTGCTGAATATATTTAATAATACAATGCTATAATGCAATATATATATATATATATATACGTGTGTGTATGTGTGCGTGTGCACATGTATGTGTGTGCGCGTATCTATGTGCGTGTGCGCATGTGTGTGTGAATAAAGTGAACAATATTTTCATTTTGCTGCAAAACATCATTGTTTCATTTATAATAGATGAAATTATGTTGCTCTATTTTTTGTTCTACATGAATGTTATCATTAACAAATAAAATCCATTATTTCATGGCATATGATCATTTATTTTATGATGTATATAGACATTCTATGAAATGATTCGTAAATAATGATCAGTTAGTTCATAAAATAATTTGATTTTTTTTATTCAATCCAATTTAAACTTTTACTTTCATTTTTTAATCCATGCATCCACGTGATTTTACGGTAAGTCAGAATGAAATTTAATAGACCGATGCTCATTGAAATTTGAATTTTTTGTAAACTTAATACATTAAATAGAATATATAATTTTAGTTTATATTATTTATTTAAAATATTATTTGTGTTTTTATTAATGACGATGATTTCAAACCTTTTTTTTTCTACTTCGGAACTTATCATATAGCCATAGTCATAAATGGGTACATTTTATCTGATTATGATCTACATATATTATTGTGAATTTAGTTAGGACATGCCATCACACAGCTGAATCATTAATATGCCATAAAATTCTTTCATTGGGGCAACGATCATAGCAGAAAGATTTTCAATTATAGATGTGAGCTCAATGCTATATTCATTTTACAGTTAGAAACTTGATAGACTTAAATTGCTTAATATGAAATAATATGAGAAGGAGTATCTACAGAAGTAGTGAATTATTCAAGAAACAATTTTATGGAAGGATAAATTGATACCCTATACTATTAATGTATTCTTCTCTAGTGAAAAGTAGGAAATGTACAGAGAAGCAGGAAAATAATAATTTTCCCAACTCAGTATATATTTATATTATGCTGACATCAGTGCTAACGATGAGTTTCTTGACTTCAAAACGGAAAGTATCTAATCATAGGAAAAACTGGAAACTTTCCAAAAAGATCAACGTTTCGCAAGTAATGATAAAATTTAAAGGGAATAAGGCTACTTTTCTATCATTTCTATTCAAATTTCATTTGAATATGATGATACAGAAAGTACCAATAACAAAAGATTTAATCAATAATAAGAAGAGAAAATCCTGGAAGTAACTCTATCTTCAGTTTTATTGATGTTTTCAAGGAAATGCACAGAATATATAAAATTGCTTAAATGTTCGTCTTTTTTTTCTGTCAATTTTTTTGTTGTTGTCTATTCTTTGATGAAATATATGTTTATTTCAAGTAATTTAAATTACTAATTTTGTTATCCAAACAAACTTTTCTATAAATCATTTGTTGATGTCTTTTCTATCAGTTGTTGTTGTTTATAATGGCACTTGCCATGGACAAGCTCGCTGACGAAGTATGTGATTTTAAGCCAAGGGAGCGTCTCTTGTTTTAGTAGCGCCAACTAGGGCCAAGAGTACATCTTAGCTACTCACGCATCACATTCGCTTCCACAACCCCTTTTTACAGGTGGGCACATTCACACCTCTCACAGATAGAACAGGAAGAACAACCATGCCCGAACCGGGACTCGAACCCAGGACGCCCAGGTCACGGGGAAGACGCGCTACCCCTATGCCAGGACGCCGGCTTTCTATCAGTTCACACAACAATTGTCTGACAAAACCGAATTTGGAATAGAAAATAGAAAAATCAGATTAAATACAGTTTATAAATAAATTTTTACTGACAATATTGTTTTTCAATTCAGTTTTCTTAAAAGCTATAAATTTTCCAGCGATAAAATTATTTAAAGTATTTAACATGATTTTATATTAATGAATCGGTTACAAAAGCTAAAAAAGTATTACTAATATAAAGCAATGCAGCTTATGCGAAGTATGCCAAAATATGCAGCTCATTTTTTTCTATAAATATGGTATAAAATTCAATTTTAATCGAATTTGAAAATTAACCTCTTCGTCGTCCGTTACAGGGCAAGCGCATTCAAGTGAAACTTCTGCAGGTACGGACATAACGCACTCCAAGCGTTCTTCTACACTTCAATACTTTAAAACGTTTAAAACTCTTTGTAAATGTATACTTATTTTAGTTTAGTTTTGTTTGTTTGTTTGTTTGTTTGTTCTAATACAGCGAAAAACAGAAATTTTCGCGAACAGGAGAAGACGGCGAAAATGTAAAAAAAATCCACAGAGATTATAATATTTCATCTAGAAATTAAAAAAAAAAGGCTTCCAATTTTTGTCAGTACATAGTTACAAGATTATTGCTGAAATTAATTTACAAGAATATGTTCAATTTCAATATAAACGGATTTACAAATTTGGAATTCCATTTATGTTTGGCTATATAATGACAGACTTTAAATTTCATAACTTAAATTTGTATCACTATCACGCTTGATTTGCAGTAAAGATGCTAAATTTTTGTATGACTGATAACTAGCAGTTGAATAATAAATATAAATTTAGTAATTGTAGTTGAATAAATCATAGTTATTGTTTATTGGATGATACACATTTTACATAGTAATTCATTTGTACAGTCTTAAAATTAGGAAATATTTCCATCTACAAAAAATAAATAAGTATTCTAATAGTTTTATATGAAGGTAATACATGCGAAAAATTAAATAAAAAGATAAATTAAATCAAGCGTAGTGATATCTAAAAGTTAAGTGCAAATTGTCAATATGGCATTGCATTACTATTTTATAATATAGCATTGTTATTTATTAGTTATGATTAACAACGTTATTGTAATTAAATTAAAATATTACTGAATATTAAATATTTTACTGATAAATGAAAAATATGATTAAATTCTTGTATATTAGTTCTTCAAGTATATTCTTATTTTAGACGCATCGAAATTTTTAGCAGTTTTGTTGAGTCTATGAAGTTTCTGTTAAATTTATGAAGCAGTTGAAGAAGCTGAAAAAAATCAGCAAGCATAAATAAATGTAAATATCAATATTTAGATGAAACGGTTATTTTTATCAAAAATAATTGAAAATCATCTTTGTTTTATTTATCCACTAAGTAGTTTTTTTTTTTGTATATTATTATGAATGTGACTTGACAAGGTAACATTCTCATATTTGAATTTTACTATTGATCGCATTTACAGAAAACTACTTAAAAAAAAGTGTAGTTGTTCATAGAGTCACATTTCACGCAGCTAAAAATTTTGTATAGATAAAATTGAAAAATTGATTGATTTTTAGATTCTAATGAGGTTCCTAATTAAAATTAAAAATGCAAATTAATTGCTCAAAGCATTCCAAACTCGAAGTGAGAATTTAAGAAGTGAATTTCCTCGAAGTAAGCAAAATCACTTGTGTAAGAAATATATTACTTAACATTTATATCTTGATGTTTTGTTTTTCATATTCCAGAAATGAATTTTATATATATTTTCTATCATGTTATATCTTATCCCCCTTGGATTGAACACCAATTCAAACCAAGTCTAAGAGATCGAATCACATGATAAGATTGTAAACTGACTCCCCCTCATTCACCAACTGCCTCACAGAGGCGCAAATACATTCAATGATATGAGGGGGGGGGGGGAAAGAAGCGTCAGTCTAGCAGTGGCAAGGGATATACATCTTTTACTTTTATAGAAGTAATACTTTTTATATGGCATGACCTTAGTCTAGATAAGAGCGTTTGAACACTCCGTGGACTGGTACACGCCAGAGACAAGCCTGGCCAGTCATGCTCTTGGGGAATACTCCATTTCGTTTTAGTTGTTTGTTTAAACAAGGCATGGATCTCTACGGCCTGCAATCTAGAAGAGGGGTATTGGGACTTAGGCTTCCTTCCTTGGCCAGAGCATTTCCAATTTCATTTCCGTGGATGCCCACATGAGAAGGGATCCACTGTATGCTCACTGACCCGGTCCTTGCGAATGTAGTTAATATGGAAATAATGTCTTGGCGTAACTTGTCAAGAATTTGTAGCCAGTCCTTTAAATATTGTATTGAGCTCTTGCTGTCTGTGAGGACCCAGTTTTGGTAATTATCAGTCTCCAGGTCCAAAGCTTTGTTAATAGCAAGAAGTTCAGATCGAAAAGCTGAACTATGGTCTGGGTTTTTTAAACAATGCCTCGATTCCACTCAACTTGATTTTAAAAATATACTACTTCCAGTTAATCCCAGACTCCATTTTACTTCCATCAGTGTAGAAGTTCAGTTTTATATCATTTATATAAAAAGTATTGAAACATATGTTATTCTGGAATCAATATTTTTTTCTTTTAGAAACGAAAAAAAAAAAAAAAAAACAGTGTACATACAGTGTATATGTAATAAAAAAGTAAGATCATGTTTTTAACTACTTTTTTTTTAAATTTATTTAATCACATCTAATCTCAGAGTCCATTCTATCCAGTTTTTAAGTACGAGCAAAATATGATGAACACTTGTTTTAATTGAAACATAGCTACTGCATTTATTTCTTGTTTTTAAAAAGAATAAAATGCAAAACATTATTTTTATTCGTATTTTTCTTTCATATCTTTCACAAACTAATTGAAGTTCACTAGCCCATCGATCTTCTAGCTAAATCAAGAAATAAATTTCACTTAAAGATCACATAGCTGTACTGAGTGATGAACAAGCCAATGTGACAGGAAATCACTCTATAACGATGAGAAACGAGAAGCTAGGGCAAGGAAAACACACAACACATTCAAGTTCAAACGCAAACACCGTTTGCTTTAATGGAATTAGGTAGTAATGTTCCAGCGGAGAAATCTCTGGTGCAATATAATCGTGCCATTACAGATTTCGGCTAGATTACTCAGGCCACGTACAAAATAAATCAAATGCCTCATACGGGGAGTTGTAGCACGATCAAAACGATGTTATCTATATTACCTTCGGTCTTGTACCTGACTCCCGCCGGGGATGCAGACATACGAGTAAAGCAACTAATAACAATTAAGTTTGCTCTGAGCGTGACTTGAGAAAGTATCTCACATTCTTCGGAAGGTTAACTTTTGAAATTTTGGGAATCAATAGAGGCTTGTAATTTGAAAGCTGAAGCTATCTTTATTGAAATTACCTGTCAAATATTTAAAGAGCAATCCAAATAAGGAAAAGCTTTATCAATGTATACATAGAGAGAGACGTGCCTTCGTATGTGTGTATGTGTTTTAAAACTGAAATTTTTTTTAATTAAAAGATACTTAAATTCTCTTAGTATCTGTCTCTTTCAGTTAATTATCAGTTATTTTTAATCTCATAGGGGCATTCCAGCTATTCATATGAAACATTTCTGCTATAGGTGATGATACTGACTTCTCTGATAGATAAATTGTGTAGGTTCGAATTGATCTCACTCCTAATACAGCTTGTTTGTCTGTGTGAAGAAATGAGCCGGGCAGAAGTATAACAGGATTTATACTACTTTCAGTACAAAGCCTGTTTTAACTTTCAAGATGAATAGATCATTTAGATTACTCTGGCCACTAAAGCAACGTTGGGTTTTATATTTACTTAATTCTAAATCCTTCCGGAGAGTTCCACAAATAATTATATAAGAAATTGCAGTACTAATAGGAATTCATTTTTTCTTTAATAGGTACAAAAATGATATAGGGAGATGTTACCTTCTTTCTGATGGTGGATAGGACATCCTACTAGGGTATTGGATCTTAACCACTTTGGACCTTTAGGATTCAACTTTCAGTTTCTGTCCTTATTTTGGCAACTGTGATTCATATTTTGGGAAAACTGTGGTTAGGGTTCCAAAAAATATATTTCAGATGCTTATAAATATGAAAATAAAAGTATCACTCAATTATTTATTATGAATTAGAATGCTGTTTTTCATACTGGAAGAAAAAAAAAGTGTTTTTTTTTAAAGTTATGGATGATGAAATTTTCATTTTAAAAATACTTGAATTTAATTTTGTTTTATTTCAAAATTTTGCCGCTTTCACTAAGAACTAAACAAAAAACATCAGTTATTTGTTTGTATTAAAGAGAAAAATCTATAATATTATCCTTTTATGCCTCTGAAAAATTTTAAGAAATGCTTGTACATGCATCCTTTAAACTTATTCTAGAATCTCATATAATTGGTTCCAAATGTCTCTATTATTTCATACCTGATTGCGCATAAATTATAATTCCCACTGGTCTCAGTTATAGTACCATAACAGCATACATAAATATTACAAAGCAGATAAATTGAGAAAATATGCAACACTTTCATTATGATCTGTTTACCCTCATAAAAATATTAAATCATTCCGCTCGTAGTAACAAAGACGAAAAAATTACATGGAAAATTAATATGGTGAGGGGCGTCAACTACTTGCTAGAAATTTATATATACCTCTTCTGTAAATAAACATAAATCCAAAACTGAAAAATTAAGAATTACATATTTTAACTTCAAACATAAAGTGTCAACAATACTTACATCAAAAATACTATATTGATTTTTCTGAAGTATGAACGCTACATGAAACTCCAGATTTCATTAATTGATCATGAAATCATTTCTGCACTGAGAAATTTTTGTCAGAAGTTTTATCATGAGATTATACTCATAAAGGTTTAACATATATAATTTTTAAAAGTAGATCAGATTTTGCATTTCAAATTGAAAGATGAATAAGATACTTACATTTCTTTTTAATCAACGTGCAAATATAAATTAAATGAATAATCCGTTTTCTTTGCAATGTTTATTATTTTGTATTATAATTACTCATCAACTTTATTTCATTATAATTGATCATGCAAAGGAAAATGCTATATAGATAAATATGACCTTCTCATTAATTCTATGAAACAATTAGCAGATATTCAAATCAGAATACTGAAATTTATGGTTTGTTTATTTCATTCCATATTGAACACTCAATTTAATTTGTCATTGCATGCGTACAGTAAAATGATGAAAGATTTCTTACTGTCCATTCCAAAAACACTCAGAATTTTTAAATGCCTTCTTCTACTTGTGAGGGATGATTCATTTCGCTTTAAGTAGCTATTAATTACACTTTAATCTTTCAAAGCGTATTGGAAATGTAATTTTCTAGATTCTTTGAAACTAATTTAAAAAATAGAGCTTCATATTTCTGATGATCAAAATCTATCTGAGCTTCAATTACAAATTAATTTTACTTCTGCTATTTGTATATTTAAAAAAAATGAGTATTGCTGTTATTACTTTTAGTTTTATATTTATATATCTTAGAGATTATACAATAAGAAGGGAATAGCCGATTGAAATGTGATGAAAAATTGTTCAAAATTTATCTGGATTCTATATGATAAAGTTTTTAAAAAAAGTATAAATGAAATTCTCCAGCAATGAATTAAAAATTATAAAGAGTACTGACGCTTTGCCTTTATTACTTAGGTAAAAAAGACTCATTTAGATATAGACACACAATTGGCGGAAAGAACCACAAAACCATCCTCGGTTTTTTTTTTCAAACCCTCACGACACAGTGTAAGTACTAAAGCATATTCTAATTTAAAATACTATATTACGAAAATAAATAGAAAGAGTTGGGCAGTTTGAAAATGTTGTATTCCATTTTTTATTTATATTTTGTGTCTTTAATATGATAAAGAGCATAGAGCATAAGTTTATTAAATACTGTATAAAATATGCTATAAAGTTCCAGGATTCTGTTGAGATAGATATTATAAGGAGTTTTCCAGAACAGAAAGAATAAAATCTTTTACAAATGTTGTAATTCCAAAGGGTGTATATTATATATAGAGATTGCAATACCGGACCAAAATTTCAATACCGGTATTCGGTATTTTTTAGATCTTAATACCGGGATACCGGTTTTAATACCGGTATTAGAAATTTTAGAAAAAGAAAGAAAATGCAGGTGTTTCTTTGTTTTATTTGCCAGTTTTATTAGAGAGGGTAAATATCAAAAAAAAAATTGTAACTTATAAATTATAACAGTATATAAAGAATCACAAAAAAAGTAAAGAAATAACTTATTTATTTAAATCAGAAAAAAAAATATAAATATCACTATTCAATCTGTGGCACTATTACAAATTTTTGAAATGTGATCTTAAAAAACATAATGCATCCATTGTACTGTCATTAAGCCTGGAACATAATTTTGTGCAAAAATGACCAGCTGTCGAAAATGCTCTTTCGGCATCTACGCTAGCTGGTGGTACTGTTAGCAATGCGCGATATACTTTTTCCAAGTATTTACTTCTAAATCCCTCATCTTCAAATAAATCGATTTCTCGTCGGATGATTTTGGATATAGCTGATTTCTTTATTGTATTTTGGTTCGATGAATTTTTTTTTTTATTTATCGCTAATTCTAATTTTTGTACAGGAGACAATTCCTTTTCACTATCGACATTAGTATCATCATAATCTTCGATAACTGAACAGAATTCTTCTGAATGTGGATAGATTTGTGGGTAAACAATTTTAAGAAAATTTACAATAAACTTAATGAGATTTGAATTGATTATTAACTTTTCTTCTTTTTCATTTTTAAAATCATTATAATTATGTAAATACCATAACACATTTTCTATTTCGGTATGCCTTTCTTCTGTGCGATTTTTCAGTGTAATATATAATTCTTCAGATAGTGATGTGGGCTGTTCTTTCATGACTGCAACTTGAAATTTATTGTTGCATTAGCTGTTAATAAATTAAAATCTCTCCGACATAATGCCTCAATAGTCAGTTTTTTTGGAAGTAGAGCTGATATAGTTCTGGATATTAAGTCGAATTCATTATCTGAAATTTAATTTACAGGTTTAAGTCGATTATTGCTTTTTGGATTGGATTTCTAAATTTCAAAATTCGGGAATTCTAAATTTCAAAAATCATTAGGAGTAAACTGTTCCAACGTGTCTTAGAATCTATTATTAACATATATTCCGTTTTATTTTCAGTTGGTATATATTTTTGTAATATGGCATTTATTATAGGGGAAAGTTTAAATATCTTAACAATTTTTCGAACTTTATAAATTATAGGAAGCAATTCTTGATGGGTTAATATTTCATCCTCATTAGCAATATCTTCTTCAACAATTACATTGTCATTATCTTCATTGTCAATATCACTCTCACTCTCTTCAATACCGGAATCCAAAGTTTCTATATCCACTGTATTTGGATTCTTCTGTTCTTTATTTTTTTGGTCATCTATTACTCCTATTTGAATTTTTTGAGAAAAGCACAATTGCTGATTTGCTCCAATCAGCTTTCCAACTTTTTTCATAACTGTTCTTCCATTAGTCGTTACGGATACAATATCTTCTTTCAGGGATAATCCATGTTTCGCTAATTTAGATTTAAGCAATTAATTAAGCCATTAATTAGCCAATTAATTTCTCTAGATCGGGAGACATAAAAACAAAAACGTATACTATTTTGCTATGTTGGCGATCCCGGAACATATAGTGGAGACAATTTAAAAATTTTTTAGTAAATACCGAAAAACCGGTATTTAAACTTGTGAATACCGGTATTACAAAATTGTAAAATGGCTCAAAATACCGGTATTCGGTATCCCGGTATACCGGTATTGCAATCCCTAATTATACATATATAATATTTTTGTCTTATAAGCGAATTTCTTTTTCAGTTTTATGTAGAAAATTATCCTTTGATTTTGTTTTATAATAATGGATTTTTTAAAAATAATTTTCTAATTTAGAAATGAAAATGTTATCTTACGCTCTTGTATTATCTAAAGTTTATTACTACTGTCTTTGGGATACCCACGAAATACACTCTTTATAACTCTACATAAGACCCTTCCTTCAGTTTTCAGGAAAACTGTTTTATTCTTTATCCGTAAAATAAAAAACAATCATACTCTTTTATATTTCCATTTCCATGTTTTTGAATGAATTAAACTAAAGACTGATTAACTTTCATTTACAAACTCTTTTTGGATAAATAAAAATACTTTTGTAACAGATTAAAATAATTAATCATAAAATTGCTCTATACGATTATGATATCTTCTTATGTGAATTAAACAAATATTCTTGTTCTTATGAACATTTTGACATAAAATAATCTATTTCAAAAGCACTTTTATTTTTGGGTTAATTTCGGAAAAGTTTGAGAATACATTATGAATTTTGAGTAAAGGACTTCAATAAGAATTGCTATATTTTTTCATTTTATTTCTCTTCCAAATGTTTTCTGAACTTTAAAAATAGTCCTTTCTAAAAAAAATAAAGTTTTAAAGACATATTATCGTCAATTTTTTTTTATCTTAAATCTTTTATAATAGCTTAGACAATTTCTTATAACTTAATCTTGCTTTTAATTTCTTCTAGATTTATCACGTTTTAATATTCAAAATTATGCCAATTTTTTCAGCATTTGATATTGCTTTTTGGATTTTTTTTTTACAAAATATTCCAAATATTTATTAAATATAAACATATATTCGTAGAAATTCAACTAATTTTTCGAATAACTGAAATTTAGAAATGTATTGAAAAACTGAATATTTGCGATAACTAAAGAAAATTCTTATTTATGCTAAATGAGTAAAAAATAAGTCTATATTTCTTCTTTCAGTTATTTCAGAATCAATTTTAGTTTTAAAAAAATCTAATATGAGATATTACATACTTTTAAATTTGATATGTTATAAGATTCAAAACATAATAATTTTTTATCATTTATTTAGTATTTCAACTGAAAGATGGCGCCACAAATCTGTTCCCTTTGGAGCATTAAATTAAGATTTATTCTGATAATGAATATTTATTTCAGCAATCAAGTATTGAAATTAACTTCTCATTACAATCGATGTTTTATTCCATCAAATGATTTTTGTCTATTTTATGATAAACGATGTGTGAACAGGAGGAACTTGAATATTTGCAGAAATTATGCAGAAAACATTACAAGAGTTTGATGTTTACTTTTGTATCTCATGCAGCAGTTTATCAAAGACAAAATACTACATCTTTTAAAATAGTCATGTTAAAATAGCCATTTCATTTAAAATTAATATTTTTTGACAATTCAAAATTAAAATTTTTGTTTCGTAAACAATTACTTTTCTTTTACATTAATTCAGAAATGTAGAATTCATCTTGTTAAAAATATTATTTTTTGACAAAAGACACCTTAATGAAAAAAAGAGCAATTGAATTAATTTCTCCTATATCTTAACGCCTAAACCTATTTCAAATGTTAATACAAATAATATTGCTATATGTTGCTATAGAAATTAGTTTCTATATCTCTTTAAAAAGCCAAAGCCGTAGCAGAATAAAATGAACCATTTCATAAATGCCCATTAGGAAACGATCGTATCTTTTTTACCAGTAGAAATTATTGTGAATATTTTTAAGTATTTTCATTAAATATCAGCAAAGAGATAAAATAAATGTTTCATTTAATAAATGTTAATTAAAGCTTCCTAAACATCCAATTATGTCTAAATATACTAATTAAATTTTATTTTTTTACATGTTTGCGATCAATTTGTAAAATAAAAGAAATAAAACAGATACTCAAATGGTGAAAACTTTTTTGATATCCACTAATTTAATAGATATAAAAAAAAAGCCTTTAGATGTCTGCGGCATCTAAGAACTTTCTTTGCTATAAAAATAAACTAGTGAAACTGATTATTAAGAATTATCTACTTTATAGTTTTCATGTTTAAAATTTTAAAATTACTTGTAGATCTGTTAAATAGCTCTTTATAAATGAATGAAAAAAAAAGCATCAATAAATCTGAATTAAATAATAGATAATGACTTTTTCATATTCTAAATTAATCAATCGGCCTATTCATACACTATATAACGAAACTTTACTAAATGATCACTGTTTAGTTGCGGTAACGCTGATCTTTCTTCCTATTAAAGCTTTCTAAAAAACGTTAATCCCCACCCCTTAAAATTTAATAGAAATTTTACTTTCTGTCTTTGGTATTATCTTTAAATGAATAATTGTGATACGATGTTTACTTTAGACATTAGTACATGATAACTTTGCTGTTCATATATATATATTTATTTATTTACATTGAGTCTCTGAAATCTTCTTTCATCATATAATTTTTTTTATGCCTTGTGAAGCTGAATTGATTTAATTTTACGTTGTCGCAATTTTCAGTTGCAGGAAAAAAAAACAATCTATATTTATTTATATTATATTTTAATTTTACATATAATTAAATACCTGATTAAATAAGTAGAAAGTAATTCCTACTATGACTAAACTAGTTAAAAATAAATATAATAAGTAGTGCGATTTTTTTTAAAAACAATTATTTAAAATTGTAAAACAAAATTTAATTGCAATTAAATTGTTATGGTTCAAACGATATCATCGATTAATTAATCCATCCATTATCTTCATATTTATTTTTAATTAGTTCATTAATTTTATTTTTTACATTCTGAGGATTATTTCAATATTTATTTTAATATTATCAATTTAATATTCACTATTATTCTCCATGTATATTTTATGGTTGTAGATGTGCTTTCGAAAAATTAAAATTCAATTTTCAAATTTATTATTAGTTGATGATTAATTACACTATTATTAAATAGATTATTTTTAGCTATTGTGTATATTGATATTTTAAAATTATTTAAAACAATTCCTAAAAATAACCGAATTGGATAATTCTATGTCTACACAATTCATAATTTAATAAATCTTTATATTTATACAGAATCTTTTATCAGAAATATTTGGAATAATATTGCTTATACTAAAACAGCAAGAACTTAGCATTTGACTGTAAGAATGACCTCTGAATTTCATCATCATTCATTTAATTTATTTTTAAATAATTACTACAACGATTAAACATTCATCGATTAGAAACAATGTGCATATTTAAAATGTAAACTTTTATATCTACATGCATTCATCTTTTATGAAATGAGTAGTAAGATTTGCAAAGCACGATTCACTATAGTTTGCGGAGAATTACTTTAAAGGAAAAAATATAGCTATATGTGAATCTTTCTTCATATCTTAATCCAAAGATAAGTGCACCTAGGTATTATTTAATATCTAATATATTCTAATATTTAAGGTTGAGTTTGAATACTATTCAAAGAATACTCTTACAAAAAATATATATTTAATTTTTTATACGAAAACTGATCAGTATTCTTCTCCAAACTATTGGAAGGAACAAATATTTTCTCAAAGGGCCATAAAACACCGAACCATAATAAAACTTGAGAAAAATAGCGCCTATAAGCGACGGGCAATATTTACACGCCTCATATAACAAGAACATAAAACAGAATAAATAACACTAACTCCAATAGATGGCGCCACTTGAAGAGATACGTGATCAGGATCCTTGGCATCGAAAAGTAGATAGTAAAATATTTGGTTTTATTTTCTCTGCTCTCTTTCCTTCTACGTTTTTTCTTTTCAGTTTTTCTTCCTTGTGTGCTCTGTTCTGAATAATGAGCTTGCAGTGCTTGCTTCGCAAAACAGTAGATTCAGATTTTCTTGAAATTTCGGTTGGAATGCATGGGATAAAATAGCAAACTCATCCTGCTTTTAAACATTAATTTAAAATTAATGACATCATAAGTTTTCTCCTTATCTTTTTTTCCAGACTGATCTCTATTTATTTTGTTAAGGTTGCAATATTATAAACAGAGATGTATAATGAATTAACTTAGTTAGAACTGACATTCATAGCAAATCTGTTATTAAAATTAATATCATACATTAGATAATTTGTTTAAATGTAAGAGAATTATATAAATTAATAAAATTAACTGTTGATATTATCTCTACCAAAATCGAAAACTAGAGTTGATACTAGCCAAAGACATATGGAATGTAATAAGGCTTTTCAGCATTTATAAAGCAAGCTTAAATGCTTTTTAGTCTGCTTTATTATTAAAATTCTTTATTCAATTACGTTCCTTTGCGTTTTTCTACCACTAACTGTTTTACAATCTTTGAATAAATGATTATTATATTAATTTTATTATCAATTAATTACGTACTTATAAAGAATTCTTGAAAGACAAAAATTTCCTTAGTTTAAATTTGTATGCCATAACAATTAATTTTTTAATAAATGCATATTGCAGCATTTTTCTGCTGAATAATACGTTACGTTAGAATACAAATTTAATACAATCTCCATCTAAATCTTCGCTGATACAATAAAATTTATTAAAACATAATTAAAAATAGTCTTAAAACTATCACTTCATCATTGTACTACTTTGGTTCTTCACAGCTTTAAAATTTGTGAATAGGTGATGCCCTTTATAGAATTTTAGAGGTAAACAGAAGAAAGAAATTTTATAATCTTAAAGACAATTCGGACGGTGAGTTTGAATTACCCGCTTCTTTATCAGATTTATTTATGTTTCTACTAATACACTTATGTTTGAAGGGAATACTAATATAAAATTACTTTTCTGTAAACTTATATATATTTTTTTCGTTAAAATAAAACTGTACAAAAAGTGGATTTCGATCTAAACAAGAAAAGCCAAATCTGAAGAATCTTTATCTTGTACAATTATTTGTAGGTTTCTTGCTATTTTGCCATGATGAATGTGATGAACAAACATATTTATTTAATAGATAGGCATATTTTGTTTGATATTTAATTGCATGAAAGTATTATAAACTTGGTAAAAAGAATAG
This sequence comes from Argiope bruennichi, assembly GCF_947563725.1. Lineage (NCBI taxonomy): Eukaryota > Metazoa > Arthropoda > Arachnida > Araneae > Araneidae > Argiope > Argiope bruennichi. The sequence continues at coordinate 58,779,274 of NC_079155.1, read as the reverse complement.
GCACAAATTTAAAATATAATTTAACGCACTGCATTAATATGAAGCGATGTGTGTAAAATTCGAAAACAAAAAGGTGCCGTATCTATACAATTACAAATGAGTTATTCTCAGAAATATCTTTGTTTCAGATGTCATCTTAATGCTTGTCACCGAAGGGACAAACAAAGGTTGAAATCCTTAAAAATATCGCCTACTACAGGAGTCGTATCCTAGTATTCGAGTGTCGATAACTTGACTGCATAAAATTTCTATACCCACTAGGGCAACCAGAACCTACTTAGTTATAAAAAAATTATCATTTCCGTACGAGTTATGTCTCGTCTTACAGGTGGGGAAATTATAGAATAAATAAGCTGATTTTCTTTTTGGTGTTGTTATATTATAATTGTTGATTGCAATGAAATAAGCTGGATTTTTTTAAAGTGATGATTATTGATGCAGATTAAAAAAATAATATTTTTTTATTTCTTGGTTTTTTTTTGCATAAATAAATAAAAAAAATATATTCAAATGCTTTATTATAATATAAATCATTGCAGAAGACACAATTCAAAAGCATACATTAATTTAGAATTTATATAATTGGTATATTAACGAATTATAGATTTTAAATAAATTAATTTTTTCATTCACCTAAATTCTTTTCAATATTGTAAGCTGCAGTTCTTGGTTTCCTTTCTCCGTAATATATAAAGAGACAAAGATAATCAGTCGCTATTTTTTAGGACCACAAATAAAATAATTAGTTATCATTTGAAAATTAATCAATTGCACACATGATATTACAAAAATATTACTCTCTAACAATGTCTTTTGTATGCGAATGTGCAACTGACTATATATCTGTAAAAAATTAAGATTATCAAAGATTATCCTTCTGCTGTTATTTACGTTCCCCACTGTACTGAGTTTGAAAATCCATTAAAAAAAAAACCTTCGTAAGTGACATCAGTCATATAAAAAAAATAAATTTTTGTAATGACAAAGTACCATGTTTAAATCCATACAAATCTTGTAGAAAAGATTAGTATTCACCTTTTTCCTATTGTATCTTCAAAATATTAGGAATATAATTTACATATATTTTAATTTAGTGTATATTTGTTTTTAAGCTCCAGATTATAAAATCATTCATGGCAATTCGTAATAATCAGAAATTAGTAAATTGCGAAATAAAAATGAAATGACGAAAGAAAAGAAAGCATTTCATTGTAAATATATTTGAAATGATACAATCTTTTATTATGAATTCTGATTTTAATTTCCAACGAGTATACATTAATTACCTAAAAGGATTGCTTTAGATATTTAAAATTTCATATCAAAATGACATTTTATTTGAATATTTGTGATGAAAATATTGAAGGCAGTCCGAGATTCTACTTGGAAGAAAATCTAAATATTGTACTAAATAATAATCTAATATTGTATATTTTTTTCCAAAATATATGGATTATTAATCTTAAGAGAAGACAGATTTAATAAATAAATAAAGATATAATTTTATTAGTGTGCTAAGTAGAAAAATAATTTTATTTTAATTATTTCTTACTAAATATTTTTTATTTAAAATTTAGTATCATGAAATTCATTTTATTAGCTAATTCACAACTGTAAAATCCCTTGTATTAAAATAATTAAAATTTTATTAAGTTAATTTATTAATTTATAATTTGGTTACCATAATGTAAAGATATTATATTCTGTTGAGAATAAAAACTGCATGCATTTCACAGCTCGTTTATGTTAATATAAATTTAATAAGATTTATCTGATTTTCTTTTATTTTTGAATTTTGATTCTTTCAATAAAGTTCAATCATCCAAAAAATTGAAAATTAAATTAAAAATAATTATTTTATTTTCTGGAGTAAAATGTATCCCATCCTACATGGTATATTGATTATCCATTACCGTTATAAATAACAATTGTTAAATATGGAATTTTTAACAAAATAAATTTTGGGGAAGAAATTTTACAAAAATTTTAGTTTGTGCACACTATTATTTCTCTTTATTATTCAAATCAATAGATAATTTCATTAATAAATAACATAGATTTTTAAAATAATAACTTGTTTTATAATAACATTTCTTATTTTGAATGTTAACTTTACTTCACATTAAAAACTTTCGTTAAATAATCTTCTAATTATTTCCTTAATCTTTTGAATGTATTCCCCTAATAAAAGTTATTCATAATTTTCAAATATAAAAATCTGACAATTCCTCCTCAGAAACGTCCTTAATGATAGCATGCTTTTTAACCTTCACTCTTCGTTTGCAGTAGGATTCAGGCCGAATCCTGCCATCCAGTGTATAAGTTACCCGACCGATTGAGTCCGCTTATTAGTGAGAGTATTAAAGAAAGTGAAAAAATTATAAGTTTCATAAGATAAACTTACTTATTTGAAAATGGGTTATCGAGTTTTTCATGAACATGTTATAATTTTAAAAAGCCACTAAAATGAGAAATTAATGAAAGAACGTAGATAATTTAATAATAAATAGTGATTATAAGAGAGTAGCAATCAACAATATCATAAACTTCAAAAAATAATATCTTCTTCGAGTTCGTTTTTCTTGTGTAAAGAAAAGACTTCAGATGGTCTCATAGCAAAAACACAGTGCCGTGACCGGTAGAAAGCACGTTAATTTCACGATTACGGAAGAATTCTTTTATGTATACAGGACTGGGGCAAGCTGAATTTCCAGGGGATTATAAACTCTTCCTCTAATGTGAAGGCAAATTATAGAGAGACAGCAAAACAACCAGCTTAAATTCTATATTCACATCTCATCGAGATTCAAAATTATGACATATGGTCAAATAAGCTCTTTGGTAACCTCAAAATAAAATACTATTAATCCAAAATGATTGTGTGAAAAGTAGGCAAGAACGAGACAAAATAGCAGTGTTAATGGTGAATCACTTTTCATCAATTCAATTTTTGAAGCAAATGAATTTCTATTTTTTCAAGTAAAAAAATAATTTTGCACCTATTATTAGAATTGCTTCATATTCTTTGTGTTTATTTGGTTAGTTTTTAATTTAATATAAAGAGTATTATTTTGAAACTTAAAAAGGCAACATTAAAATGCCATCTTGCCCTGGTATTCAGTTCTGAAGTCGGGACAAGTTGGCAATATCGAAATATCTCGAATGCATTTTAATTCCTCTAAGATAGAACTATTGAGTGTGCATTAATTACTTCAATATCGTTAAGTATACTTCTGAAATAATATGTAATGATATGGTTATTATGTTTAATATTCTAGCTTATAATAAATTAATATACATATAATCGGTACTTTTTAATTAACAAAAATTGAAATAAATTTCTCCTATAATTTAATCCATTCCTTGTCCTACCATATTTAGCTTTTTAAACTTTCTCTTCCTAGCTCTCTGATGGAAATTCAAAGCAGATCTTCAAAATTCAGAAATGCACTGTATATTGGTTTCGTTCAGATTATGCCATGAGTTAATGCAAATTTTAGTTACTGAGTAACAAGTTTCTTTTTTTTTATTCGAAGTCTCTGTCTTTCAATGTTTTAAATGCTATTGTTGAGCTTTATGTGTTCCCTTTGGCACAAGTATATCTTCTAAAACAGAATTTGTTAAAATATCACCTAAAGTCTATGCGACGCACAGTTTAATTTTAAACTACCCGTATATCTTGCTGATAAAGATAATTGTAAAAAATAATTAATAGAAACTGATAAACAAGGAATAAGAAACAGTAAGGAGTATTTGAGAGAAGGAAACAAGTTCATCAACTTAATCCAGTCATCTTTTCTTGATTAAAATAATAAAAAGTTTTGATTATTTTACAAGGATTCAGAAGTATAAAATATGCATAAATAATCATTATGCATAGAATGTTTTTCCAATATAATCATATTTATCAAGGAATAATTAAATATAGCCCTTGCGCAATGTTTCGCTGCAGATCTTGTTAATTACGGCATATTAGTCAAAAATTCACGAACATCACCTAATAAACAGTGGAATTCCAGCAATGGCTTCACTGTGCGAATTTTAGTGCCTCGTTGTGTGGAGCACTTGCAGTATTCATAATGAACATAAATTAAGCTACTCTTTATTTTGCACCGCTTATCAATTTTCCTGAAATTTCCTTATATCTAATAATAAAAGTACCATATTTGGTAAATTGTGGTTTTACATTTTCTATACTATTTTACTCTACACTTTGTACTTAACATTACTTTACAGTATATATACTTTGCACTAAATACTAGTTTTAATATAATGATTTTTAAAAAAAATAATAAAAACGTGAAAATAACATAAATTAAAATAACTATAAATTTTTCCATGACAGTAAAGCAAAATACCAAAGTAAAAACGTTCTATATATTTAATTCTTACCTACATATATTTGCAGTTCATACCAACCCACCACAACTTTATGCCAACCAACCCAAATAAATGTGTATAGAATGTCTGAAAATAAAGTGTTTCGAATTTAGATCTATTAACTTTTATTATCATATCCATTGAATTGATTTTAATATAATGTATTCTACATTCCTTACGCAATATCCCTTGCGCAATCCCTTGTAAAATAGTAAAATGCCTTGCAGGCTCCCATGATGGTATTGGAATATGACATTAGCTCAAGTTAGTTAAAGTTACGTATCTTTAATTGTTTTGCAAACATTTTAAAAATAGCCGACACCAAAACTACACCATGATTATCCATCATTATGTAATATATTTGAAATAAAATTATATGTAATTATCTAATATGAAACCTCATGTCAAATCTTAAAATAAAATTGTGCACAAGACTCTTTTTTTAAATTATGTTATAATTAAGATAGTTTAGACACGTAAATCACAAATAAATTCTAATTTTCAATAATAAATTATCTTTTAATTAATGCATGGATGCATATTGGGATAATTAATTTCATAAGTTGATTAAATGCCCATTAATAATTTCTCATTATTGGAATTAAGTTATAGTTATGTTCAGTATAAAAAAAAAACCTTAAAATCCATTTAAAAATTACATTTAAAAAAATCAATTTGCATTTTTCCTGATCTAACCAAATATCATATTTCTTTCTGAAATACTGTTGATATTTATTCATTCGAATATCTGGAAATAATCCAGGACTTTAGAATTAAGATAAGAAATCCTAAAGTAAATAATTTATGATTCAAAGAAGCTTTTAAATGATAAACACATTCGTATTCCAATTATTCTTTATCCACGATTTTTAAAAGGACAAAACTGAGCACCGTTCGTTTCCATAGTTTTTAAATTGGTTATTCATTTTTAATACAAACTTGATACTTTTTAACTGATCAAATAAAGATTTGACAAAAGTATTTTCAAAATTGATGATTTAAATTTAAATATGAAATGGAACAAAAGATATTAAAGGAAACACTAAATTTAAAATTATTCTCTGTTGAAGCCAATTATTTTCAGTAATTTATTCTTATTCTATACAAATAAGAACTCTCGAATATAAAATAAATCTTCGAAGAATAGGATTTATTTATTATCCATTTGATTTTTTTTTTTTTTTTTTGTATAAATGAATTCGTCCTACATACAAATAATAACTTTTTCTTGCAATCACGAAGGTTTTAGTATTATCTCTCATCGTTCTAGATTTCAAATTAAGGTTTGATTAAAGATTAAGAAATTATTAAAACAAAACATAATAGACAGACTTATTATGTGTATCCGTGAATGGTTCTCAATAAAAATAAAAATGCTAAAAATGCCTACAAAAAGTATTGTTTTCTTTGTTTTCATTAAAGAAAATTATTTAAAATAGTGCATATCCCCTCTAGCCGAAAAAAAAATTATTTTTAACAATTCACATATATAATAGGATATTTTAAAACCTGAAATTTTATAATAAAAAGTGCAAAACTGTTATTTTCGTTTCTCAAATACTTCAATTTCTTCATAATTTAAATACCATTTCAGGGTTTTTCAGAAACAAGGAGCTTATTCTTCCATTTTCAAAGTCTCTACATAACTATTGCAGATAAATGTTAAATTATACAGGTAAACAATATAAAGATGTCTTTGACATTGTTAAAGATTTTACTAGAAAAGTGAAAATAATAACGCAAGGGTTTGATGTTTTATCAAACTTTTTTCTCGCTTGGGCATACAATAATTATTTCCGTAGATGAATTAGTTATTAAAAATTTTTGGACTCATAATTTCTTATTATAAAAAATTTCATAGGTAAAAAAAAAAAAAAAATATTTTTTTGCACTATAATCAATTTGTGACTGAGACTGGTCAAATACTTATTTTATACAAATTATTATTTATTATTTTTCAAAAAGGAATTTGATCGAAGTATATATTAATTAACTTGGCATAAAGAATATATCAATAGTAGTATGTTATATATCTACTATTAATATATTTTTTTATATCAAGTTAAAGAATAAAGATAAAAGAATATATGAATGAGCTTGAAAGCTTTATATAGCTCATAAGAAGCGAAAACAACAGAAATTCAATTGAATTGTTTCATACAACTGTAAAAATATATAACAATTGAGCCCAAGTTATATTTTATTTTTAATGAATCTAACAAATACAAAAGAAAATTAATCAAAACTGAATTTAATTTATTCTACCCAACTTTGGTATGTTAGAAAAATGTAGAAATTGCAGGATATTAATTAGAAACAATTTTTAGAACATAATTTGATTACAGATTAATCGTATTATTATCATCTTTCAGATTAACAATTTAATTTATTAGGTACAATTCTATTGCTGTTGTAATTTAATTAACATAGTTTTCTCATACTTTTTTGAGGAATAGACTAAGCAATGCATTCAGACTAAGCAATGCATGCAAAATATATAATTCTTTTAACACCACCTAATTGTTCATAGTTAATTTCAAAGTTTAAAACAATATTCTCATTCCATTTTTGTCAGATATTTTTTTCTTGTTATTTTAATTTTGATTTTGATCCAAGATAAGGAAAAGCTTCGAATAATCGGATTTATTCCAGTAGATTTTGTATAGTTTGAAACTACGTTGGTGCTGCCATCTACTAGGAAATAGTGAAATCACAAGTTAGCCTAAAAGTCTTTCTTTCATTTCAAAAGCTATACATGACGTTTCTTTACAATTATGCGTCCTTTTTTTTTTAAAATATTTCGTAATGTTAAGCTTATAATCTTTTCTTGTTTTTAAATAGGGTTTCCAAAAACTTAATTACAGTGATTTAAATTATTTTTTTTTTTGAAACACAGCTTAAATGAAAAAAAGAATCGTTCTAATACCTTTAATTTGAGGCAGCTTCTGAAATATCAGTGTAACTGATTGATTAACAATAGAAATGATGTACATATAAAGAAAATTATTCATAAATTCTTTGATTTATTTTAATATTATTTGGTTAATAAAAAAGCATCTGTATTATACAATTTATATACAAATAGTTATCATTCAACTATTTCAAAACATTAAAAAATGCGAGTGGTTTATGTTTTACCCTCTCTTACTTTTCGATGAGAGGTTATATAATACAAGCAATCTAACAGAAGAATGGAAAACTACAGTACATAAATGCCATTACAGGATGTGCCTATAATAAAGAATATACAATCTATGCATATAATTATGTAACATGTTTGTAACTTAAATTTACATACATGAATCAAATAAATATAACATAATAAATGCTTATATTTCGTAGTAAATTATACAAAAGAAATAACAATTGTCTCCAAAAGATTATCTGCACGCATTTTGTGGAATTTACATAGACGTCAGCAATCTGGCAGCTTACCTATTCGTTGAATTATTATAGTCGTATGAAGTTTTGGGATAAAGCACCGATATGATAGATAGGCTTTGAATATGTTATTTTATTTTTTTATAGCTGTGAAGCTAACTGTAAATTTCATGAAGTTAATCTTTGAACCATATGTCAAGTTCGGATAGAAAGAAATCTTTCATTTAGATATAGACCTTTTTTTTATTATTCTAGGCCGCAATGGTCAATAACTTAAATGAAACACTTATTTAAACATTTTTTCACTCAGATGACGCTTGTCCATCACTTACAATGAAGAGCGTTCCTCCACATCATTATTCCAACAAAATTGTGACCTTCATCATTTAAACTTGAAAGCTGAAAGGTGACGATGCTCTAATTACAAGCCATTGAATGAGTTAACCACGACTTTTGAAATTCATAAGATAATAATAAGATAAGCTGGTATTCTCAGATTTTCAGCTGATTTATAATTCTTGATTTGCAATTACAAGATTATTGACCAAACAATTTATACAATTTTTTTGTTTGCAATTGCCTTTGCAACCAACATTATTAATATTTATGCAGTGTCATGAACAAGAAGTGGAAGATCAAGCATTTTATAGACCAAACACTGAGCAATATAGATAAATGGCACTGGAGCAACAATTATAATAGATTAAATAGATATGGGTACACCAATTAAACATACATGAAATTATTCAGGGAAATAAGCAATACAGGTATTTTATTATATGAAGTTTCAATTTAAATTTATAACTGATTATTTTTTAAGCAAAAATTCAAATAAAATCAATTAAAAATATAATCATACAATTATAAGCGATTGTTAAGCAGAATTTGTGATTTCTTTTGAATTTTAAATTCCATATACAGGTTGTTTCAAAACTCATATAACTTTAAGATGAATGTGGTCTTCATAAGAAGTCAATTCTTCCAATAAATCATGAGGTGCTTATTCATAAGAAAAGTGTGATAGAGGTTTTCTCTGTCAATGAATTAAGTAAAAGAAAAGGAATCACAATTTAAAAATTATAACACAGGTTTAGCGCCTTGTATATTTACACAGGTTTGGCTTCGAAACCTTGGTTTGCATGTTTTATACCCTATTCCAGGAAAAAATCGTTCTTGTAATCTGGCCCAGGTCAAACTAAATCCATCGGGGTCGAGCATCATTCCGCGGTTTATGCAGAAGCTTTGACAAGAGGCGTCAGTTACAGAACTGTCGTTATTTGATCTTCGCGGAAAAATATCAGTTTCATCAACAATTGGCCCTAATGTTGAGTTTAAAACGGAAAGTAAATATAATTTTTTTTTTCAATTATTAGGCAAATAAAAAGCCTACAACAACTCCTACTCTTTATTTTGGGGGGGGGGGACCATATATTTTTTTCTTTTGTGTTACCATATAGATCTTTTGTGTTACAATATTGCATTTCACCTGCTGTTAAAATTTGATCGGTAATTTTAAACAAACCAATCTATATAAATATTCTTAATACATTTTTGTAGATTTCAGTCATCTTTTAATTAAACCAGCATTATTAGACTAAAATATTATGCGAATAAATTTCTCGATTATTCAGCATAATTTAGAAGAAAAAAATGTGTTTTAGAAACTGCTGAAACATAAAACATATTCTTGCAATAATTTCAAACAATCCGAAACTGAATTTAACTTATTATATGAAATTCAGAAAATATAATATTTTAATTTTATTTTTTATTTGTTAAAAATACCAAATTTTTCCCAATATAAATAAATATTAAAATTCTTGTTTGATTTTTTTTTTATTCGTACGAAAAATATAATATATTCAAAATGTAGATGAAGAAAAAAGAAAGAATTTAAAAACGGTATTTCTTCCTTAAATAAAATATTAATGCAAATGAAAATAACTCTTAAAATATTCTGGTAATTCATATTAATTATTTGTTCTTAATGTAAATTCAATTTGCAGATATGCGCATAAAACACAATGCTTAAGAAATTGCTAAAAAGCACGTAGTTAAAATTATTTAGTTAATACAGGAGAAAATGAACAAAACTGAGAGAAGGAAACTACAGAGGATAATTTGAGCTTCGAAATTTTTCCCATGTTCATATTTCGTAATTACTTCAGCCGAAATGAGCATTTAGGAAAAGGAAATGACTTACTAAAATACAGTAGTAATTGCAGTTCCTATAATTACATATATTTCATTTTAATGTATTAATTTGCAACGCTGATAAAATATGTCGAAGAATAATAGAAAAATGTATTTTAATTAATTACTAACATGTTGCTTAGATTAGAATAAGAGTGAGTTTAGTAATTCGTGTTATAAGTTTTATTTTATTTCCAGCTATACTTGCTATACTTAATTATTTCCTACTTTATATGATAGGAAGGAATTTGGAGAATTCTATATTTTAAAGAATGATGGAATTAAATAAATGTCTATTAATGTTTGAATATTTTTAACAGTTTTTTGAATAACAATTGAATTTGTAACTATATATATATATATATATATATATATATATATATATATATATATATATATATATATATATATATATATATATATATATATATATATATATATATATATATATGTATATATATATATATATATATATATATATATATATATATATATATATATATATATATATATATATATATATATATATATATATATATATATATATATATATTACTAACAAACTAAACTAACTAATTAAAAATATTTAAACAAAAATAGACATTTTTTAACTCCATAATTCTTTACAATACAGAAAATAAACATAATACAAAATTTCTTGCAGTAATAAAATATTTACTAACAAACAAATGAAGTTTATCCACTCATTAGTAAAACGGAGTTTTCCACTCATTAGTAAAGTTAGTTTTAGTTTAGTTTTTCCACTCATTTGTAAAATTCTAAAATGTACGTATTGAACACATACTACCTCATGAAAAAATGCCGCGTATGGTTTAAATATAAGGGCTATTTTTCAGATTAACTATAATTAAGGCAAATGTAGAAAACAAAATGAATTTATAGTCACAAGTTATGTACAGTGATGTATTTTACGACTTAATTTGCTTGACAATTAATATATTTTTCATACTGGTGAACAAGGTTTTTAATTCTTCTGCTATAAATCTTGCAATCACTGAAATGAAATGAGTTTCAACCTTCCTTCGAATATATTCATTAGTCTATAAATTATCTGATTTAAAAAAAAAATAGAATATGGAACAAAAATGTCTAAATATGCATTATCCATAGTACAATTTTAACAAATTGATGAGCCATTCAGTTGGCTGGAAATCCAAAACAATCCATTTATATGAGTGACAGATTTTCTTCTAGGCGGCTATTCAAATATTCGACGTTTCATCAATTGGAAAGTTTCAGTCGAACACATTATAAGTTTAAAAAATTAGTGCAACTAGAATGTTTTACTAAATATGATTAATAAAACAACATAACTATCAAAATATTTACGTTTTTAAATTTTTTATAGAAATATATTTATTATAACAAAATACAGCATAGTTCTAATTAAAATCCGAATAATAAAGCAAATATATATATATATATATATATATATATATATATACAATTTGTGTCTGAGATCCTATTTTTCAATATTCCTAGTTCTAAAGTTTTAAAAACAAGTTATTTGGGGTATATTCTCTAAGTAACGCATAATTACGATTATAATTTGCCTTTGAATGAAGAAAAAGGGGAAAACTAGCAGTTTTTATTGTTAAAAATTTAAAAGATACACCATTGAACATAATTGCAAAATTATTCCTGACTTTGCTTGATCAAGATAAAAATGAATTTTTACTGTCATTTATATGAAAACCACAAAATTTGAATTCATTGAATTTAGATTTAGTTTACCATTCCGCTATATTTGCAAATTTAACTCTTTTGCAGTATTTTGTTTTGATCTACGTATTCATTTATATTGGATTAAAGTTTATTGCTATTTGAATAAATATGTTCATTTGTGATTAAATATATTGGACAGAATATTTTAATACCTGCGAAATGCTGTTAGACGGTTTTATTCTATGACGAATTTATACTTTTAAGAAGAAAACTAATTAAAACGGGTCCAATTTCTCTGAAAGCAAATTAAAAAATATTTAATTTTTGATTCCTTTTCCTTTTTTACTATTACTTGCAAAATATGAATTGCTAACATTCGCACTTTAAAGTAAATACCACAAAACATTTAAAGTTTTTGTTTCTTTTCTTGATACGATACTGTTTCAGCGAATATTTTCTCCTGGAGGCAAATTGTATTATTTTTTTCCAAATATCAAAGTAAAAGGTTTGCAATTATTGAATTTATTTCTTTGTTTATCTAGATACTCATTAAAATCTAAAATAATTGAAAAATTCTTAGAACTTACATTTAAATCCTAAATTTCATTTATTGAAATGTTCTTTTAATGCGTTTATTTATTGAATTAGATTCAAACCAAACTAATTGTTTCTGATGTATTTAGCAATAAAATAATAACCATTCTTCCTAATGTTCCGATAGATGGCGTTAATAGTACAGAGTATTCGTATTATGAATTTAGTGACTTGCTTTAAGCAATTAATGCTTCATTAGATAAGTTAGTGTTTTTACCTTTCTTTAATACGTACATAAAATTATATTAATAATTAAATGAGTAGCAAATTATCACTTATTATCTTTATCGCGATAAAACGTCAGAAGAAGTCTAATTATTGAATCTGAAATGAATTACATGCATTATTTATTAATCCATCCAAAGAATAAAGATAACGGAGAATAATTAAATCTTAGCATTCTTTTTCTTTCATTAAGATATACATAAAAAAGTTTTACACTCATATCTACTCTGTAAATTAATTTGTTTGTAGTTTGAATATTCATGATGATTTTTATCGACTGTTTTATCCTTATATATGTTTTTCTCATATTATATTTTATTCTTTCCTTTTATACACTTAATTTTTCCTTTCATTTCTTTTAAAGAGCCATACAATGTCATTGTTTTCATTTATATAATATTCTTGATTAAAACAACGCACTAATTATTCAGATAATGATTTATGTATACGCTTTTCAAATAATTCCATCGTTGCGAATAATGATTTGGCCATTATTTCTTTTTGTAAGAATTGGAAAAGAGAAATAAAAATCAAAATGAAATGCATTTATTCATAATGCAATGTATCATTAGGAATAAAATGCGACGTAAACAATTATAATTGTTATTTTCAAAGAAAACCTAATAAATTATTAACTAAAGGATAAAAATATTTTTTTAAATAACTGATCATATACTTATTAAGCGACCACCTCATAATTATTTCTTATTCAACTTCGCTTTTTCTAACAGAAAAGCTAATTATAGCTTTGAAAATTTCATGCTAAAATTCGTTTTATTTTCCTTACTTATATAACAATAAGCAGGGATGTTACATTCTGAAGTTCTTTAAATGATTATATTTATTTGTTTTAAAAGGATATTTTATAAAACCCAATTACTTTCTCATTTTTTAATTTATGAATCATAACATATAAAAACATTCCATATGGGATCAAGAAATGCAAAGATTGCTCTCTAGATAGTTGAAGTTTATTCGATATGTTAACACATTTATTTTGTGAAATAATTATTTACATTACATAATTTTTCTAATGATTGTAAATATTGTTTTCTGTAATGGACAATATGGACTAAATATATTGAATTGAATTTTTGGTAAAAGTTTCATATTAGAGGTCACTGATAGAATATAATTAATATTAATATAAATATAATTTGAGATTTATGATATTGAGAATCACTTTTAAATCAATATTTATTAGCTTAATCTGTGAAGTTACAATTGCAAATGTGATAATACTATTTAGATTTTTAAATGATGTATATTAAATGCATCAGTTTTGAAAAGAAATATATAAGATGGAAATAGGGGCAGCATTTATATTTCTGAAAATATATATTCACATATATGATAACAGCTTCTTTTATTATGACTAATTCGCAAATTATTTAAACAAAAATATACAGAGAGTATTCATTACTTCTTCATTATTTAATGTGACAAATGGAGATTTGGTCCAAGTACAAATAATCTTCTGGGACCCTAAAATATTTTTCAAATATAAAAATTAAAGGATTCAAAATGATACACAATTTTGATGATACTTGCGTTAGTTAAATTTGCTTTATTCTATTGGCTAACTTTTGTTTAGTAATCCGAATAAATTTTACAGTTCCTGTGTGCATTAAATGATAATAAATAACGGAATTTTTACCCAAATTTATTCCCTTTTAAGGTATTGAATAGAAGAATCCCTAAGAGAAATAGCTTGCCGTCAAACAATTTTTCCATTTTTTTTCTAAGAACATTATATTCAAAAATTTCCTCTACCCAAAATGAAGTAATAATTCAGCAACTATTCCTAAATGTTTGAAGGAAGTGTCAAAGAAAGTTGTCAATTATCATTGAAATGATTCGCCAGATTCGCATAATTTACAAAACGTGAAGCTCTCGGCGGGTGGACTTTAGGATTGTGCCTTCTTAAAATCTTTTCGCAATACTATTATCACACATTACTATTTGCTATATTAATATTAATGTTTTATGTTTACTGAAAAAATTTCACTTACGCCTCTAAATTAGTTACTATTATATATCTTCTCGCTTTTTAAAAGCAAATAAATAAATAAAAAAAATAAAAATAAAAATGAGGGCATTTATTTTTTTATGGACATAGTCAAATCATTGTAATGTAACCGGGTGCAATGCTTTATTCTTTCGCTACACTTCCCAAATGACTGGGTATGATTACGTTCTATTTCAGATATTGCTCGGGTGTTTTTTTATAGAGTTATAATTATTCTAATGGCAACAAAATTTTTTATTATGAATAAATATTGAAATTTTCAAAAAGAATTAAATTTTCATTTTTTCAAATTTCCAAATGAATAATGTTTCAATTCATTTAGTTTGTTAAAATTATATTCCAATTTTCAAGTCAGTGAAAATCTTTTGGAAGAGAAATTTATAAATGATCAGTGATAAAAAATATAGGGCGTTCATTAATTATTGTCGGGGTTTCCGTACCTCATAACTTTCGAATAAAAAATATTACGGAAAAACCGATTACGTATTCGTAAATTACAACTCAAAGAATTTTATTAATGATATTAAAGTGTAAATCTTGCACAATTTGCACTTTGTAGGCATTCAGCTGAAGGCGATTATGTATTCGTAAATTCGCTGAACGAATTTTGACTTTTGATAATCGTGCGGGTACTCCTAGCCCCATATTCTACAGTTATGTTTATTCACTTTTTCTGACACATGAAAAGCGGATTCGTCACTGAAGAACCATTTCCGAAGGTAATTTTCATCATCTTCAATTGTCAAAATTTGTTCAGCGAATTTACGAATACATAATCGCCTTCAGCTGAATGCCTACAAAGTGCAAATTGTGCAAGCTTTACACTTAAATATCATTAATAAAATTCTTTGAGTTGTAATTTACGAATACGTAATCGGTTTTTCCGTAATATTTTTTATTCTAAAGTTATGAGGTACGGAAACCCCGACAATAATTAATGAACACCCTATATATTACTTTATTACTAGGCAACAGCGACTTTTATTTGTAAATCAAATTGCAGGAAAAGAACAGATTTGCTTGATGCAGCTTAAAATTCATTATTTCATTTTCAGATAAGCATAAAATACGCCTTTGACTTCGAAAAAATTTTAAAAATATTTATCTATTAAATTTAAGAAATTAAAGCTAAGGCTCATAAAATTAAATAAAAATTTAATGACTGAAATTTTGAAAATATGAGTAAATCGTCATATATTCAAATATAAATAAATATATATGAGTAAATCGTCATATATTAAACTTTAAATAAATATAAAATATAGGAGTAAATCGTTAGACATTCAATTATAAATAAATATATATGATTAAATCATCAGAAATAAGCTTATTCGTACATGAATATTATTTAATGATGCTCTACTCATCATTTAAATTCAAATTGCATTTTAAATGATAAATGTGTACTTATAATTTCAGTCAAGACAATATATAAATAAACAACAACAGTAATAATGCTACCTAAATTTGTATCCTTTCTCATGAATGAAAGGCAATTACAAATGGGAAATAACAAATAAGCAAACTAGTAAGCGAAGTTGGGAATCAGTGAAAAGAACATCGAAATATCAAACATTAGATTCCAAGCAGTATCTGTCTAACGAGAGAAATCGATATACTGACATTGTTTCACTAAAGATACCTTTCTTTACAACTTCTTAATTGAACCTATAAAACTTTTATCTTTCCAGTTCTCAAACTGACAAAGAAGACATGTATTTAGGAACTTCTAAAAAGACCAAAACAGAACCATATGCCAAGGTTCTCATAAGCCTTTTGTGTACGAATTTCTTCTAAGTACTTTGGATTTGCGGTTTTTAATGGATAAATACATAATTGGAAATAAGGAAAATGAATGAAGCTTCTTAACTGAATGGCTGTTATTAAAGATTATTCAAAAATTTAGTTTTATATTTATCCTTCAATTGTTTATTTTCAAGCAATATATAATTAACTTCTCAATGGATTAAATTAAAAGAACAATATAAACATATATGGCCGATTATCTCGCTTACCACCACATTGTTTCAATTTTACGCTTCCATCACACGAGTATTGAGGGTGAACATCAATTCGTCTCGCCAAATTCTCGGAATGCAATGCTTCATTTTTAATAAATACTTGAAATAGATCCATGCACAAAATGAAATCCAGGCAGTTATAAGAATAAACAATCTTGAAATAGAATAGAAATAAGGAAAATGAATGAAGCTCCTTAACTGAATAGCTGTCATTAAAGATTATTCAAGAATTTAGTTTTATATTTATCTTTTAATTGTTTATTTTCAAGCAATATATAATTAACTTCTCAATGGATTAAATTAAAAGAACAATATAAACATATATGGTCGACTATCTCGCTTTCCACCACACTGTTTCAGTTTTACGTTTCCATCACACGAGTATTGAGGATGAACATAAATTCGTCTCGCCAAATCCTCGAAATTCGTCTCGCCAAATCCTCGAAATTCGTCTCGCCAAATCCTCGGAATGCAATGCTTAATTTTTAATAAATACTTCCAATAGATCCATGCTCAAAATGAAATCCAGGCAGTTATAAGAATAACCAATCTTGTAGTATAATAAGGTGCAACAGATGGAAGGATAGCCCACTAACGGCTATAGAGACAAACAAGGAGTCAACCTCTAGATGTCGGAAATGTAGCGTCATTATGCTTTCCCTAAATTGTTTCTTGTGTTAATTGCGTTGTATTTAATTGTTTGTGACTGTAGCTCATTATATATGAAATATAATTTTATTTGAACTAGCCGCTGTCTGTCATTCTTAACTCATTTAGTCACAAAAGGTAAATAAAATTTAAAGAAAACAACAAAGTATTATACTACCTTAAATTTTACTGTTCCAAGCACTTTCAGTATAAAATGATGTTTATGTTATAACTAAAACCAATAGACTTATGAAGCTGCTCGCCCATTTGTAAATACATATTATCATTTGTTGACCTAGAAAGCAAAAACACCAGTTTGTTTAGATAGAAGTAAAGATAATTTAAAGAAATGGAAATATGCGAAAAATGCTAAATTGACAAGACTATAACCACGTAGATAAACCATGTGTTACCTCAAGTCAAAGATAACATTCCCTAATCTCAATTCGAGACTTTATTCGGGGAACTAACTCGTATAACTGTTTTTATTCACCAGATGAATTGATTCGAAGCTTCCAGATTTAGAAAGATACAGAAATTATAAGAACATTTTAGAACGGACGAGAAATAACAGAAAGCAAATCAATAACAAAACAATTTTTAGGCAACCTGCCTACAGTGAGATTCGAGCATGTGAAATTTCGCTTTCAATTCACAGGATTCTGTCACTCAGCCATTCAGTCCACGTGAAGTTCGAACAAGTTTAGATACACTATGTAAAACGAATTTAATTAGGAATTTTTTTTAAAAAAATTGAAATAGAATATTCGTTGATGCAAAGAAGCGGAAAAAGTCTCAAATGAGAAACAACCTGATCCCGGTTTTACATTTACAGGATTGAATGATTCTTAAGCCAATATATATATGGCAGTGTTTATAAAGAATCAAATATGACGAAAAGAGATAAATGCTATATGATTTTTTTTTTTCATATTTCTGAGATGTTTACCCCATTCATTGGATAAAAAATTTTATAGAAAAAAAATTAAGTTAAGATTTTGTGACTAAAAATTTTATTACGGTATTGTAAAAATAATTTGTATTGAGATATTTCAACAAAACTCATACAAGAAAAATATTACCTTCATTATCAGATATTTAATAGCCTTTCATTCTTTTAGTATTTGATTCAGAAATAGACTTTAAACCAATATATCTGAAAAACCTTTTCACCACCATTAAATGATTATCTTACAATTGAAGTCGATTCAGCCAAAAGGAATTCCGACGAATTTCTTTTACCAAATCAAAAAAGTTCCGATCAAATTGTTCAAGAAAAGAAACTTTCTAATATTTTCCGTTCCAAGAGTTCCTTTTTTTTAGTTTCCGGACTACCTATGGATGTCTCTTGTTTAATTTTTATTAAGGCTGATGATATATTTCCTTTAGATGTTCAGTTTATTTTTCAATTTCAGCAACTAATTTATTTAGAACATTTGGTGGATAAATTACAGCTGTAGAGTTAAAATTATATCTACTACTCTACTGGCAAAATTATTGTTTTATTAGTTTCTCAAAACAAAAATTAAAATAATTATATTTTTTTTTCAGTAATTTCAGAATTTTTAGGTTCATATGATCCTATTTCTTCGAAAAGAAATATTGTTTATTGTTCTAATAAATTAATTGTCTTTTTATTGCAGATATACTAACATTTTAAATTTAACGCTTGCACATGCAAATGCTTGAAAAACAAAAAAAAAATAATTTATGCACAAATAATTATATTCTAATAGTTATCTTTCTTCATTCTTTTCTTGATAGCAATTCTTGCTTTTATATATAATGTTCCGTTCAGTGGGTTAAGCTCTTATAAATTAAATACAAAAGAGCACTTAACATTGAATGACAATTAGATTGTTTAAAATATTTCCGTTATTCATCCTCTAATCGTTCACTAATTATATAAAAACTTCCAAAAAGTAAAGGAAACGTATCAAAAGATAAACGTGATCATAAAGAGATTTAAGAAATATTTAGTATTAAGAAATATTTCGTATGTATATCCATACATTTTTTTTATTTTTATAAAATTTTAAAGGCCGTTTAAATGTTTTTTAAATGTTATAAATATCGAATAAATTTCTGAAAATGATCATACCATTTCTTCTCTTGGATCATTTTTATATGAAGAATATAAAAAATTTATAAAAGTACTGATTATTTACAGTTTTCCTGACTATTAAAATCAATTTTTCCAAGAATATTCTAGATTTGTCCTTGTTGTTTCCTATCAAATACAAAAATAACAAAGTAAGTTAAAATTCCTTTCTTCAATACCTTTGAGTCATATTATTGTTGGTTGCAATATCTTTAAACTAAAAGTAACA
Source organism: Argiope bruennichi (assembly GCF_947563725.1). Lineage (NCBI taxonomy): Eukaryota > Metazoa > Arthropoda > Arachnida > Araneae > Araneidae > Argiope > Argiope bruennichi. Next base: position 58,759,787 of record NC_079155.1, on the reverse strand, counting down.
AGAGTTTTTTTTTTTTTTTTTTAAATAAAAGTTTAATGTAGAAAATAATGGAAAAGTTTATTTTTCCTTCCATGTCAAATATTTGTTGAAAGTGTTAGACTGTCTGGTATTAGTGCAAGATCTTACTTCCAGAAAGTATTTGAGTCTGCTATTTATATATTTTAAGAAAAGACAAATGCTACGGAGCAATTTTCAATATGTTCTTTGGAACATATTTATATACTAAGATAATGAGGAAAGTTCTTGATAAAAGAGAAAACACTTGAAAGCTATTATATATGTTTCTAAGAAGCTCATGTTTGAAAATTTTAAACTTCTAAGAAGTTTATACATGTTTTTATTCAACTACTCATCAATTCGGATTTTCAAGATATATTAAATGTATTGCATATAAGAGTAAAAACAATCTATGAAGCCGGCATTTTTTATTAGACTGACGGATTAATTAAAAATAAATATGTACTAAAGAACTGAAACTGTAATGAAACGAGAAATACATTTTCTTTTACGTTTTTGATTCGTTTCTGGACATAAAATTATTAACTTTTAACAACTTTTGAAAGCATTTTTTTCATTAAATTTGATTTCGCATATTGCTTAAATGTTTTTTTTAAATGTGCTTGTGTTAATATGTTATTGAAATAAATTTTTATATTTTTCATTCAATTTCATACTTTTTATTTTCTAATTTCATTCTTGATAGTTTTCATTAAATGGAAGGATTAATTAAAAATATATACTGAAAACCTGACAATGTAATTAAACGAGACAATAGATCTTCGATTTTTTCTTCGTTTCTAGACATAAAACTATCGATTTTTTAACTGTTTTTCAAAGCAATTTTATGATTGAATTTGATTTCCCATAGTGCTGCATTGCTTTTCATTGAAATGGGCACTTTTTATCATGTTATTGTAATAGATTTTATATTGTACAATTTTTAAAAAAAAATATATAGTTGTTTTGAAATATGCATGGATAATTGGATATTCTACATTTTATGTTATGAAGATTGGCAAGGCAATCAAAATATTGTTGAAACTATTATGGAGCCACGAATCTCGATCTTGTTCCAAATATACGAGGTGTAGCCCGAAAAAAAGTTTACAAGCAGTAGCATCTGGAAAGTAGAAATTGTGGTTGGGAAAATTGTTTCCCGGAGTGGCGACATATGGCCCTAGTTATCTTAGACCGGTAGTTCGAGCAGATAATCTTAGTACTGAAACCTGAAACAGCGACAGTAATGACAAGACGTCTAGAGAAGTGGTAGCGCACAGAGAAACGAGCCATGATACGATTTCTATAGGCCAAGAATGTGTCCCCATCTTACATTCACAGACAAATCGCTGAAGTGTACGGGAGCGAAGCAATGAGTAGACAACAGATGGCGAAATGGTGTCATTTTTTTGAAAAGGGAAGAGATATTGATGGAAACGTTTAGGTGGGAATCTGGAGTCACCTCCCATACAGCCCCGACTTGACTCCCAGTGACTATTTCCTTTCCCCAGATTTAAGAAATACTTATCCGAAACAAGGTTCATATCAGACAATGTTCAAAAAGGTGCCGAGGCCAGGGACTTTATTATTACCAAGACGGGTTAAACAAATTGGTCCAGCGGAGTGATAAATGCTTCAACCGCCTTGATTATTATGTAGAGAAGTGATCGCCACATATGTTTCTTAGTAAACATTTGTATCCTGTGTCTATTGTTGATACAACTTTTATATTTGATAAAACATTTGTAAACTTTTTTGGATCAGCCCTCGTATAATTTTCATGGTGCGCGGAATTTTCTGTAATGTGCAAACGCGAGTATAGGAATATTAAAACTACACAGAAGATATTGCAATGATAACTGCGATAGAATAAACTTATTTCTAGACATTTCTATCAGTCTCATATCAAGATAAATACGAATTTTGGATGACGCAGTTCAGCCCAACCGGTTCCATAGTTTCATAAAGTGTTTTATCGTGTGATTACCTTACATTGATGAACGCTGAAGCAGAAAGGATTCTTTCTAATATCTTTATTCTTTACAAAAAGAATAAAAAAAGAGAAGTCACAGTACAAAAAAACTTGGAAGGTATATGATACCTTTTAATTGTGGTATGTTTTCAAAGGACTAGTTTCCATAATAAAAATGTTGATATACACAATGCACTCATCTTTTATAAGTTAAATGGGTAAAATATCTAAAATTTGACGGGATCAAGAGGAAATAATTATTGCCTCTTGTTTCCGTCAAATTTAATGCAAAACTGATAAAACTTGATTAAAAAAACTGATTAAATTGGTGAATTTCGTGCTCAATATTTAATAGGCTAATTCACTTGCAGCATCAAAGATTACTAAACAAAAAAAAAAAAAAAAAAAATGGCTTCCATTTTTCTTTTTGCAACGACACTCATTCTGGAAGGTTAATTGCAATTCATCTAAGATAATTAAAACTAGCAACTTTTCGATGACAGTGGAACTACAGAAAAAGTTAGTTTGCTTGAATATTTATTTTGTCTAAAGTGAATTTATTATCTGCTATTTATGTCAATATAATGAAGTTCTAAGTGTGTCTTATACTTTTCAACAATTTAGAATACTTTAAATAAATTAATTTTTTAAAGCTTGCTAAGATCATTATCGATCTATCTGATGTTTTTCTATTAAAGCATATATATTATTAAAATAAATGCAATTATTAAAAAATAAAGTATATTTTAACATTGAACAGCAATTATATTTGATAAAACTTTTATTTTTATTTATGCTTTGGAAACTAAATTATTTTATTTTGTGGAATAACTTTATTTACAAAATGAAAATTCTTATTGAAATACTTAAAATGTCACTTGAAGAAACTCTTTTTCTAGAATTTGGAATCCTTCTAATATATTAGATATTTTTTGCAAGCTTGCTAATATTTTTTTTTCTTCCGATCTAATATTTTTCTATTAGAGATTTTATATTATTAAAAAATATGCAATTACAACCAAATAAAGAATGTTTTAATATTGAATATCAATTATATTTGATAAAACTGTTATTTTTATTTATGCTGTGGAAGCAAAATTATTTTATTTTATAGAAGAACTTCATTTACAAAATAAAATTCATTTTAAGATACTTTCATTCACATAAGATAAAATTCATTTTAAGATACTCCTTTTAGAAACTCTTTTCTAAAAAAAGGGGATGGCCTTCTCTCTAGTATTTATCTTTCTTTGATATAAAACCATAAAGACTTAATATCGGAGATAAAATCATCTGTGCCCACATTTCTTTCGAACTGGAACTCCCTTTTTATCCGATTTGAGCCAATTCGATTTGCTCGCAGAAACCACTCGTATGCAAAATCATACAATTCAAATTCCTTTTCATGCTTCGGTACGACTCGGAAATCAAATCTTTTTTCTTCTTTTTTTTACCCTAGTGGTCGATTCAGGCCAATCATAAACTCCGAAGGAGCTTTTTTTTTTTTTTAAATTCATTTCTGTACCATGCCTATGGTTCTTCTTCGAGAACAACACTGAGGTACCAGCGTACGAGTGCAACAACAATGCAGAGAACTTTCATTGCAGCGATAACCGAATTCCCAACATCAGTGCAAGCCCCTTTACCGAAGGTTATCAATATTTCCAGGGGCGCACACTGTGGGCCGGACGACTGAAGTATACAATCGTCCATTACGTGACAAGACTTGAAAGCAGAAAAAGAGGGGAAAAAATTCTCGTGAATCTTGTCTTTTACTTCACCGAATATTCTTTGGTGACTTATGTATAAGGATCTTTATGTGACTGGATTTTCAAAGAGGGGAAGTTTTCGTGCTCCTGCAATTTTTTTTTTATTTATTTATCTCTCTTCTTCTGAAAAGTAATGTCGTTTTTCAGGTCAGCTATTGAGATGGTTGAGAAATTTTAACGAGGTTGGCAGGGAAGAAAGATCCATGTGGACTTGGGTTGATAAAAAGCCTATCTGAAATTTCTTGGTAATGCCATACCGATTCTCCCAGCATCACGATAGAGCAGAGCTAATGGATCAGATACCAAACCTATCTTTCACTTTACAGACAATCAATCATTCCGGAACAGAGATTTATGTTCCGATTGTGAACTCTGACATTTCAAGTGAATTTCTTATGTGCTTTATTCTTTTTTCCCAGATGTCGATGACATACGAACTGGCACCGTAAAAATCAATAGGTAACTGCTGAAAATTATACTTACTACTGCAGGTGACAACAAGGTGTTGTTTAGAAATACTTTCGCTGTAACAACGGAGTTTTTAAATTTACTTCCATTTATATAGTTTATTTGAAATAACAGGATTTTAGAAGTTAAAAGGAATAAAAAATTGTATGTTAATGATGTATAATTATACACTCACAACTGGTTAGAGAAAAAAAAATAATAAATATATGTATAAAATACAGACGAGCATAAAAATACAAGATAAAGATTCCGTAATATTTATAATAAGCTATCATATGTTTATCAATAAAAAGTAGATAATACTTAACACTTAAACACCAAAATTTTGATATCTTAAGAAAAAGTATTCTTAACTAGTTAACTGTTTCAACCTAAATGGTTATCTAAATTATCATACGTATATATGACTATACACATATGATGAATAATTAATTATAAATATAAGAATGAAACAATTATTGTATAAATATAATAATTGTCATTTAATAAACTCACCATAACGCAAAATGTTGTACTTTTTTCTATGACGAGAATACTCGTCAAAAGCAGTTAATTGGTTAAAATTTTATTTATGTAGAAATAACTTAATGTGTAATTAATCCAACTTCATTTTAACGAAATATGTTTATATACTTAATATGTTTATATACTTAAAGAAATACACATTGTCTTGCATTTCTGTTAATAAACAGCATGGATTTAAGCGAATATTTTAAATGGAATAAAATGGAAATATTTTGGTGCTCCGATAAAGTTTATTATGAAATTTCTTTCAAAAATTATTGTTTATTTTTATTCTAATACTTTCCTACTTATAAAATTCGGCAAATGAAGCATTTTGCTTTTGTTCGGCAGTTTAAACCGGCTCTGCATTAAAATTAATCGGAAAATTTGTAAAAAATGTGTTTAAATCCCAACAAAATATTCATTTTCATTTCAATACGACTAAAAAAACCTATTTAGCATGCATTAAATGATGATAGATAATATAAATATTATTTATAATATTCATTATGCCATTTATTCATTATTATAATATTTATTGTTAATATTAATATTATTTATAACAGCTCTTCAAATCTAACTTCACAAGTCTGTATCTTCACTAATCGCGATAGATATAAAGAGCACGTAATTTACAGATATAGAGATTATGTATCAAACCTCACAAGTATATTAATAATCGCCATACAGAGATTATGTAATTCAATATGGAGGCAGTCTCTATTCAAGGAAACTTGACAATCTCAATATATTCATCTTTTAAGATGATATTTGAAAAAAAATATAATTATACCGTACAAATTTAGAGTAATGATATTTTTTATGATAAGAGAAATTCGTTTGCCTTTAATTATCTTGAAATTATAGCATACATCAATATGTAGGCAGGTTCTTAAACAATTTTTAGCCATGAAAAAATTTAAATCACGTTTTCTTTTATATAGTTGCACCATGAACGATAATAGAAAACCGTCTAACAGTTAATTCCTTTCTTTCATTTCGGTAATTGCAATTGTTTCGTTTCTCTAATATTTTTGAAATACTCAACAATGTTTTTATAACTAATTCGAAAAATGATGAGACACCTAAAAATTATTTCAACTACAGATAAAGCAAAATGGAGTTAATATCAGATTTCATTAAGTATCAAGATTTAATATTATTATAAGTTGAAGTTTTGAGAAAAAAAAGAAAATCCAGGATTATTGGGTTATGAAAAAAACCCATAAAACAGTGATTAAGAAAATACTTGTCTGAGACTCGAGTTGCTTATATTAAATAAACAGAAAATCATTTATATATTTAAAAAATTACAAACTTACTAAAAATAATAAATTTTGCAGAGAACCCAGCGTAATGAATATTTATCTTTTCTCCCCTTAATTTACCCTATCCAATTTACTTCCAAATTACCAAAATTTGAGAACCAAAATTTCATTGTGTGCCTCCCAAGAAGCATTATTCTTTTTAGTCTTTTTTTAAAGTCAGTTATCGCCGGAAGATATAATTAGTATAAAATAGACACTCAATTAATTTTATAAATTAACGGATAATTAAACACTGGAAGCTTTTAAAAAATCTATTGTCATTACGAAGTAATTAATAATTATATAGAAGTTTGAATCTATAGCACATGAGGAAATGAGTGAAAAATTGATTTAAAAGCTCTATTTTTTCACACTTGAAATATTATAATTATTAAAACAGCTCACGAATAACATAATTAACAAACTTGATCATAAAGTTTATTAATCAAGATACTTGAATTAATTTGGATTATGCATTTTAACTTGAATCTATTAAATATTTTTATTTCCTTATGTGTTTTTTTATAAAATAAATTTCACTTTTTCGTTAAAAAATTCGTTAATAATATTTTAAACAGTTTAATAATTTTTTTGAATAAATTTTGAACATTATCTGTCATATGAGCTTCTAAATATATTGTTTGTAAAATAAGAAATTTTGATGTTTTCTTTCTTTGCAACAAATTCCACAATAAAATAATTTCAGAAAAATTCTAAATCTTAAAAAAAGAATTTACCCAGGAGACTTACTTATCCATATATTCAGACATTTCGTAGAACATCTTCTAATTGCAAGAAGTGTTCGAAAAGACTGTAAGAAATGAAGTCACTTTATTAAAATAATGCTGTATATATAATTTCGTTTTCTTGTTCAATGTTTTATTCGTTATTTCATCACCATTTTTGAAATAATTTTGAATAAAAGTTTTGCATATCACATTATAATTATACTTCAGGACAGCGTTTTGAAGTATATTCCTTTTTCTTAAGTTCCAAGCAGCGTTTTTTGCCCCATCCATTCATCTCCTTTAAGATGCTCAAAGGAATTCTCAGTAGACACAGCTCATTTTCCGAAACTAAACAAAATGAGTATTTGATAACCATAGTACAAAAGCGAACGAGACAAAATAAACATTTCAAAAATTAAAGAAATGTTTTCTTCATTTTACAAAGAACTATTGTTACTTAATTAAGCATGTTGGTAAAACTTAATTTCCCTCAACGTAACCAGAAAAATTAATTTTCTTTTAATATAATTTGGAATGTTAATTTCTCACTCATCATCCCCAGCGTAACAGGAGTGCCAAAATAATGAAAGTACAATTCAAAACAAAGTTTGCTTGAAAAATTTTCAGGTGTTTGCATGGTTTAATTTCTTTTGGGAGAATCATGCAATTCATTAGGCATATTATTTCTAACACAATTAGTGATGGCAAATTACGTCCATTCCTTTATGAAATTATGGAAACACAATTTATATTCTTCTTCCTTATTAATTGGATTCGTAAACTTTTGTTAGAGAGGAATAGAGGGATTTTATCTAAAGTTGTTGGACTTTAATTACTTTTTGGAATCATTTTCTGTTCGATGGCTAAAGGAAATTTATATTGAGGTTGCTTTATTATTTTGAGCTTAGTAAATATGTTTAATCGAAAATCGACAAAATATAAAGATCCCCCAGACAGAATACATTGATCCTTAACAAAACAACTTTTTGAAAAGATAAACAAAAGGCATCAATTTTATACTGGACTTCAGTAAGAGTATCAGCTACAATCGCAAACTATTGCTGGAATGAAATCAGATTCCGTCAGAATTTAAAACCTGAATGCAGATTTATTGCGTACACAATTAACAAATTGTCTCCTCTGTGATTTCGAATGGAATTTGGCCGTACATAGGAAACTTGCGACTTTCAATATATACTTTCTTTCTTTTCTTTTCGCCACAGAATATCCCCGAACTTGGAATCTTTAAAATCCCATGGATTACGAATTCTGCTTAACAAACGCTTATAAGCGTATGGTGATATTTATAATTGATTTTAATTAAAACCCCAGTTCTATTTATATATTATAATTGTTGAGACATTGCTGTTTATCTACATTGTTCCTAAAGTTTTGATCTTCCACTTCATGTTCATGACACTGCATAAATATCAATAATGTTGGTTGCAAAGGCATGGAGTGATGTTAGGTTATGTAATTAGTTCCGACTTGCTTCAATTTTTATTAATATTCAGCCTCTCTTTATATATATATATATATATATATATATATCCTCTTCAATGTAAGCAGTGGGTAAGGCTTCATCTGAATGAAAACATGTGGAAATAAGTGCTTCTGTAAGTTATTGGCCATTGCTGCCAGAAGAATAAAAAAGGTCTTTATCTAAATAAATGATGACTACATGAACAAAAGCTTTCTTTCAGAATTTGAAAGATGGATATACGTGGAAATATTTATTAAGAAGAAAAATCTTTTATACTGTACTTACAAAATAACAATAGTACACAATGCAATAATGAAAAAAAAGCAAGTGTTTGGTAGGGAATATGATTTCAGGAATTCTAATGAAGTCAATAATTATTGGACAAAAGCTTGATTGAGGAAGGAGACAAAAAATGATTTTGGGCTTGGAACTGGTGAAATCAGATCTTAATTGTCTTGTAGAAACCGCAAACGATTTATAATTTTGATTTTGGACATTTTGTTTGTTGTTTACGTTGATCCACCAGATTCGTGCGAGCTGTATATCTTTCGACATCTACTGACAGTACAAATTTACAAGGATAGTACCAAAATATTGTTCTCTTTATTTCCGAAACTATTAGACAATCTGACACATCAGACAACCCAGTTTATTGATAAATGTAAATTTATTCACAATTGAAATAATTAAGTAACTATAACCCGGCATATATTTATTCAGAATTAAGCATTTAATAATCATTTATTCAACAGTACATTCAGCAGTACAGGATCTCATTAAATGACTATGAAAAATGACGGTATCGAACTATAAAGAGGTTGTTATATTGTGGTCAGTTAATGGGGCGCTGATATTGAGATAGAATTGTAAATCTTTTATAACTCGCATATACAAAATATAATGAATAATAGTTATATTATAACTATATAACTACTCCATTTGTAACCATTTATTTACTTGCTTAATAGATTGTAACAAAGCTATTACTTACTAGATATATTTGCGTTCTATTGTCGAAGAAGACATTTAATGGCTGTAATAATGTAGCTTCATTGTCTGACTTATGGGACCGGAAGAATGAACATTGTCATAAAATATCCGCCTTGCACGTGAGTCTAATTGCAGGAGATTCAAAAGGAGGCATGCTGTGTTTAGTGAAAGATTGGGAAGATAAAATATGTGCATGTAGTTGGATCTATTGTGTTTTGATTACTCTTAAATAATCTTTGCCCAATAATTTAGTCTACTAATTGCTCTTAAATAATCTTTTCATAATACATTAGCCACTCCTTGCTCTTAAGTAATCTTTGCCCAATACATTAGTCCACACTACAATTTTGCTTCACGTGAATATCACCTACCAGCATATAATCATGTGCAAGCGTATTAAGATTTTTTTTATCAAGTAAAAAATCTTCATAAAAGTATGTGTGACTTTTAGTGCCTAATTGCATGGCGTTGATATTGCGGACAAAATGTCAGTTGTTCTGAAAATGCTTGATATTTAGAGGCGAAACTTGAATAGAAGAGTGATTATAAAACATACAAATATATTTTGCTCATAAAACAAAACAGAAAACACCAATAATAAAATACTGTCACATACAAAAAAATCTAAAATTCTCTCTCTTTCCTCTCTCATCTCTGAATGCTTTCATTAGAAATTATAATTTTTATCATGCTTTCAATGTTGCCAACAGAAAAATGCAACTTCAATTCAAAATTTAGAGAACTGGTCAAAGAAAATTGAGATTATCTATCTGAAACAATAACTAAATTATTTGCCTGGTTTTTAAAGTTTCTTTTTAAATTCAAAGCATGCTACATATAAGACTAATAATACATTTTTGAAAATTTCTTATTTGTTATCTCCAAACACAAAAAATAATAAATGCTTTAGATAGTGGTGTGTAAATACTAATTGTCTATTCACAATTAAACATACAAGTCTCAATGAATAAAGAAGCGACCTAAACTTTAACTTGCAATAAAAATGAATGGTATTTGATAATGTTTAAAATATTGACTACGTGAAGTCAGTAGTACCATGGGGAATGACAATTCTACAAGATAAAAGAAAGTTAACACAATATATATGATCTAAAATAAATAATAACATAAAATGCAGAATAGTTCACCTAATAGACTGAGTTGTACAGATGTTAATCTACTGCTGAAGATTTTTAAAAATATTGTTTTCAGGATAGAGGTGAATTTCCTTGAGTATTCTACATGTTACTTTCAAGAAAAGGATCTGGAAACAGTGAAAGTTATCTTTGATGTTTGCTCTACCTTAATGTTAACTGTCAAAAAAGGAATTATAACAAAAATATAATATAAACTAGGGGACTCAAAGAAGTAAATTGTGATGATTATAAAAAGTAAAATTATGCTTATGGAACAAGGAACAAGAGAGTATGAAGGTAATGAAAAAGCTAATTTGCTGACAAATTCCGATAATAAGGATTACAGCTATTTTCACATTTGATAAATATTATTTTTAACTCAGGCATAAGCATAAAAAAGCTATCCAAGAGAAATGACAAGCCAGATGGACCATGATTTACAGAGATATATGGGATAAAAACATCTTTAAAAAGAGAGATTCAAAAAAGATCAAATGAGTATTTTCCTTCTCTCCAAATTTCATAATCCAATATATTAAGGGAACCAAATGAAAATACTTAGCAAACAAATATGTAAACGGTGTATAAAAGCTCACTCAAAAAATACGACATGACATGATAAGAAAAATTACTTTAAGAGAGGATAGAAAAAGTAAATCAAGAACTGGACTAAAAAAAGATCATGACCTAACTTATGGATTTTGAAGTATACAGAAACTATAAAATTGCACAAATTGGAAATACCCTCTTAATTTGGCTCAAACTAAATGTTATTAGATGACTTCCATGTTTCGTATTCGTTTTCTATGCAGTTTAAAAACAATTTGTAAGACATGCCAATTTTGGCAACCCGTCTCACCCCTGAGAGTAACCCCGCTTGCCTAACGGAAGTGGGGGAAGAGAAAGAAGGAGAGAGAGAACTGGCTGAGAGGCAGCAGAGGAAGGTCGCTCTGCTAGATCGTGATGTTGTTTCTTGTAATATTTTCATAATGTTGTGTCGTAATCTGTGCTGTGTCCCTTATGAACCTGTGAATAAAACTTTTGGGACTAAAAAGGAGTGATCACTGTCTCTACGGCTCACACAAAAGAAATCCTACGCCAAAGAAAGGGTTTTTACATTGGTGGCAGCTACATGGGATGTGAGCAGAGACAAATCACAGAATAGGTGACCGGTACAGTGACCCTCAATACCCATCGTAATCAATGGAATTCTTGGTCGTCGTAACCAGTGGAATTCTTGGTCTGCAATGGAGTTCTTTCTCATCTTGGTCATCGTCACCAGTGCGGAGTTCTTGAGTTTTCAAGTTTTGGTGCTCAGGAGATTCAGTGCTCAAGAGTTCAGAACCTGGCTCCAGAAAAAGATCAGGCCTACTGAATGGTTCTATTTGGGTTCATCCGTGTGGGAAGTAATTTTATTACCTCCAATGACAACAAACCGTGAGTACTGTAAACCTTTGTGCAATTATATCTCAAGTGCTGAAGAAGACCCTATTGCTTCGACTTTTTAATGCTAAAAAATAATTAAACGCTGTATTGAAATATAAATTTTCATAGTATACTGATAGTTTGGAAATATTTTGTGTATTTGTAATATGCATGATTTTTTAATGCTAAAAAATAATTAAACGCTGTATTGAAATATAAATTTTCATAGTATACTGATAGTTTGGAAATATTTTGTGTATTTGTAATATGCATGTATTTTAATGAAAGCTAAAGCAAAGCCAGATGAATTTGGATTCTTCCTGTCTTGAGCTGACGGCCAGTGCGACATTTTGTTGTGGGGGTCAGAAGACCACCCCGCCCAAACAACATCTGGTTTCAGTCTGCCCTGAGCTGGCGCGGATGCATTTTTTTTTTTTTTTTATTTCATTTCGTGTAGGGGAGAAACGGATGCACTCTGTTTCCCTTGATATGTTTATTGCTTTGCAGATGTTTGTACGAGGTGATTTTGAAAACATCAGTATAGTGCTATTTTGTTTCCGGTGATACGTTTAATCTTTGTACTTGTTCTCTATGAGATTAAGAGTGTAATATTTTATTTTAAGGATCTATCATTTCCGGTTAGAAATAATAAATTGCTCTCTTTAGGTATAAAAATACTTAAGTTGGTATTAAAGATAAATTGTGTGATGCAAACCTTTTTATTTTGTTAAAAGTAAAGTAAATGAAATTTTGTTAAGCCTGTTTATACATAGTTTAGGGGTATTTTTTTTTAGTTTTGATATATATATTTATGTATGTAAATTATGTATATTATTATTTCTATTTGCAGACATATAATTTCTTCAAGTGTTTAAAATCTAAACTCTTAAAAACAGTATCTATAGAACATATCTTCCAGAAATTTCACTGTAAGATTTTTTTTTATTATTTTAGTTCATTTTTTTAATTAGTATCTAATTTCGATTTGAATTATTGTAAGGCAATTTGGCATTAGGTTTAGCTTGAAAAATGTCTTTCTTAAATAAAAGTAAAAAGGCAGACCTAATCTGTCTAGCAGAAGATTTAGGTGAGTCGCCAGACGAAACCATGTCTAAAGTAATTCTGAAAGAATTAATTTTAGCTAGTAAACATTATAACGAGGAAGAGGCAAAAGAATATTTAGAAGTTATCGTAGCTGGAAGGTTAGAACAGGAACAAAAACTTGAAAATGAAAATAAACTAAAACAAGAGAGGGAATTTGAGTTACAAGTACAAAGGGAAAAGGAAAAGTTCGCACTCGAAAAACTTCGTCTAGAGGTGGATTTATCCAGGATCAATCAAAATTTGGTTCAAAATAGTGATCAAGTCGTGCGTGCAAAATCATTAGATGAAATAGTTAGGATGGTTAGGCTCTTAACAGTTAAAGTTCCTAGTAAGTCAGACGGATGGGACTATTTCTTTTCAAGCTTAGAAAAGGCATTTGTAAATGAAAATGTTAGTGATGAATTTAAACCAAAAGTGTTGCTTTGTTTATTAGGAGACAAAGTGTCTAATTTGTTAGTTAATATAGAAGAAGGCGAATTAAAAAATTATGAATCTTTGAAGAAATTAGTATTACAGGAGTACGAACCTTCACCGAAATTGTGTTTAGAAAATTTTCGCAAAGCTAAACGTAACAACGATGAAACATTTTCTCAATTTGCATCTCGGTTAACATCCATGTGGGTGTATTATTGCAAATCAAGGGGTGCTAGTGATTTTGAGACTGTAAATCAACTCATTGTAGCAGATAAAATGTTCCAAACATTGGATTCCGAAACGGCAACCCATATAGGTGTGCTACAGGGGGAAAGTTGGTTTAAGCCAAAGGAAATGGGTAAACGTTGTGATGTATTCTATGCATCCAAGGGTAAATCCTATGACGGGTCAGTGAGAGCCAAAAGAAATGATTATGATGAAAGAGGTTTTCAGGGTAATTTGGGAAAACAACAGTTCAATGAGAAGAAGACCGATAATAGTAATTTTTGCCCTAAGAAAAATTTTGAAAAATCAAAACTCACAGAAGTTAGAAAGCTAACTTGTTACACTTGTGGCTCCGATAAACATTTTAGACGAGATTGTCCGAAAATTAAGGGAGCAGACTATAAAAAGATTAAGGTAAACAAGGTTTCCGCTGAGGGTGCAGAAGCAGAATCAAAAGGGGAAACAGTAGCTGCTAGGGTGGATTTACTCGGTAGAGTAATTCCTAGGCATGCTATTGAAGACAAACTTTGTAAATTGGCAAAGGTATCTGTCAGTGTAGCTGGGAAACTAACCGAAGCATTAGTGGATTCTGGCACGGAAATTACAGTTGTCAAAAGGGACTTAGTTCCTGAAGTTTTAGTCGAAGGTGCTTCTACAATATATTTGAAGGGTATTTTTGGTCCGGCGGTTAAATGTCCTTTAGTGTACGTTCCGTTAAGTCTTGCTACTGGTGGCCAAGTTAATGTGGTGCATCAGCAAGTTTTATGTGCTTTAGCAGATGTTTTGGTGGAGGATATGTTGCTTCCACCGGATATTCTAAACATGTTGGGAGGGGCCCGGAGTGAAGGAAATTCACTGGCTCAGAACTCTCAGGAATTGAGGGGTGATCTGCAGGAGAAAGCACAGGATAGCATTATCTTTGAGAAAACTCAAAGTGAAATTACTTCATGTGGGAATGAAGTGGGAACGGTTAATAATAAGGATGAGGAAGTAACCACTGAGACGGTAAAGGGAAGCATGGTCGCTGATACTTTTCGCTCTGAGCAGGAACAGTGTGTCGAATTAGCAACGGCTTGGAAGCATGCTAAAGAAGGCAAAAGTAACTACTATGAGGTAGACGGTTATCTGTTTCACAGAGACAAAATACTCGGGGAGAGTATTGGGCAACTGGTAATTCCAAAGTGTAGACGCGGTGAGGTACTCAGACTTGCTCATACCTCAGTGTTTAGTTGTCATATGGGTTCTAAAAAGACTCTGGAACGAATCAAGTACTCTTTCTTCCTGGAAGGTATGCGGACGGATGTCAAAAAATTTTGCGACTCATGTAAAGAGTGTCAACTCACTCAGACTGTTAAAACTAGTGACAGAACGCCAATTACGCCTGTCGTGAGGCCTGAATTACCATTTCCGGTAGTGAATGTAGAACTGATAGGTCCAATTGATCCTCCTAGTGCGAAAGGACATAAATACATATTATGTCTGGTTGATCAACATACTAGATGGGGCGAAGCCATACCGTTGACTAGTCTGAATGCTAAGGCAACATGTGAAGCTTTGTTAAGTATATTTTCAAGGACAGGTATTCCTAATGTTATCGCGTCTGATAACGGGACCAATTTCACGGCCGAACTGACTAAAGAGTTTGAAAAACAAATAGGGAGTAGTCCAAGATTCTCTACACCTGGATATCCACAATCAAATGGGTTGGTGGAGAGGTTTAATAGAACTTTAAAAAACATTTGCATAATGTAGTCAGGGAAGAAGGTAGGGGATGGCATTTACAAATTCCCTATGTGCTGTGGGCGTACAGAGAAATACCTCATTCAACCACAGGTGTGTCGCCATTTCAGTTACTCTATGGTAGACCACCACAAGGTCCTTTGTCTATCCTAAAATCTACTTGGACAGGAAAATTTAATAATGTACAATTAAATAGTACTTCCGTTTCCAAATACCTGGAAAATTTAAAATCAAAACTAGAGAAGGCTGCAGAGAAGGCTAAGCTTGTTTCAGCAGTACAACAGGAAAATGCGGCGTATTACCACAATTTAGGATCGTCTAACCGAGTGTACAAAGTTGGAGATCAGGTGATAGTATTAATACCTGATTCGACTAATAAATTATTTGCCAGATGGCAAGGTCCTGCAACCATCGTTGAGAAACGTAATCCCCATTCTTTTTCAGTTAAAATGTCGGATGGTTCTACCAAGCACATTCATCAAAATAAGTTAAAACATTACATAGCTAGTTCTAACTCTATAAATGTCATTTTTGAGGAAGAAAAAGAATTCGGGCATGTTGAAACTTTACCAACCGCTACCAAAGAATCTAAATTTTTCGAAATTCTTGATAATCTTGAAATTAAACATTTAGACAATTCTCAAATAGAAACTCTTAAAAATTTAATCGTAAAATTTAAACGCATCTTTACTAAACCCGTGCAACCAGCTGCGGTTGGCACTCATAAAATTGAACTATTGCCCAATACGGTACAGAAAAAGCCTCATTGTTATAGTGTTCCTATTGCATACAGAAAGGAAGTTGAACGTCAAGTTCAAGAACTTTTAGAATTAGACTTGATAGAACCTTCGGTATCCGAAATTGCTCATCCGATTGTGTGCGTTGCTAAAAAGGATTCTTCAATGAGAATGTGCATTGATTTTAGAGCATTAAATGCAGTCACCAAAGTTCCAGTCTTTCCCATGAAAGATTTGCAAGAACTGATATTCACTGCAGGGTCAGGCCATTGGTTAAGTAGCTTAGATCTTTTAAAGGGATATTGGCAAATAAAAATGGACGAGGAAAGTAAACGGTTGACGGCGTTTGCTACTCATAATGCTGTGTACCAGTGGAAGACTATGCTTTCGGTCTGGCGGGAGCATCTGGTACTTTTCAACGTGAAATGAACCGTGCCTTGAAATCTCATTCAGAGTATGCGCTGGCGTACATGGATGATGTAGTCATTTATTCTAGATCTTTTAAAGAGCATCTGTTTCATTTAAAACTTATACTGACAGAATTAGATGAATTAGGATTTTCTGTACGGCTGGATAAATGTACTTTCGCCACCAAACAAATAAAATATTTAGGCCATATTATAGGTGGGGGTAGACATGGTCCGGATAAAGACAAAATTCTAGCAATACAGAATTTAGCTAGACCTACCACTAAAAAAGAGGTCAGGTCCGTATTAGGATTAATGGGATTTTACCGCACATATATACCAAAATTTGCGGAAATATCCACTTCACTCACGGAATTAACCAAGAAAAATAAGCCAAACAAGGTAGGTTGGGGGGAAGAAGAACAAAACTCGTTTGAGAAACTGAAAGAATTACTCTGTGAGGTAACTAGTCTTGCTACCCCTGATGCCAACTTGCCATTCCAGATACACTGTGATGCGTCTGATAATGGTGTAGGATACTGTTTAACTCAGCAAGATGCTGACGGGTCTTACAAACCAATAGCTTTTGCCAGCCAAAAATTCAACGCTGCACAAAAGAACTGGGCAAGCATTGAGAAAGAGGCTTGGGCAGTGCTATATGGTTTGAATAAATTCGATAAGTGGATTTATGGTGCTAAGGTGGAGATCATATCTGATCACAATCCTCTTAAATATCTGAACCAAACCACTCCTAAAAGTCCAAAGCTAACCCGTTGGGCTCTAGCTCTACAAAGGTGGAATCATTCCATCACACATAGACCTGGTGTACAGCATCGAGGTGCGGACGCTCTATCACGACTGAAATAATTCACCACTTGTAAAAAAAAAAAAAAAAGAAGTTATGTCTGTATTTTTGATATTTGCATATGTATGAAACCAGTATACATGTTATATTAGTTTTTATCTTTTTGAATTTATTTGTTTTTGATTTTGTTAGTAGGTTATAGTGTTTTTGTATATTTATATATTATTCATGAATGTAATAAAATCAGCCACTGTGGGCTAATTTTATGCTTAGGTGGGGCGTGTAAGACATGCCAATTTTGGCAACCCGTCTCACCCCTGAGAGTAACCCCGCTTGCCTAACGGAAGTGGGGGAAGAGAAAGAAGGAGAGAGAGAACTGGCTGAGAGGCAGCAGAGGAAGGTCGCTCTGCTAGATCGTGATGTTGTTTCTTGTAATATTTTCATAATGTTGTGTCGTAATCTGTGCTGTGTCCCTTATGAACCTGTGAATAAAACTTTTGGGACTAAAAAGGAGTGATCACTGTCTCTACGGCTCACACAAAAGAAATCCTACGCCAAAGAAAGGGTTTTTACACAATTAATTCATACGTTAGAGGATGTCATGTTTTTCTTTTTATAAACTTTTTTTTGGTCTTAGCATACGTTTCTATCTATAGATAGATATAGATGTATAGATATGTATGCACTATATATGCACTTTGATATGCACCTTTTATCTTATTCTTTATATTTATTTTAGTTTTTTAGTTTTCGCACACTATTGCCATACATTTCTATGCAGACCTTATTGTTTAAAAATGTATTTCTGAATATTTGATTTTGCATATTTAATTGTTTTGATTAATCCAGAAAGTTTTTATAATGGCCAAATGTAATTATGGAATTCGTTGAATCTGAATTTGTAATTTATGCAGTTAATTTCTGAGAAGGTAGGGCTTATGTAACTTCTACTCAATGCGCAATTTTATAAACTAGAACGAAGAAAGACAGATATGCCCGAAATACTTTAGATTCAATTTATTTTATTTAGTTAAATATTATAATAATTAAACTGCCCGAAAAAGTATATTGAATGCGTAAAATTTGTCTATTATGAAAGAGACCATCCCTTACTTCTATTAACCGCGCGAAAATTGTGGATTCGGCAATTTTTTTTTCTTAATGCATACAGATTTCATTAAATTAACAAAAATTTACATGTTTTAAATAGAAGAATATATAGTTTGTACTATATAAACATGAATATCATACTAATGATACGAATAATCAATACTGATATGAAAAGTCTTGAAAATATTATTTGAATGCTGATCTCTCACCCATCAGATACATAATTTTAGGAGTGACAGAAAATTGAAAGCGAATGGCTTTAGGAAAATTTTATATTTAATAAAAATATTTTATAATTATTAATATATATTGTTAAAATTCCTTTAAATTAAAATTTAATAATTCGCTTCTGAGATTCTTGTTTTTTGAAGAAACTATGATTCGAATACCTGTTACGAGACATTCGCTGTTTAATCATATTAATATTTTCGAATTGAAAGTGATATTTTAAATAGTTGAGAATGATAGTTCTAAAAGTTCTTCCTCCGTCACTCCTCTTTGTGACTAAAATTTCATAATATGTTTAATATTCAATAATCGTCATTCGGAAACAATATTGCACTTTTAAACTAATTAATATGTATTATTTACGAAATGACGAATGCGCTTTTTTTAATTATGGTTTATAAATGATGGATTCAATGCATTAGTTTATAAGGTATGGCTCAGAAAAAATAATAATTAGCCCAAGATATTTTGATAGTTATATGGTTATTCTATGCAAAACATATTTATTATTCAGTTTTTCAAAAATTATGTAAAATTTTAAATTGCTAACTTTAAATTTGTATCATGTTTTCGGAACTCACTTATGAAATTATAAATCATTTACATTAAAATCTTTATTTTAAAATGAAATTATAAATATTTATATAAAATCAGTCTGTTATCAGAAAATAAAAATATCCATCCTCCAACCTAAAAAAATCAATTATAATAGATGCTGTAATTTTTTTTAAATATAATGGTGCTGAAATTCATTGTGAAATAAATTTGATTAATTTGCGAATTTGCTATAGAAAACATTTTCACAAAGGCAAATTTTACTTATTTGATTAACTCTCATGTGAAAATTGAATTAAAAAACACTATAAACATCTTTAAGTTATATTTTATAACAATAATTATCATTTTTATAAAACGTTCGCATTTTTCAAATGACAAATATATATATATATATATATATATATATATATATATATATATATATATATATATATATATATATATATATATATATATATATATATATATATATATATATATATATATATATATATATTTAAATTATAGTATGTAATTAATAGAATAAACGATTTCGATTTAATAGTCTGTGAGGAAAGCTTGATTATTTATAGAATTATTTTTAAAAAAAGATTGATGTCGGGATCTAACTATAATAATAGTAAATAATAATTATTTGTTAATGTTGCACGAATGTAAGATAAACAAATATAGACAGTCTAAAATATGTCTGCTACGATTAAAAAGATATCATTATAGCTAAACATTTTTTTTAAAGTTCATTAGTGACTGTGCATATGAAAAAATATTAAATTCTTGAATAATATTTGTATTAATTTCTCTCTCAATTTTGTAATGTATCTCGGAAATAATTTAAACTGCAGAGGCGAAAAATATCTTGTGTTGCAAATAGTCTTGCCAAAGAAACTAAAACATCGTTTGCTAATAAGCTTCCAATTAAAATAATATATTTGAATACGAAATAGGAAAAATAAAAGCTTAAATTTTTTTACATTTTAAAATTAAACTTTCACTTAATATTTAAATAACTAATTTAAAGACTTCTTTTATCAATCTTTATTGCTTTAATTCGTCCCTTTTGTATTAAATTAAGATTAAAGAAAAAATACAATTTTTGAACTAATAATAATTTTTGCTGCAGGCAATTTCAGGATTTGCAATGGGTAAGAAAGATACTAAGCATACAATGATATGAATTATAAATATTTTTTTGGTAATTATAGAAATAATATATTCTTTGAGAAAATTCTGGAAAATTTAATTGCATTAAGAATAATACTTATGATGAAATAATGAAAGTAATAAAGCATATTTTTGTATTCTTTAAAACTATGCATATGTTGTAATAAAAGACCGAAACTGAAAAATGTCAATGTTCTCCAGAAGTTGTAGACACATAGGAAATACATGGGTGAATGACCGAATATATAGAAATATGTAATAATATAATAATATTTCTATACATTCGGGATTATCACCGATGTTTGCAGATAATCATAGATAACTTCTGGTGAAATCGAAATAAGAAGCCTAATAGAAAAATTATGAATTCTACACATTCTTGCATTTTATTTGATTTCCATTGTTCAGGATGAACCATTCATACATTTTTATTGGATACCTATCATTATAATAGCCGCATAATAGCAAATTATTTCACATTTCATTTTTGGGAACAAATAACATTTTTAGGAACAATAACATTAACCATTCTACTACCATGTCCGAAATTTCTAAGATCTAAAAGGAATCCTTATATTAATTTAATGATGCAAGTTATTATTTCTCAGAGTGCAAAGGGAAAATAAATTTGGAGAAATTTTTAGCCTTGAACATGCCGAAAACAACATTTGAAACGAAAATATTAAAGATGAACTGCAACTTACCAAGTTTTCATATCTAGACCTAACTTAGCATTACCAGTTTTTTATTTTTTTTATGAAAAATTGAGGTCTAGAAAAATAATCTTATTCTGCAAGTACTGAAAATTTTGCAGATCTCAAGAACAATAATTACTGCAGTGCTCATTTTAATGATGTTGTTCATCTACATTTCGCTGATGTTGGTCATGTCTTACAGATGACCAAAATATATTGATATCCGTTACTGGAATAAAATAATCCGAAATACTATCGTCTAGCAGCTTTATACATTTAACCAGTTCTTCGTTTGTAAGGAAAAGTTACTTAGCATTGATACGATTTCTTCTCAAGAAAAATCTCTTAAGGGAGCTGGATGTTAAGAATATACACGGTGTTATTGTAAGAAAGAGGGATTTACGACATAATGCAATTGTATATTCAAAAGATAACTGCCATAAAGGTTGTTTAAAAAATATCATTTTCAATTACATAATTTATAAGTGTAGAAATAAATAAAAATAAGTTGACGTTAAGCATATAATTTCTCAATAGAATTTATTATAATTATTATTATTTCAGATTTAGAATGTTCTGTTCGTCTAAGATACGATCGGTTTATTTACATGTGTTCTTACTTAAACCATCTAATATTTTCCATATACCTTAATGTATTTAAAAAAAGAATGATTTCAAAAACGCATTTTAATTTTAAAGTCAGAAAATAATTGTTTTAGGCCTTCGACACAAATACATGAAGTATAACATCATCTACTGGTGGAAGAGGTAAACAATAATATTTAGCAATAATTTCTTGCGCTAACAAATTTGATATGCGTCAACATTCACACAGGAATATTGATATTTCCTAGAATTCCTTAATGCTAAGTAATGCATTCACTTTTCAACTATTAACAAAATTTGCTATATAATTTTTTTAAAGATTCAAAATAGTTAAAAATATCGGCACCTAAAATTTTCTTTAATTTGCAAACAATTTGTTTACTAATTTATAATCATTAAAAATCTTTCTGCTTTTCAATAAGGCTTATTAAAGAGATTTTCCAACCATTTGAGTGAAAGCATACTTAGCTCTAAATTAAAATTTAAGCCCTTTGGCAACTTTCTATTTCAAATTTAAAATTAGCGAACCAGTATTAATTAGAGCTCAATTATTTGATAATTCCTTTTTAGTACAAAATTCCCATATTACATCAGACATCAGATTATCTGTTTAAGTAAGTTAGAAACGATTATTGCATTACATAAATAATCTGTTGATAAATGATATAATGGAATAGAATTAATTTTAAATTACACAATGAATTGAATATAATTGTAATTATAATCAGTATTAAAATACTCTATCAATTTGATAATTAATTTCATAAAAATTATAAAGAGTTTGCTCTGATATGATATACCTATAGGAAGAATAAAAAGAATGATTTAACGAAGTTAGTATTGAGGTATTATCCATAATAATGATGAAGGGACCCTATACTACAATGAGAAAGCCATTATAGATCCTCTGTTTAAAAGTTCAAAAATTAGAAATTTGATATTGCGTTCTACCTATATCATTTTGAATAGTTAGCATCTTAGGGTCATTGACAAAATCAATTCAGAATGATTCTCTGTAGTTGTTCAGAGAACAAACAAGGTGTAAACATAGGAAGCATCCTGTTAATATGATATTGCTAGTTAATTGATATTCAAATAGTTTAGCATGTAAATGAAATAGTATGTAGTAATTCAAATCTGCCTCAAAAAATGTTTGTATGCGAAATATTTCTCCATAAATTTATAAAAAATGTACATTCAAGTTTAATACATTTATGTTCGTTTTTAACCTAATATTCATTATTAAAAGCAGTAAAAATGCTTTTCTTTCAGCATTATTCTTGAAATAGCATAAAATAATCAATAGCATAAAAACATAAGATCATCATTACTTACTATTGGATCATATATAAAATTTTATATAAAAATAACTAATTATCTACTTTATATAAAAAATAATACTTATTTTCGAAAAAAAATGGGCTTAAATTTATTTATAATGTTTTAATAAAATTTGTATGTATATGAGAATAAATAATTTCTTATGGAAGTAACTTCTTGTTTTCACATATTATTTAATAAAAGACATAAACAATACCAGTTTCTCCCAAGATAAAGAAAATTATAAATTAAAGCCAAAATGAGTCCACCTTTTCTTGGCATTAAATTTCACAACCAATTCATGAAAATAATTATCCCCTAGAAATCACCGAGAGATTTTTCTAGCTGTTTATGCATTTTTTTTTAATTTTAAAGATGAGTTGGAACGATGGAGATTTATTATTGTTATGTATTTCCGAACATTATTAAATTCTTTTCTATGTCATTTTTTTAAAATAAACAATGGTTTAAAAATATAAATGTTTAAGAGTAGCTTTTACTTTTTACAAAAGTTTTACATAGTATAGACATAAAAAGCTATTTATTTATTTGTTTTAGAAGGAAAAATGATAAGTAAATTTTGTCTGTTTTATACTAAAAGTGAATCGAAGCGAAAATCAGTTTATTTATATCATTTTATTAAAATGGAAAATAATTTTCTATCAATAATGTGAAGATTAAAAAAAATCAAAATAGCGAAACTTTTACAAATCCCATATTTAATATTAATTTTAACACTAGAAAAAGAGTGAGACTGAGTTTTTTGAAGAATGAGTTTGATGATTGTCATAACTTGTTATGCTATAGATTGCATTGTTACAGATTGTATATCGTTATAGATTATATGCTTTGTTTTAGATTGTTTATCAAAATACATATAAATTCATTAAATATAAAGAAATAAAATCAAGCAGAAAGGAAATAAATATCATTATTAAAGTTTTTACTTTCCATCCTTTGAATTTTTAAAATAAAGCACAAATCACTTTTTAGTGTATTATTTTTGAAGATATGAACATAGTTTTACATAGGTACTCCTCAACAATTAGCCATCTGACGAGTGTTATGCTTATTTTCCTGTTCGATTAAACCTTCCTTTATTATATCCTATCATCGCTGATTACTTCTCCTTTAAATTGAGTGAATATAATTTTTGGTGACACAAGAACTTTCTCCCCAAGATTTTTGATTATATTTAGCTGCTTTATTAATTAGCTAAGCAAAGCATTAAATTAAGTACAACAGTAAAAACGTACAATGAAGCAATCTCAGATGTTCTTATAGTGATTTGTTTTCATTTGTTTGTTTCAATTTCACGATAAGTAATAAGAGGGTTTGTTGTGCTACTTACCTAAGCGTTTTATGTATATATGGAGAGAGTTTTCATAGCTATTTTTAGTCGAGAAATAAATGTTTGTCCTATTTGTACCATTTATTTTAAAAAATAACAGGAAACGGGTTTAGGAATTTGACAGCAGCATTTGGGGATTGCAAGGTTATTTGCTGGTATGCTTGGGGATTTTTCTTCGTCCCTTATACGATAACATGCGCGCCCAAACACTTCTGTAGAAATAAGTGTGGTATGTAATCAGACTGCCATATAATTAAAAGAGATGGCTTTGGGTAACAATTGAGATATTCATTCACAAACGGTAATCATTATTTTAATCTAAAACACTGTAATTAATATCTAATTCCTAATCACCTCTCGATGTTCAGGTCAGATATGCAAACATATACATTGGATGCTAAAAATAATGCCGACTACTGTTAGCAGGAGAATTTAGTCAGAAAAAGAACCAAACTTCAAACAGAGCGAATGAGACGAGACTTGAGCAAATGAGAAAGAGGTTCCTCTACAATTTTCGCTATGAACAACCATCGTTGGAGCCTGACGGAGTTGCCAACAGAAGGTTCTAAATGAGACGGGCATAATGATTGATGACATAGACCTTCAGAATACCATTCAAACTACAGAATACTATATATATATATTTAGATTCAAATCACCTGTACAAGAACTGCAAAGCTTTAATATTCATGCCGGTTATTAGAAAATTTGCATAATTTTTACTACATGTGCATTTTGAATTATCTTATTCTTAATTACGACATTTTAAAGCATTTCTGCGCAGTTTGGTTCTCTTACAATACTGGGCGCATTTTTAAAAGTGTAATTTCCCATTTAAATTTCCTATTTAAAAATGGAAGCATTATAAATTCACTGAATCTGTTGTTTAAAAAAGTTATGAATTAAAATTTTTCTAAATAAGATTTAAGTACTAAAATCAAATAGGAAATTTTGATTTCTCTAATTTTGTTTTCCAATTAAATTATTTAATTCATGTATCTGAATATCGCAGCCGGTTTCTAATATTATTAATAGCCAAATTTCCATTCCGTATAGTATACATGATATGAACCCATTGATTTGACATCGTTCGACTTTGCAAACTAAATATATATTTATGCATAAACACACACACACACACACACACACACACACACACACACACACACACACACACACACACACACACACACACACACACACACACACACACACACACACACACACACACACACACACACACACACACACACACACACACACATATATATATATATATATATATATATATATATATATATATATATATATATACAGGGTGTTCATTAATTATTGTCGGGGTTTCCGTACCTCATAACTTTCGAAAAAAAATATTACGCAAAAACCGATTACGTATTCGTAAATTACAACTCAAAGAATTTTATTAATATTAAAGTGTAAAGCTTGCACAATTTGCACTTAGTAGGCCTTCAGTTGAAGGCAATTATGTATTCGTAAATTACAACTCAAAGAGTTATGAATACGTAAATTACAACTCAAATAATTATGAATACGTAAATTACAACTCAAAGAATTATATGTTCGTAAATTACAACTCAAAGAATTATTAATACGTAAATTACAACTCAAAGAATTATTAATACGTAAATTACAACTCAAAGAATTATTAATACGTAAATTACAACTCAAAGAATTATGTATTCGTAAAGTACAACTCAAAGAATCGTCTTCAGCTGAATACCTACAAAGTGCAAATTGTGCAAGCTTTACACTTTAGAATCATTAATAAAATTCTTTGAGTTGTAATTTGCGAATACGTAATCGGTTTTTGCGTAATAATTTTTATTCGAAAGTTATGAGGTACGGAAACCCCGACAATAATGAACACCCTGTATATATATATATTGCATGCAAAAAGAAAGATATAGAAGTTTAATTATAATATCAAATCATTAAATCATTAAAGTGACTAATTGCTTATAGATAATTTCAAATTTCGTTTTGAAGTAGAAGTTATATGGAGAAATTTGTAATGGAAATCGATTTTGCTGGGTTTGTTTTAATGGTTTAAAATAGTAGTAACTTTCATTTTTTATCCGCTTTATAATAGCTTTTGGTTGTCCAAAGTTTAATGGAACCCGAAAGGCCCATTAGTAGAAAACCGAACAACAGCACATTGATTTTGGCTATCTACTGAAATCAATACTGCTTTCGTGGATTTTAACTCTTTTTTCCCAAAACATTTTTTTTAGCGAAACTAAATCATTTTATGATTATTTCTAGAGAAAATTCGAATTTCGTTTCTGTAAGAAATGGAAAAAATTGTCATGTATTCGTACTTTTATCAGACTATAGAATAACGATTATATTTTATGTAAATTTAAAAAATCTTTATTAATAGTAAATGCGTGTGTGTTAGGGTTCTGCAGGGCAGATTAGATCTACCAAACTTGGCACCAATATATTTTGGAGGGTTGGAATGGGTACTTTAAAGATATTTTTTAAAAAACATTAAATAAAATGTTAATAAATTAAAAATCAAGAAACATTTAAAAAACTTTTTCTAACATAGCTCCAAAAATATTACAGCATCAAAATTATTTCTGCATCATTTTGAAATTAAAAATATTTCTTTACCATTTTAATAGTCATGCAAATTTTTCCTGAATTTTATTTTTTTGCATAATTTTAAACAATTGATCACAATGTTGTTTTGGAATTAAAACCGTTTTCAATATATCATCGAATATTGCGGGAGCTTATTCGATTGTTGAAAGATAATAGAAGAAACATTCTGTTAATTTATCTTACGAATTAAAAATGAAATTACAATATCGCAAAATTTAGAATATGGACGGACCGACATTTGGGTTATCAATAATATAATTCAAAAATTATAATTTGTAAGATTGGTTAGCAAATTCCTGAACACCCTTCGTATAAGTTAGGTTGATTGGTAAATAAAAAAAAGTGATTTTGATTTAATCGGATTTTCAAAATTTTAGACCAACAATATTTAATTTGTATGCTCTGTAATTTTTTCAATCATTTGTATAGTTTATAAATGCTTGGTTTAGTTTGAATTTGGCCTTTTTCTGGATTAAATTTTTAAATTTTATGTGAGGTTTTTTTTCCACTTTCTATAAATATCTAAAATCAAAATTATCATGATAGCACAAAGTATTTGCCTAAAATAATCCATTTCAATCGAAAAATGTTTATCTCATAACAAATGTAACTTTTTTATTGACATCGTTGAAGTAGATATCCACCTTAATGCTTGAATTATACAGGATGTGGCATGGAATACCTCTCAGAATCAATGCTCTGCAGAGAATCTGGAAATCACAAATATTATTTTCATCACAGTATATTTCAAACTCGGAATTTCTAGAATTCTCCGTTAGTTTAATGAGAATACACGGGAAGATTTATTTAAAAAATGCTAAAAGTTACATTCCATACACAATACATATCAATACAATATAAATCCAACAGTAAAAAAAATCAGCATGTTCAGTGAGGAAAATGGGACCATATTGTATATCTAATATTTGGAGAACTATTGCCTTGCAGATATCGATTAAACAATTTCTTTTTGGAAATGGACCAGGAGGAAGTTAATCTTTATGCTGAAGAATCTGCACTAAGTTTCGTGTTTTCATCTTCGACATTTTGTTTTTCAGTACCCTGTGTTCACCAGCTTGTTTGGATATTATGGGTGGTTTTGCTAAGGTGAAAAGACATAGTTGGACGGTAGTTATTGTCAAATGTTTGATCAAAAATGTTTAGTTATTATTTATAACCTGAACAATACGATACATAAGAGATTAGAGTTTCGCAAAAAGTAATGAGCAATATTGTAAAAAGCGCATGATACTGTTACGAATCTGTGAGGTGGCTTTCCAGCATAGTCGGTTCCACTGGAGGTCCCAGAGCTTGGCGACAAATTTGGCGACTTTGGCACCAAAATAGTTTATGCCCGAAACATCGAGAATTTTCCCAAGAGTTTTCCCACGCCTTAACGTTCCTGATTGGTTGAGGTTTTTAGCCCCGCCTCCTGAGACCTATAAAAGGAGTGGCTCTCAGCTGCCGAGTAGTCGTGAATTGGAGTCGTGGACCAGTGGAGTCGACGGTGAAGAACTCGTCTTCGAGGGACTAGCGGAGCAGCGACGTAGTAGAGCTGCTGTGTATACTGTTGTATGCTGTCTGTGTGCTGCACGTCTCGGCTGAAGATAATCGTCTTTTGTGCTGTATATAGTTGTCGTCTTTCTGCTGTCCTGTGTGTCTTCGTGTAAATAAACGTCGTTGTTTTATTTTCTACTGCCACCTGGTGATTGAGCGTTCTTCACACCATATAACTTCCACTATCCAGACGAACCCCGGAAATTTTGCAACAATACTGTAAGATATGTCATCGATTATTTCAGATATTCTGAATGTCGTATAATATTGTGCATTTTGTTGACAGATACCTCCTTAATGATTTTTGGTATTCTGAATGTCCGACAATGTTATCCATGATATTGCACCTCCACGATGTTTTTCCAATACTCTGAATGATAGACAATACAGTGAAGTTTTCGTAATAATGTTATTGTGTATTTTGTGCTTACAGGGTCAAGATTCCATCTACAGACCTCACACTGATCTCATGAAGCAATTATTCGCTAAACGAAAATAAAATAAAAATCATATAGAGTTGCTTGAAAATTGTGAAACATACCTGAATTTTTCAAATTATTGTTTCTTCGAAAATGATTACAAAGCAAAATACATATTTTAACTTACATCTGTTGATGTTCTAACCATGATCTACCATCTGATGAATATGAATTGAAATGGTGTGGGAATGTAGATAGATAGACTCTTGAAAGAATAATTTAATACATTTTTCATTATTATTCCATTGAACATTAATAATTCAGTTCTTTTTTCATCCCAAATATTCAAATGAAGTAATATACTTGCAAAAAACAATAAAAAACTACAATTGTGTATCTGATATTTCTTGAATTAAAATTTTGAATGATTAAATATATTATGCTCACATTATAAACTATACTTGTTGAGGTTCTGATCATGATTTAAAATGTGATGAGTATGAATAGAATTAGTGTAAGAAGGCAAACAGATTGACCCTTGAAAGAATAAATATTAAATACATTATTCATTATTATTACTTTGAATAGTAATTGTAGGTTTTCATTTCATATCCAGATTTTTGAAATGAAGTAATATCCTTGCAAAAAATAAAAAATAATAATAATCGTATGCACCAGATATTTCTTGCGGTAAAATGTTGGCTGATTAAATATAATATGATCTTTTTATACATAACACTTATTGAGATACTGGTAATAATCTAAAATTTGATGAACATGAATAAAGAAGATATGAGAATGTAGACAGATTGATTCTTGAAACAATAAATATTAAAACTCTTTTTCATTATTATTAAATTCTATAATAATTAAGTCGGTTCTCATTTCATTCCTATATTTTCAAATAAGGATATACCCTTGAAAAAAGTAATAAAAACTACAAACTCATATTTCTTGCTGAAATATTTTGAATGATAAAATATATTATACTTTGAGGTATCGATTATTTTTGATTAATATTTCTATTTCAGTTTATTAAATTGCATTACCGATAATTATTCCGTCACAGTAATTAAATTTTCTTTGACAGAGGAATAAACTTTATTTGAATGTCTCGACATAATATTAAATTAATTTTCTTAGTTTAAAAACAAAGAATCTAACTTGATTAATTTTAGCAGAGAGTGAACGAATGTTCGAAAAAGGAACCGACTAAGAAGCTCCAAAAAAACATTAAATATTATTTGAGTAAAAATGTATTCATTAGTTTTGACTGCAAGGATTTTTTTTTCATTAAATTCATTTGAAAATAGCTGAAATGGAGAAGACCGAATATTTAATTACTGATCATAAAATGCTCTCTTAATAATTCATTTTTTATAACTGCAACCGCATGCCAATTCGAATAAATAGTTAATTTGACTAGTTCCACATACTTAATTTTTTTTCTAATCATTCCTTCTTAATTACCTATACTTAAAAATATTATTAGAAAATCATTTGATAAAAAATCAAGTTAATTATTGAGAAATGAAATATTGAAACTTTGAATTTAATTAGTTTATATATTAAAAGTGTTTCCTCTAAGTGAAGAAACGCTTAGCATTTTTTTTAAAGAATTATATTTTTCTAATTTCATTTGTGTTCAATCTTTTCATCTCAAAATATTCCTTTATACAAAATATTTTTTTTTTTCCTTTTACGTTTAGAAACTTAATGAATGTGATTTTTCTTAACTTAAATTTCAATGAAAAAATGTATTGAATTATATATCAAGACTGGAAAATAATTTTAATTTTAGCAGAGAGAACATTTTTTTTTTCTGAATACAACTAATTATTTTATGGAAATATTAAATGCATATGGCAGTATTTTTCATGTAATTAAAAATTCAATGAATATTTTCAAAGGAATATTATACTATGCAATTTCAATACGTAGGCCAAAAAAAAAAAAAAAAAAGGTATCATTACTTATATTTAAATCTATGCCGTCTGCTGCTCGATATCGCCCCTTTCGACAGGGACCTGATTCAGGCACTTTGGGGCGGTTTATTGAGTTTAAATGACCACTCGTTAAGAAGCACTTTTCACCCCTCAAAGCGCCTGAATCAGGCCATTGTCTAAAGGGGCGATATCGGGTAGTCAGGGTTCATAGGGTCGAAAACATATATATATATATTTTACACTCAAAGTTTTTAATTTTCTATAAAAAAACCTTTTTTCTTGAATCTGCTTTACATTAAATTCTGCAGATGCAAGAAGAAATTTAATTCTGCTCTAGAAAAAATTCTGCATAAAGTTATTTTGTAAATAATTTTATCTCTGAAATACAATAATATTTTGGTATTAGTTAATTAGATGAAAAAGTTAAGCTGTCTTGAAATAATCTCTTCTTCTAATGAAGATGAATATGTGTATATGTGTATTGGCGCTTTCCAGGCTAGGCTCTTTGGCCGTAGTTACCAAATTCGATCCAGATATACTTTGGAGAGCAGGAATGCACCTTGGTGAACTTTTAAAATTTTTTAATTAATTAAAAAATAGATATTGATGTTTTCTCGCAAAGAACTTCCAAAAATATTCCTGTGGAAAAATGTTTTTTGCACATTTTTAAAGTTAAAAAAATTATATTTTTAATTTTGAAAGTTTAATTATTGTAAAATTATTATTCTAGATTTAAAATATATCTTCAGTATATTTTACAAAAGCATTTTCTTTGTTGTGAATGTAACCAAAAACATTCATGCTATTCATCGAATATTTTATGGTATGAATTTCTTCCATTTTTGAAAACTAAAGAAGGATAATGTTTAATATCTATTTGTTTATAAGATAAATAAAAAGTAAAGTCATTATACCACTAAATGTAGAGAAAAATTGGACATAATAGTTCTATATCATAAAAAAGGTATCCATTAAAAAATTCAAATGTATAGTGAACAAAACATATATAAAACTATTAAAATATTACGACCTTAATGTCTGATATTCATGAAAATTCAATTTTATCTAATTGATTTAATTGAAATTGAATATATCCAATATATCCTTGGTAAAACAACTGATAGTCAAGGGAGACTAATATATTATTAAATCGTGTCATTTATTATATATTGTAGATATGTAGAAAGTGGCCAAAGAGAAAGTTGTAAAAACCATCTGAGGAAAGATGACGAAGTCCTCAACGTATCCTGGTCATTTTGCGCTACTGGAAACTCTAAACGTCTTTGATTTCATTGCGAGAATTTTACAAAAATAATATACAAATAAATAGTGATATTGAATATTATGTTGTCTAAGGTTGTCATAAAAGGGATTTTCAAATGAAAAGGTACGAAACGACATTGTAAATATAAATGAAGACTTTATTCAAAGTATACACCATACACAATAGTAGATGTATACACCATAGTATACACCACAGTCCTGTGCACAACCATCCGATTTATTAACGAGACAAAGGATCCCAGAATTCCTTTGCCCTGACTTGACCCATCCTTCACAGCGTCCTTAAATTCGCCGTCAGAATTGAAGCGCTTCCCTTTCAGATGTTTCTTCAGGGGATCAAACACATGAAAATCGCAGGACGACATGTCAGCGTTGCAGGGTGGATGGTCGAGCTGCTCCCACTTGAACTTGGCCAGTTCTGTGTGTGTGACCCTGGAGACGTGCGGACACATGTTATCATGGAACAGAACCACACCCTCCGCGAGTATTCCCGGCCTTTTACACGGCGTAGTCTTCGGAGTGCCTCACAGTACACATCGGAGACAGCGGTTCTTCTGTGCTCGAGTAATTCAACAAGGGGCGGACCTGCCACGTCAATTGAACGGCGCTCTTTATTAGAGCCTCTGCTCTCACCTTCACATGCGGATACCCGCGCGTGCTCCGATCAAAACCGGAGAAGTCTCGTTACGTTCACTCACAGTGGCATAAGCAAATACGTTAATTGTTCCGTTGTTACGATATTTCGTACCTTTTCATTTGAACACCCCTTGTATATAACATAGAATGCTAACTATATTCTTCGTTACTCGAAAAAATCTTACATCTAAAATCTTGAAGATTACAAGACATCAGACAAAATTCATGTACATTATCTTACAAGAGTGTAGCAGTGCACTTTTGTAGTGCAAGCAGTGACTTCCCTGTGTGAAGTTTTTGTTTCCAGTAGTAGGAAGAAAATATAGTATACGTAGGGCGAAGAAATTTCAAAAACACGAAGGATTATTCATTCTACATTTTATCAGTATGTTAACTTGCTCCCATAACTCCTACACACACACACACAAAAAAAAAAATTCAGTTCGATTTCAGATTTCATGGTTGTTTTCTAAAATATTTAATTTGTGTGACGAGTCAGGCATTCTATTTTGAAATTTACAAAAAAGCAGCTGAAAGGAATTGAGTCTTATTTTAACAGCTATCAAATTTAAATTCCGTCCCACGAGAGATTCATAAAGAACAATAAAAATCCTCTGAATCAAGTTTCCTAATTTCCTATTACTTAAGATTTATTAACCCTTAACTGGGAGGTGAAAAATTAGGATTTAACTGGGGAGGAGCGGTCAACGAGACCGCATTTTCTTTACACTCAAATTAAATTTTCTAATAAAAGTGTTAGTATGAAAATCTGTCAATATATTCTACAAATATTTTTCTTGATATATTTTAGAAATTTTTAAAATTATATTATCATTAAAAAATGTAACTGAGTTTGAACATACATTTTCTTCTCGAATCGCATAATACAACAAATATTATTCTTGAAAAAACATACTATTTTTTTATTTTATAAATCATATTTATTTTTCCAGTATGCAAAGGTATATAGAAAATAATATAAGGAAAAATTCAACAATTATATAAAAATAAAAAATAAAAATTGACAATGGGTAAAATTTATCCTTTTTTTTATTGACATCATCGGTTTTCGAGGGCATTTTAAGCATAAGGTTAACTACAAGTATAAAAAAATATATAAATTCTATTCTAAAAATTCAATAAATTCTTCAGATATTTCTCTTGGTATATTAATATATATATATATATATAATTCAAAATACAGTATCACTAGAAATATTAATTACACTTGAGCATACACATCAGAATCAGCCGAATGGGAATTTTTATATATAAAAAAAATTCTGTACAATTATCCTCTTACTAAAATTATTTTCTACTTCATTTAAAAGTCTCTGGAGCTCGGCTTTATAAGGGGATCAATAGGTTAGACGATATTTCGAGGACCAAGTTTTAAAGACATCTGCTAAACGTATAATACTGGAACAATAAAAGAGAGGTGCGTTTTCATAGATATCGAGCAAAGAAATAGCTGGAATATTTAAAAAAAGCATCCGCTGAAGCTGGTAAATAAAGTGCACTTGTAGTGAAGGTCACGAAACAGGAAGCAAAAGAGTCAATCCGTTCCATTGAGCTAAAAATAGAATACGGCTGACCGAAATCCAGCATTAGCGGTCTGACAGACCGCACCTTCTCAGTTAAAGGTTAATTATAAAAATAAATAAAATGTCATAAGTATGGCAAAAATATAAAATTATTTATAATCTTATAATTGAAAAACAAAAATATAGTTTAAATTTTAAAAAAAATATTTCTTCTTTGGGGACTCTCAATAAATCATCATAATTTTTTATGTAGATTGAAGATTCCAGCCATATGGCTGATTGGAAATTGAATTAATGTATTTATGAATTTGAATTTTCTTAGCAGAATCCCTGCAATAAAGAAATATTTTTACAGATTAGATTTTTAAAAAAAATCTATCTATATATTTATATAATAAAAACTAAAAAAAAAGTATATGTATTTCATAAATTCTTTATAATATTTCTATAAATAATTATCAAAAGTTTAAAAAAAACTTAGCATAAATTTATAAGCTGCTATATTATTTTCTGGTAGAAAAATCCATTCAAGCTTTCGCATTTTTTCAAAAGAAAATCCCTTGAAAAAAAAATAAAAACACAGCATTAAATTCAAAGAAATTTCAAAGCCAACAGTTCTGCGATGAGGTTCCCAAATAAGTGACCCCATCTTTCTTTAAATTCGTATTGAACTTCAATTCAGTTCGGAGCAAAGATTACATCATGTGCCTCAGACTTCAGAACCCGAAAGACGCATAATTTTTCTTTACGGAAAGAAAATGTATTTAAGCTTCTAAATGCAATGGAAGGAAGAGAAAAAAGTTTTTATAAGGAAGACAAACAGAAAAACCTGAAAAAGCAAACCAACGGTAATGCCCTTGGGCAATTGAATTTTTGTTCCAACAGATCTCCAGAAAAAAAAAGCTAAAGTGATTATGTCAGCTTTGAAAATTTATTTTTTTACGACTTCTTTTTCACTCTTTGCTTCTTCCGCTCCATTTCTCTGAAAATTGATGCCATATAACTAGAATAAAGATCTACGATGTCAAAGTGCGATTGAAATCTTTGAATGAAATGTTCATGGAAACAGAATTGCTTCAGGCCTGCTTCACAGATTTTGAAAGGTTGCCACTTCAAATACTCAAAATGTTTGAATTTATTTTAAGTGAAAAAAATAAAGCTGGATTCTTATATATTCTGATAGATAAAATGCCGAGGAAGAAATTATTGTTCTCGAACAAAAGTGTTCATTTTTAATATTCAAAATTATAATTAAAATTAAAGCTATTTAACTAGAAGTTATGTCATATAACTAGGATAAAGATCAACAACGTCAAAATGCGATTGAAGTACTAGGATTGAAATTTTCATGGAAACATAATTGTTTCGGGTCTGCTTCACAAATTTCGAAAGGTTGCCACTTCAAATACTTAAATTGTTTGAATTTATTTTAAGTGAAAAAATAAATAAAGCTGCGTTCTTATATATTCTGATAAATGAAAAAAAACTGAGGAAGAAACTATTGTTCTCGAATACAAGTGTTCAAAATTATTCATTTTGTAAAGTTCAAATTCAAAATTATAATTAAAATTAAAGCTATATAACTAGAAGTTGATGCCATATAATTAGAATAAAAATCTACAACTTAAAAATGCGATTGAAGTCATAAGATTGAAATTTTTATGGAAACAGAATTGCTTTGGATCTGCTTCCCAAATTTCGAAAGGTTGCCACTTCAAATACTCAAATAGTTTGAATTTATTTTAAGTAAAAAAAAATGAAGGTGGGTTAGCATTATAAAGTTTACATTTAGCATCTAAAATATTGGTTCTTATCAAATTTTGTAACAAATATCTCGAAGTGGTGAACATCAATCTGCTTGTAAGGGCTATATCTTTGTGTTTTGCATCTCGAAAAAAATGCATCATGACAAATAAGAAATTTAGCATCTTCAGCATATTCCAGCATCTACTTATAAATAAGCAATATTACCAGATATTTTATCAATCTTTCATTTATATTATGTTTTAAAATAATTATTTTTCAAAAACTTTAATAAATAGGGAGTCTGAATTGACCTTAATTAAATGATTACATATTCGTTGACTACCTTAATTTATTTTTTCTGAATGATTTCAGAAAAATAGTAATTGCTATTAAAACCAGTGGTTTGGTTTATATAAATTTTATCTCATACTCTCAATTAAAGATGTTATTTCAACCCATAAAATTATGGATCTTAGGCAAGGTTGTGAATACCCAGATTGTTAATTCTAGAATCCCTCATATAAGAGTTGTGTGCTTAGCATTAGAGTAAAGAAAACATGCATTTGTGCATCAATTTTAGGGCGCTGCTGAACATTAGTTACGGAACATATATTTATGGGATGAGTTTAGCTCTCAATTATTGGCATTATTTTTGTGATCACTAGAGAGTGGTGAATTCATAAATAAGAAAAAGTCGAATATGTTGTAGCGATTGGCGAGAGAGAGTGTCAAATAGCTGTACGAAGATTGGGTTTCTTTTCAGCGTCCTAGGTCACGAATGTAGCGATTGGCGATAGCTAAGACCGAATTCGCAGTATTTGGATTTGTAGCTGAGTAACAAGACCACAAGACAAAAGTAATTACTTTTACCCATTTCTTGTTATCTGGCTTATATATATATATATATATATATATATATATATATATATATATATATATATATATATATATATATATATATATATATATATATATATAGTTTCAGCATAATGTAATTTCAATGCCTTTTTCTCAAACGACTAAAACAAAATTTGACCCAGAATTAAACTTTTCCAAATTTTCTTTATTTAAGACATTTGCTTTTTTTCTTTAATTTTTTGTTGTTTCGTTCGTGCAATTAAAATTACTTCTTTTATAAATTACAAAGATTATATGTTTATTGGAGAGGAAAAAGAAGACAATGTTTAAATAATAAAGCTAATTAAGATTAAAATTCAAAATGCAGATCAAAATAGTATGTTAAATTAATTTAGCATTTCATTACAGCTTTTTACAAATATTCTCGGATTATGTTTCTTTTGTAACCTAAACACGGCTAATACATAACATATTGCAATTTAAAATGTGAAGACGATTTTTTTGGACTTATTTTAGTCAAATAATTACAAAGTTTAAAAGAACATTTTAAGTAATCACATTATTCACAACATTAAAATTTAGCAAAGTTCATAACATTTGATCCATCTACAGCATTATATTTTTGACATTAGTATGACATTATATTTTTGAAACCTGTTATAAACTGTAAAACTTGCAGCTTGCAAGAATGCAACGAATAAATGCTTGTTTGAAAGAAATAAATCCCTAAAATATTTTTTAAAAATATTTTAATGATTCAAAGTTGTCTCACATATTCTGCATAGATATCGAACAATACATTGTACGGTATTCCTGGGTATTTCCCGATTTTCTGAATACCGTGCAATATTATGAAAATATCGTGAACATGTTATTGGGTATTTAGTGTTAATAAGGATTAGGGAAGTGTATATCGGTTGAAATTACTTATAGACGTCTGTGTTTGCAGCGTTCCTGTTCAACAACAAAACCTAACAAAACAAAAAGAGGTTAGGTCATATATCAAAATTCATCATCCCCATTGTATTAAAATTATTTTGCATGCATAAAACCTCCTAAGATTACTTGATTCGGAATATAATTAGAATTTTCAGGATATTTAATGCCGAAAAAAATAACTATCGAAATAACTTATTTTTGTTTTTTGGCTATTAGAAAAGAGAAACATTAAATTAATGGCAATTTTGACGATTTTCGATAGTGTGGTTAATATGCTAAAATAAAAATGTCGTTACTCAGAATCAAGTGAATGGCAGTGAATTGAGTTGCGTCTAATATCATCGGCCTTCCCTTTATCTTATTGATTATAAATGTAAGATAGTTGTTGTTGATATTTTTATGAGTCATGTTCGTTTTGCTTGCAGGGCCCTGATTAGGGGCTCGAGGATCTTTTAGACTTCTATCATTCAATAACAATTTTGTATTACTTTTGTCATTTATTTGAAAGCACTGGGATTGTTTTTTCTTATGTAACTTTTAAAATACAGAATCTTTAACTTTTTCTTGATCTTTCTATTGATATAAGATGATATGGTAATATATTTATATTGTTTTTTTGCTTTATTTTATTATAACTACAGTAAAGCCATGATTTTATCATAATTTACTATTATTATTAATATTTTTTCCATTATGTTTTATAAATTATTGAGTAATATTTTTATAAATTCTTTACTTTGTATTTTTTATGCATATTTTTTTAATAAAATCACAATGTTTTTGTCCCCTGCTACTTTTATCTGGAATTATTCCTTTCGAGTAGTTAGCTACGGCGTAATTGATAATAAATAAACGAACAGCAATGGTTGTTAGGCATTTAGACTAATTAATGATTTTTCAATTTACGAGGAACCGCGTCTTATTAATAGCTCTGAAAACAACTTCTACTACAAAATGAATAATCTTTCCTTTTTTACGTTTGAAAAAAATTATATCAATGTTTCTTGATATTTTATAAAACACTCTTGATATATTTTTTTTTTCTTAAATAGATGGATGTAAAATGTGACTTTTTTATTAAAAAAATTTGAAAATTTGGGCCACGAATTAATTCGAAATGCATTATGTAAATAAAATGCATAAATAATTTTATCGCAACATTAAATTGTATGATGCTGCTATCAGCATGATTAATCGGGTAGTATTTATAACACCCTGTAGTTGAGATAGCTCAATCAATCTCTTTTTTCGGTTATTATCAATATTAATCAATTAATCACATTAACCATAACAATAGAGTGCAATTTGTTTAAAATTTGTTATTCAGAATTTGAATACTGAATAGTGAAGTTTCAAATAAATAAATTAATTTCTGCTACAATAAATTTTAATGTTACTCCTACAATAACTCAATTCTTGAAATAAAAATAATCTAGCATTTTATATATGATGTACAGAAAGTGTAATTAAAATAAAATACCTTTGAGAAATACTTACTTTTAGCTAAATTTCATATATTTAATATTGTATTTACAATAAAGATTTTAAAGGGAGAGAAAGAAATTTGCTTTGTTAAAAAAAATATAATAGAAAAAATAAAATTCAACTAGTTAAATTTGATTTAAAAAGGGTTCTTTTTTGCAAATGTTTTAATACTTCGAAAAACCGCTTTTGTTTTAAAAGATTGATTAAATTTATAGCTTTCGCTATTTTAATTTTCAATACCCAGCTTTTCTTCCGTAGAAAGGATTTTAATATCTATCCTCTTTTGAAAAACAGGAATAAAAATTGCATAACGGATTTAATTAAAAAAGCCAGAAGCGCAATTCAATAAGTAAATTAGTTACTTATTCTTATTAAATGGAGACGTTACAAAAATTATTAAAAAAACGAATTAATAGCAATGTGTTGTAAGATTGATAATTAAATGTACAATACTTGAAAATGAAGGCTCTTGCAAATGAATTTAATAAGGTCCACGGACATGCTTTTCCACCGAATTCATGATAGATGCATTCTTATTTCGCGTTCTTCAATTGTTTACACACTTCCATTTTATCTTAATTAATCCGGAGTCTTTTTTCGATTTCAACATGAATTACTCAATATATATTCTTTATTTCTCAAAAAAAAAAGTTAATTTGATGTTAGTTCTGAGAATCAAAGGGAAATTCATTTCCGAGTCAAGGAATAATTGTGGAAGTGTAATTAAGAAAATGCAATTTAGGGAAATGATACGAATATAATGTTTAAATTTAATTAAAAAAACATTTTAGATATAGCAAGATCTTTTTTTTTGTTTTTTCACACAAAGTTTTATAGAAAGTGTATATTTCCAAAAATACTAAATTGATGTATACATATTGAAAGAGAAGGGCTCATGTCTTTACTCGGTTGAAAATATCATTAATGGGAAATATATCTTAAATAATATTGCATTATCCTGACATTCAATGAAAAATCGGTATTTTTCTTCCTTAGCAATTTTTACTTAGCAATGTATTTTTGTACTATAAATATCAGAAAAGATCTAAAAAATAGAAATAGGGATAAGTTATTTTTCTGTTCTTAAAAAATTAAAGATGCAATCATATTAAAGTAAACAGTCTAAATTAATAATAATCTACAGATGCAATTAATGTTTTCTGTTCATAATGGATTAAAGATCCAATGATAATAAATCAAACTGCCTGCATTAATAGCATTGTAGGTATCGTACTTGTCATAAAATTATGATTTAAATTTATGAGGGCAAAGCCTAAGTGATCTTCGTGTTGCCTCAAAATGAAACATTAATGTTGGATGCATATGAAAGAAATTCCATTTCTTCAGAGATATAAAAATATAGAAAGTAAAATTTCAAGCTCATTATTCATCAGCAATGAGTAATAAGTATTTAAATGTTTAAATTCAACACAATACTAAGTTCTCTGAAACTTCTAAGAACACAAAGGGTTTCGAAACAGATCATCGGATATATTTACTGAAAAAAAACTTAAAATATTATAACAACATAATTTTTGCTAATTATCATACTGGAATCATATGGCTACCTCATTTGACTCAGAAATTAACTATTGAAAAATAACTGCAGAGGACGCCCTATGTGATAAAAATCAGTGTTTTACATTTGCCTGTCATTAGGGTAATTAATATCAACAGTGCTAAATTTTAATGTTGTATATAAGTAAATAATGATCGTATGCATTTTTCAGCAGTTTATTACAAATTTAAGCTTGATGCATTTGTTGGTAAATGTGCTTACAATGATTCTCGTGTCCATAAATACAATATAACGTCACTCAATAAGGAAAACAACCTATCACGGTGTTTCCATCTTTACAGATGTATTATTTTATATTTTAGGAGTATATATTTATAAGATGCGAACAAAGGTTTCATGATCGTTACTAGTAGTAAAATATTCAATCTTATTTTCTGTTGTAAAATTTGCAAAATTAAAATCAGTGGAGATACACGTCCATATATAATATACTGGTTTGTACAAATTTTAATTCATTTTTTTTATTTTCTTAATTTTAGCACTGATTTCAAAATTTTAGCACTTTCAAGATGAGTTCTGCAGTTCTTTTGAAGGCAAAATAATATCTCTCCTACTTGTCTACTATGGTATATGGGATAAAAAAAAAAGTATTGTTTCACTAAAGCAGCAGGAAAAAAAATCATAAAATTTGCACAGAAATAAATTTTAATTTGATTTTACTTCTCGTACATTTGCTTCAAGATTCACTTTTCTTCCACCCAATTTTACTTTCAATATTTTGGGAACAGATTAATTATAAAGTAAGTGAAATTTCCATCTGAAGTTTAAATATTATTATTTGTTTCTGCATTTGATGCATTTTTAGATTCCTTCTGCTCCTAAGTTCATAGAAAAGCATAAATTGACAATCGAAAACTAAACTCGGCCACCTCAGCAAGTTTCTAACGCTTAGTTTTTTGCTCTGAAGATTCAATAAAAATTTATGTAATGTTTCGAATTATTTGGGGTTTTTTTGGTCCGAGACAGTAATCTGCATTCAGTTTGGAAAATATTAATGATACAAAATTTAGTAAAATATGACATATTAATAGCTTAATTTAAAAAAAAATTCTATAAAATTATATGCATTTTGAACCCTTTCAATATAGTGATAGTGAGTTACTAGGAGCAATTCGCTATTTACATTCATTTTCTTTTTCCTTCATGATAATTTTTATACAGTTCACCATTATCCCTAAATCATGCCATGTTTGATGTACATGATTAAAAGCATAGTTTAAAATGATTTAAAGTACGAATCACTGAGGATCGTGCTATAACATTTGGTAATGAATTAATATTTTTGATAGTAGATGCGTATTCAAAGAAAGGGTTTTAGAAAATTTTGATAAGATTTTAATCGAAAATTAATGAATATGTTAGCGTTCTGTTTCACAATATTTAGAGAATATAACTGCATGAAACAGTTCTTTCACTAATTAATATGCAAGAGATTAACTCTCTACCGATAGTTTTTTTTTCTGTCCAAAAGTTTTCAAAAATTATAATAAATTTTTAAACGATTTTTAATAAATTAACCCTTAACTGAGGGAGTGCGGTATCTCAGGCCGCTAATTTAGGAAAAAATACGGAATGAGAACAAATGTTATAAAATGGGAACCACTTCCCACTAACAGGCACAAGGGGTGATGAAGATCTTGTAAAAAAGAAATAATAATTATATTTAATATACTGTTTCGTATTTTGAAAATTTAAATCAAATAAAAAATTCATTTTAAAATTAAACATAAATTTTTCGCTTGAATAAGATATACAGACCTTTAATTTACAAAAACAAATTGAAAACTCCAGAATTTGAATTTCAAATTTGTCTTCACGAGTTTAACATCTTAAATTGAAGAAATGAAGTTATCAATGAAATCAATGAAGTTAAAATAACATATAATCGATACTAAGAGGAAACGTATATGCCTTATGATCGATATCAATTATATGAAAATGTTTTATATTTATAAGAATATCACAATACATTTTAGTAAATTTTATTATTTATAAATGAACCCTTGTTTATTGAATTTATTTACTTTTTGCTAGAATTACATTAGCAAATTATGAAAAACATATTTTGTTTTTAAACTCAATGCTATTAATGTAGCCATTAACTTCAATTCAAAGGCAACATGTAAATCATTTACTTTTAAAACTGTCCGAATGATTTTCAATAAATTTTTACAGTTTTAAGGAAATCATTCTTTAATTATAGCGGTTTTTTTATAAACTTTTCGTTCTTGAAATAAAATAATATATATTGAGTGAAATGTTTTTCTAGTGTTTTGACCAATAAAAATTATTAAACAAATTAGAAAGTAAAATCTTTTAACTAAAATTAAATGAGGAAAAGAAAAAGCTTTACGAAATAGTTCTGAAAGAATGATAGAGATGCCCGGATACACCAGTTAATTTGATCCAACAGATTATTGTGACATCCATGAAATTAATGTCGTGTTTCTTCCACAAAAATGTACTCAGTCATAGCAGAGAGAAACGTAAGATAAAAAAAGAGAATGAAACAATACGAAAACGAAAAGAAATGAGAGAAAATGTAACATCTGGTCGGGAAAACCATTTGTTCAGGTGCAGGCCTGCGTGAAGCCGTAGATGGCGGTCTATTTGAAGCTGCGAAGAAAAAAAAAATTAAATCGGTCACTTCTCAGCGAAATTTATCAGAAACTTGTCTGAAATGATTGTTGATATGTGTTCTTTTTCTTTTCTCTTTATAAATAAAGGCTCGTTGAAAACTAAATGAAATAAATTTAGAATACGATTGAAAATGTAAACTTAAAGAAGTAATAAAGATAAAGTGAATATTTTATTGTTTCTTTGATGCATATTCAAATAAAAGAACTTTTTAATTAAATGACAATATTTGTGAGTTTGAAATTCGCTGTACTGCAAAATAAGTTCTTGTGATTTCATACAATCCGAAATGGATGCGAAGAGGATGTATCAATTTATTATCTTATAAATTGAAAGAAAAATGATGCCATAAAACTAAAGCCAATTGT
Organism: Argiope bruennichi; assembly: GCF_947563725.1. Taxonomy (NCBI): domain Eukaryota; kingdom Metazoa; phylum Arthropoda; class Arachnida; order Araneae; family Araneidae; genus Argiope; species Argiope bruennichi. The sequence goes on along the minus strand of NC_079155.1, from coordinate 58,715,921 downwards.
TTTAAACTAAAATTTCTCAAATTTAAACTACAAAAATGACACACATATACCAATCTATATAATTTTATACATATTTAGCGTTGATTGCTTTATAACGAAATACGTTAAGAATAACAAATAAGGAAATTCCTTATAAAATGAAAACGTTTCTATATGTAAAAGTAAATGATTAATTGCTTTAAAACTAGAAATTAAAATCGATCAATATCTTTTTATAAAATACCTTCAAGATTTAGTTATTTATATTTATTACTTTTGATATTCTACGTGAATATATCTTCTAAAAATAAGGTTTGTTTTTATTTATAAATAATTTTCTCTCAATATTATATTTTTGAATATTTATGTGGTGTTTTCTTTTCAAGCTAACATCAGAAATACCCCAACAGATTAGATTCTTTTGCAAATAAACAATGAGCGCAATCAAATAACAAAGTAATTAGATAATCAAAATGCAAAGAATTCAACCATTTAATGTAAGAAAAGGCCAGGTAAAAAGAAATTGCATTGCAGAGATATAAAATACCCTGAGAAATTTCGATTATTATTTAGGAAATGATTTGAAAAAAATAAATGAACATTTTAAATAGATGAAAATAAAAGTCAATCCTGTTCTTTTTTCATTTCAAAAATAATTCCCCTTTTGTGAATCATTTTTTCTTTCACAAAAATTTCATTTCAAAGTGTGAATTATTTTCATATGGAAAAAAGGGGAGAAATATAATCTTAAACTGGTATTTGTTTTATTTTATTATTTAGGAAATGCCTAATATGTTAATCATTTCATCAGAAAATTAGAAATAGTAAATATCTATTCATTTTACCTTAATGAATATACGTAACGTGCAACTTTATCGATATATGTTGTGAATTTCAATTAATGAATTGCCTGGAATAGATTAAAATTGCATAATAAGCTATCCTGTAAATATTTAACTTTATTTTTACCAGTACAAAATAAACTCTGTCTATTTTTTCAGAAGTATACATTTATTATCTTATTAGAAACAAACAATATAAGGAGATAATAATCAGCAAAGAAGGTACTGGTAAACGGGAACAACGGTTTTAAAAAGAACATTTTATTCACAATTTGAAAGCATTTAAAGACACGCTGTTAAAATAGTTTGATTGTTTCTTTTGTATTATCATTTGCATATATTTAGTTGGAAAAAATTTATAGTAGTACTAATTTTATATCATTTAAAATAATCACAAAATGGACACATAATTCAATCGGTTGTGTTAAGAAACAAAGGGATATTTTTGGATTATTTTTTAGCATAAAATGCGATCAATTCTATATTTCGAGTTTTTATTCAATCATTTTTATGAACACCGAAACTACTTCTTTAAATATGGGATATTAGTATAATATTATACCAATAATGCTTATATTTTAATAAATATCATCGATTATGCACACTTAATTCGAAATTTCTGACCTGAATTTAGTGAAGTATATAAGAATTTAACATTTTAACCGCTAAGAAAAATGTAAATGGAAAGAAACAGGATATATTTTTTAAGCATGAAAAAGCTAATAACTTTGAGTTTATTTTTAAAATTAACATTCTTTACGAAAAGGATACAAATAATTTTACTAAAAAAAATAATTTTCCAAATTTGTTCAGGTAATACATTTGTTTATTTGACATTCATCAATACTGATAATTATTAAACATAATTCTCACTCTAAATCAGTTTACATAATAACCAATTCATGATAAATATCTGTCTTTCCACTACTGAATGGTAGCAGGATCTCTAGTGAATTCTGTAGTTGATTGGACACCGGAGCTTCACCTCTTCAACCATTGAAACTTCAGCACAGAGGCGATACAATTTATTCTATTACGAACTTCATTAGCTTCCATGTGATAGCAGCTGCGATCCTCCAGATTTAATTCATTGTATTCGATAAGCCAAATAGGAATTATATGAGTCGGAGTAATTGTTATATATTCTAATTAGAAGTATAAACAACTTCATATAGATATTAAACCGTTACTTGCTTCAGAACGAAAAGAGATTCAATCACAATTTTAAAAATTACTTAAAATTTTTACTTTTTGAATATTTATTATAGAGAACAAGTTATTAAATTTGAATTCGGCATTTGTGTTCATTTGTGGTAAGGTGAATGTATGCAGTACAAAGAAATTGAATAATATCTACTATTATTTTGATATGTGCTTAATAACTCATATAAAAAGAAATAAATACTGAGATATATATGTATATACTAACCTACTTGTTTCTTTTAATTTGAACAATAATTTCAAGGATTTTTTTTTTAATTTTGAAATTTTTGAGCATTTAGGGTTCAGCCTTCATTATTATTTAATTTTCGCTATTCATATCTTTATATAAATAATAAATAAAGCAAAAACTAAAAATATCTCAAATATTTTTTCGCTGCACCTTTTCTCATTTTTCTGAACACAAAAACGTTCTAAAAAACAAAATATGAGAGTCAATTATAGTTTCAAACCTTTATTTTTCCCCTTTCCACATTCTCAAACATTGTATTAAATTAGTGTCATTACTTTTGTTCATATCCTAATTAGAATCCTAATAATTTTGATTTAATCAATGTCAATCCATGTTACATATCCTCACTCAACAACCGACCCATAAATATTGGTATTTCTACTCATACAGCATCCACACATATTGACCACTCCACAAAACATTTCAAACAAATATCTGAAAATTCAACTTTTATATATTCTAACACGTTTGCATTATATTAGTGCCATTGCGCTTATTCATATCCTAATTAGAATCCTAATAATTTTGATATAATCATTGTCAATCCATGTTATATACCCTCACTCAGCAACAGCAACCAACCCATTAATATTTTTATTTCTACTCATACAGCATCCACATATATTGATCACCCCACAAAACATTTCAAACAAATATCTGAAAATTCAACTTTCATGTATTCTAACACTTCATCTAAAACTTTTCACCTCACAGCTTTTATATTTATATTAGCACGTCTAATATAAAGCTTAAAAAATTATTAACTTCAAATGCTTTAATTTGAGATGGACGGCGTGCGCATTGAATTCTAAAGGGGTAGAACAAACGTCGCCAGCTGGCTAATGAAAACTATGCGTGAATAACTGAATCACCTCTACTGTGAAGTTTGAACAGTTGAAGAGGCTTGATCTAGTGAAGTCCTCACTGTTTGACCAGCTGCTGAATTCACTGGAACGCCTACAGCTGCCAGTTCTGGAGTAAATAGATATTTATCAAGTGTTGATGATGGAGATTAAATTGGCAGCGCCAGATGGGGTGTAGAAAACAAATGTCCTCTGGCTGAGCATATGTGCTGCAGACAAAGGATAATATAAAAAATCGCTTTGAATAAAATTTGGCATAAAATTTTGTATTCCATTAGGATATTTTTCACACCCTTTCATAAGCGTTAGAGAAAGAATAGAAAATTTTCTACTTGGAACGAAATGCTGGATTCAAATTATAATGTTTTCTGAGGATTCACATGATTTATATAAATTCTTCATTTTGCGATAAGTGGAAAATGAGTTGAAGAAAAACCGATGTGATTTGCAATGACATATATTAAGATTAAATATATTCTTTAAATCTTTTTATTATAACCTTTTAGTACTATGGTTTATGGAATAAAATTATTTTATTGATGGCATATTAAGAAACTGGCGTAGTTGCTTAACATATTTAATATGTTGGTTAAATTTGCAAATTATCTCATGATTTGAAATAATTTATTTGAATAACAATTAATTCAAATTCATTCATTCAAATAATTCATTTGAAATGATTCATTTTGAAGTCAAATAGTAACATAATTCTTCTCGGGCTTTTCTAATAACTTCAAATCGTCATCACAAAATTATTTTATTTTGCAAAAGGATAATATAAATGTATTTGAATTAAAATTAAATATTTTCCGTATTATAATAAAGCATGTATTATTAAATTGTAGAATATTTATAATACCTAATTTTTAGAAAATACAAAAAAGACATTTGGTTTTATAGATAATACATAGAATCATATTGCATATAAACTTATTTTATATATGTACAATTTTACATTGATTTAAGCATTACATGTGCTCTAATTTTTATTCCTTTGAATTTATTTCTCAATTCAATCCAAAGCGGGTTAAAGTAGTAAATGCTTCTTTATCATAAATAATGTATGAAACATGCAATCATATATTTTTAATTCTTAATTAAAGATTCTTATAATATTTAAGAAAAATAAAGATACATTATTTAAGATTTTAAAAAAATCAAACTTTTGTATAAAATGTAAGTTTGCTCATAAATATATGACTTTTTTTAATTTATGTTACCTATTAATTATAATTTATTTTAGGCAAAATTTATATATATTACCTGAGGATATTATATATATACCCTGGATTCTTTTTTAGGGGGTTGGTTGTCCCTCTAATAAATTTTTCTATGCTTCAATAAATAATAAATGCTAAAGGGATATAAATGAATATATACAGAAAATTTATTTACTTACTTTAACTTTCTTTAGTTGTGACTGGAAATGCTTATATACAGAAATGCATATATGGAGATATTATGCATGGCATAAAAAGTATCGAAAATGATTTAATTAATGAAGTCTGTTCACTCCAAAGTAGAAGATAAAACTAAACTCAAGGCAAATTATAGCAAATATGAAAATTTAATAAAACTCTGTTAACAATTAAGTTTTAAAATATCCATATTATTAAAATTTAAATAGCCATCTTGTCTGGTGATTCACTGTTAAAATTTCCACATCATTATACCAAATAAATAAATTTATTTTATTTATTATTTTAGTTGCTTTATCTAAATATGAATTAATTACTTCGTACTTACAAATTTACACACTATTTTAATAAATTATTTGCTGTTGGGGAAATGATTTGCTGGTTGAGGACCCTTTTTAGGTGTATTTCCTTTAGAATAAAATGACCAAAATCTTGATATATTAGAAACAGATAACTTTATTTATAATTATGATTTAGAAAAGGCTGCTTCTGGATGAAAAGCTGAAACATTTTGACTCTTGATTAGGTTTTTAACGAATAACAGAGTTCCAATTGCACCAGGGATAACGAGAGAATAAATTTTAAAAATAACATTTAATAGGATGAACGCATTTTCAAAAATTATTTACAGTTACAACATTCTTACTTTACGAACTACTTCTAAAATTACAGTATTGTTTGTAGTCATAGCGTCATACACAGTAGTCGATTTACGTTAAATTGATTAGAATTCTTGCACACACAAACAGTTTATTTTTGACATTCATGACGAGGACATGAAATAAAAATAACTTTGACAGCAGCATAATGCAACTATGGATATCTGATTAATTTAAACAACATTGCCATTCATAAAGAAACTAATTTGATGGCATCAGAAATTAAACTGATTTCCACACAAAATATAATAAAATTAAATACATACAAAAATACAATAAAAGTAAATATACGCAAAAAAAGTATACACAAGTTATAATAAAAATAAATATTATTAAAATAGAAATACTATCAAAATAGAAACACATCCAAACACACATATTAAAAAACACAGGCACGCTACCAATCGATAGATCTGCATATCAATTGCAGTTATCGTATCGACGGTGTCATATAGCTCCGATAAAAGTTGCAGAATTTAGATGCCAGTAAAGTGATTAACTCAAAGAAATGACTAAGAATATTTAAGAACGGATGTTTCAAATCTTATAACAAAAAGTAAGAAAGGAAATACGAATTTAGAAATTATATACAAGTTATTTCGTTAATTAAAAACATAAATTCCTAACAAAAGAAATAAAAAAATAATAATTAGTTCTAATCAATAAGAATCGTATTTTGATTCAGCTGAACATTATGGCATTTATGAAATTAATATCGCATTTAATCACTAAAAGCTGCTCGATTGTAAAAGAGGGAAAAAATTAGAAAAAAAAAGTGTGAGTAAAACAAGATGACATCCAAAAGGAATGAAGAGAAAATGTAACATCTGGTTGGGAAAACCATTTGTTCAAGTGCGAGCCTTTATGAAGTCATCATTGGAACAGAACTACAAGCTGTATGGAAAATAAATGAAAAGCCACTATTTCTGAGCGACATTTATCAGAAACATGTCTGAAATGTGTGCTGTTCTCTAATTTTTTGTCTTTTATTTTCTTTCTTGCTACAAAAAAATGACTGAAGAATCGTATAATAGTACAATGAAAAATGCGAATTTAGATTAAGATATATGTTTTGTTTTGAATGTGTTGTTTTCGTTTTTGGTTATTCGAGATGAATAAAAATTCAACTTAAATAAGAAGTTCTATAAACTTGGAAAGTAAACAAGCATCTTTTGTTCCAGAAAGAGTATAAAAATGTCTGTGTTAGAAAGTTTTCTTTAAAAATATTTTCTGTCGTTGAAAAAACATTTATTCTTGTATTTAGCTCGAACGAAACAAGTGAATATAATGAATTTTAATTAATTTTCGGATCTGCTTAAATTAATTTATGTAAATTCATAGAAAAATGCTATTTATTATAACTCATTTCATAACAATATAATAAATATTTTCATATTTCAAAAACTTAATAAAGTCATTTTTTTTCAGCTTTAAAAAATGTGTGAATTTCTCCTTAAAGCTCAAGGTAAAATAATGGACATCAATACTTTATTTAATGCGAAATATATCAAGTAACAATAAAGGCATGTTATTACTTGAGAAAGTGGAATATATTTGAAAATAATAACATAAAACAATAATACAGTATGTACCAAAATATACAGTACTGAAATGAAACGATGAACAAAATTACATTATTGTCATCTGTGAGTTTATTTTTCCTAAAAAGGAATTACATACACATTATTAGAGTGTTGATTTGCCGCGGTATGCGTAGTATAAGTGTTCAAAGTGTGTACCACCTCGCTGTAAACAGTGTTCATATCGTTCCCGTAGATTCTCAAACATATCCTGAAACAAAGGTTGCTGCAGACTCCTTCGAAATAGATGATTTTCTCACGTAATGCAGGCACAATTCTTCGTGGATTTTCACAGTTGAACATACTCTACTTTAACATTCCCCATCTACATTAATCGAAACAGTTACTGGTCAACCAGACTTCTTCTACCGTTGACACAGTACACTATCAGATCGGAAAAATTTCATAACAATAGACAGCATAGCTGTGTTACTTATTAACGTGCCGGCGTCCTGGCATAGGGGTAGCGCGTCTTCCCCGTGATCTGGGCGTCCCGGTTTCGAGTCCCGGTTTGGGCATGGTTGTTCTTTTGTTGTTCTATCTGTGAGATGTGTGAATGCGCCCTCCTGTAAAAAGGGGTGGTGCAAGCGAATGAGTGATGCGTGAGTGGCAAAGTCGTACTCTTGGCCCTAGTTGGCGCTGCTATAAAAAATAAGAGACGTTTCCCTCAGGCTTAAATCGCTGTCTTCGTAACAGCGGGCTTGTCAGTGGCAAGTGCCATAAGAAACAAACAAACAAACTTGTTAACGTCTTATTAAACATCTCTTAGAATTGTTCTGCCACCTTTTTCAAACTCGGTCCACCATCAAGCCCGCTTCCGTAGGAGCGGAAATAATGCTCAGCTATAAATACTTTTTCCTTCTTTGACCCATTTCCAACAACAACTGTGCAACACAACTTCCTTTTCACTACTGAAGAGATGTGTAGCTGGAGCTATGCCTCGTCGACAAACCCAATCACATGTTCGATATGCGCTAGTTTCATTTATTATACATTTTGGCGTATACCGTATTATTGCTGATGAATTACTTTTATTTCTGATTTTTCAGCAGTGCTAATTTTTATGGTACTTGATACAGCAACTTGGATATCCTTCCGAATAGTAATAATAGCTGTAAGTTTAAGAGAAAGAACTATGGAAAAGTATTTTATTTATTTATTTAAATTATGCATATTTTTTCACAATTTTCTTCATTCATTTAAAGAAATATGAAAAAATAATAGAAACAAATAAGCGAAATAAGAAATACATAATGAATATATATTAAGGCAAAGAATATTTATAAATTTTAAATAGATTAGAATAAATATTTGATATATATGAAACATTTCTTTGATTTATAAATAAAAGTGCAATCTAACTTAATAGTTAGTAGCTACAAGAACATATCAATAAATTTTATTTTAAGAAGCAGTTTTAAAGATTTGAATAAGACCTGTATTATAGGTTATCGACTGATTACTCCTACCCGCCTAAAGGCACACGGATAAATTGAAAACGGAAAATCTGAACGACTGGACCGATATCAACATTGGCGGGAACCGCGGTTGAGTCTGTAGGGTCATCACCGACACTGTACAACCCTTCCCTAAGGTAGTGCGTCCCGTCATCGATGGGAGGAGCCAGACCCCCACCTTTTCGTATATCCACAGGAGTGGCGAGAACTAACCACCATGCCTGAAGCCTCTCATCTTCAATTACGAGGAGTCCAAAAACTTTGTGATAAATAAATGCAAATTTTCTACGTAAAAAAAACTTTATTTCAAATATTTTTCTTTAACATAATTCCGATATCACAAAGTTAATCAATGCCTTAATCAAATCAATGTTAATCAAAATACCTTATTTAGCATTTGTGTAATTCTGATCTTCTTTCAGAAAGTTATTTACGTTTGCCATTATTCATTATATATTTGGGTAAAAATTTTATGATGGAAAAAAAAATTGTTGAAACATATACAGATGGCTGTCATTCTTATTAAATGCACATTTTTCTGTTGAGAATGATCGGTTGATGTTGAGATATTTTTGGGCCCCTTATTTATATGCATACATTCGTTTACTATCTTACCATAAACAAATATATGAAAAACAAACAACGATGTTATCTGTTATTTGTTTTGAAATTGAAGTAAAGGTTTAAGAAACTCATTTTGTTTGGTAATTAGCAAAAAAACTTTCCTTTTGACTTTTAAATTAAAAAAAGATACAAGGAATGTGATTTAAAGAAACTTTTTAAAACTAAACGTCATGGGAAATTTCATTTTTGTTATAGTATTTGTAATAGCATATTATTTTGCCTTAGCATTTGAAGCAAAATTAATATTCCGAACAATTTTACGTGATCATTATCATCGCCTATTTTTATAACTTCGTTCTTTTTTACTCTTCTCCTATACGTATTTTGTAACTGGCCATTTCTAAAGTATACTATTTCGATAAAATTTAATTACTTAACATATTATTCATTTGCTCCTATAAAGATTTTAAGATCATATTTCTGTTCTTAATTTTCTATTTGTTAGGAAATACTTTATTCACTAAAGAGAACTCTTACCTTTTGTCTATCATTTATTTCAATTATAACTTATCAATTATACAAGTATTAAAGTATTGTTATTTTGTATCAATTATCGCTTATTTTCAATTAATAATTCATACGTATTTGCAAAAATTTTACAGCTTGCATTTATAATTAAACAGATAAAATATATTATGAAAATGAAGTGAAGAACAATTAATTCAACGTTAAAATTAGTAATATACATACATATAAAGAATAATATAATAATAATATAATAAATATACATATAAATTATTAGTCCTTTATATGACGTTAAACTTTGAAGCATATTTTCAGTTTTTGATACTATTTTCTTGTATTCATGACTTTATATTTTAACATAGAATACTAAACAGAAATATATATAAAATATACTTGCAATATTTTAAGCAGCATATTTAGATCAAATTTGATAAACATGACCAAGTATTAATGAAAGATTGTTGCAGATACAGCTATTTTCAACCAATTAACTACAGCCTAATCACTTACACAATGAAAGCCTATGTTACATTCCATATCTAGTACTAAGCAAATATAACCTTTATTAACTACGCTTTACAAATTTCTATTCACTTCTGAATTGACAGCAACTGGTTATCAAGTGAATACAGAAAGTGGTTGAGCACTGGGATTTTCATCAGATTCGGTCTCTTCAACCATTCAAAATTCGTAGCCTATTTAATTATTCGTGCGGAAGTTTCATTAGCCTGCAAGCAACGGTGGTTTCTCTCGCTTAAAATGCGATACGCTCATGGTTTTAAATATGAATTATAGACTTCTAGGGCATTAATTTTATATGCTTTAAATGAGATGCTTGTTTAAAATTTTTCCAGAGGATTAGAAATCCAAACTTCTATTTTAATGTCTAGCACCTGAGACATGTTTGTGTTGTACAAATAAAATTAATCATGAATAGAAATTAGTAGCGGCGTAGCAAACTAAACATTTTATTTCCTTTTTCTTAATATCTCAGAAGAGGTCTGAATTTTTATTATGTTGATTCAGTATATTTTCGTTTCACTGGTAGTTTGAAGTTGTATTTATTATTCTCTTTCAATATGTATTTGACAATGCATGTTTCTTATATTAGAACATCACTCTTTGGTTCGATCCGTTTTAATATTAGTTTTGATTTCAATGTTTGTAGTTATTAGTTCATAGAACTTCAAGGAAAAAAATCAATTTCCGAAAATATTTAGGCATCTACGCCTAGTTATAACGATATTAAAATGACTTGCAGTCCGTAAGAAAGAAAACATTTAACTTTGCACAGTAAATGACTGAACTTCGTAAAGTCCTTAGCACTTATATTTAGGATTATCTAGGTGCTTCATACAAATAACCGTTTAATCTAAATCTTTTCTTTTTAAGAATAGTTATCCTGTAATCAAGTAAAATTAGAGTGCATATCATATGAAATGATTTTTTTCATTTCCGTAAAAAAAGAACTGGAAATCTATTATAGATGTTAAAAACTGACATAGCTCTATATATGCAAATTTTCAAAGAAATTCGACTTAGATTTCTAAATTCATTAAACAAAAAAAATGCTTATTTAACTATCAAAAAATGCTTATCTAATTTTGTAAATTTCCTTATTTTGATTTAAAATTAAATTTCTATTCATTTTTCTTCAATATTACCATTTTTAACTTCAAAGGAAAATTAATAAAATAGTTAAATTAATAAATACAGAGTGAATTACCTATGCAGCAAAACAAAGAAAACTTTATGGTGAGTAGTATCCATAATAAGTTATTTGTCTTCATTACATTTTTTCATTAACAAAATGTGAATACTACTACAAGTTCATTGCTCTCATTTTCGTAATCTCATAAATAAAGGCATTTCCTTTTGTTAATCCCCTACGGACAGTTATAAGTTGCTAACGTGACTGCGTAAATCCATCCCTCCGGACCAATACTTCTCCTTTTCATACCCGTAATCACTCCCACGCAATTTGCTCGTTTTCATTAACCTCTAAAAGCAAGCAAACGTGTTGGCTGTCTTAAAACTCGCCAGCCGGAAAGAAAGGTTTGTGTTGGCGCCTTACACTTGTTGCAAGATTTCGCATACTGGCGTAGAATGAATGTGGTTTGAAAGGTGGCTTTTCGCTCGACACAACATTGCAATTTGGGCTTTCGTGTCAACATATCGGAAATCTAATCCTAATGTTTCCTCTCCAGAATAAGATTGTGCAGTTAATAAATGAATATGTATAGCTCGTTTAATCTGATTGCATTTATAGGGTAATTTATATCCCGCCTTGTTAGGAAAGAGATTTTCATTGGTTTTCAATCGGTTCCTGCAGAAAAAAGAAGGGGAAAGGCCAAGAAGAAGTTTTGATACTTTGTTGAGGAAATTAATATTTGAAATTCATTAAAGAATTGAAGCAATGATTGATTTAATAATGACTTTTAAAATTTAAACGTCTGAGGAAGGAATGTTTTGAAGAATCGTTAATTAATATTAGAAATGTCAAATCTATTATTAAGATAAATAAGACTCAATAATTTGATTATTAAATAAGTAAGTTATTTTATGTTTTATTATAAAAATTTTTACCCAGTCTTTCTAAAAAAAAACAAAAAACAAAACAAAAAAAAACATTTACTTTGAAAATGCGACTTTTACCTCATTATGGCATTTTAATGAGATGATCAGTCAATATATATGGGAAAGATTGTCCTATTTAATGGTTTAATAAATTTCAATCCTAAATATTATATTACATTAAATTATTTTTATGATTTTCTTTTGGTCATATCTATTACTAGAAGCCCCCATGCTATAATTTTCAATTTGCTATGTTCCTTCATGCGAAATGAAATTAGAATGAAAATATATACAGGAAATTAATCATATATATTAAACAATCGACGTTTCTCAATCAACAATTTTTAGCCTCGCATTCATTATTATTATTTTTTTTTTTCATTTGGACTAAAAAAACTCAGATCCTCAAATTCTTATTCTAAAATGTTGATTTTAATATAGTAAACTAATAGAAATTCGTAATAATGCTTGCTTCAAAACTGTTTCAAAGTAAGGGAAAAGCTTTTACAGGTAGTTTCAAAGAATACTGAATGGATGCCTTGGCAACATTTGGCAACTTGCAACAAAAATGAAGAACTCAAAGAAGCATTCGGTATTTCTATTAGAATAGTTCTTTCGCTTGTTCTAGAAATTTTTGAGTCCTTTTATGAGAGCTCTACATAATGCGGATTCGCAGGCGAAAATCATTCAGTAATTTTTGAGTTTAGTTCAAGTGAATATTTGAGCGAAGTCTCTTTTTGGCATACTCATCTTCTCTAATTCACTTCGAGACGCTTTATGCTTTTACGGTTGTTTATTAATGATTTGTTGCTTGTGCTGCTATTTGTATCAAGTGTTGTCTTGTATATACTTTGATGCTAATATCATTGACATTTCTAAAGAAAATAGATATTTATCAAGCGCTCCGAATGAAGATTCAATTGACTTGAAAATGTATTAGACGATATATATAATCCTTTTAGATCATAAAGGATATTTGTTTGTTATGCTGTTAGATTCAGAATGAAAGTGAAGGAAGAATATGTAAGAAAAGAAAATCATTGCAAAATAAATAATAATAAATGCAATTTTCTTATGTTAAAATTTTTGAGATGAAATGGGCTTAGAAAAGATATTTCCAATCTTGAGTGAGACGTAGAGATTAAATACAATAATATACAAAAACCTGCATCAAATCTGCGATACATGAAACCGAACATTTTATAACTACTTATTCAGAAATGTATTCATATTCTTTGAAAAGAAAGAAAAAATCTTTTATCTTGATATTTTTTCTATTTCTAAATACATTTGAATAAATATATATGCAAAGGGTTATCTAGAAGCTACGCCCTATTAAACAATTTAAAAAAAGGGAAACGTTATTAGAAATATATTATCATTGCATAATTATAACAATGCTTAGATTATTTTTGAAAATAAGTGACACTATTGTTGAAGCATTTATCTCATAGAGGCACGATCTTTTATATGAGCTTGACTTGTAAAGATGCAACCAGTAGTGTTTAAGATATGTGTAGTAATTTTTAGGAAAATAAATTAACAATGTCAACTGTATCGTGATAACGAATTTTCATTCTAAATACCTTTGTCAAAGAATATTAAAATGGTTAAACTTTTCATAATTTTTCTATTTTTTTTCCAAAGTTTATTTTATTATTTCTCAGAATTTCAAACTGTTTTTATTGATTCCTTGTGTATTCAATCGTGTAATTTGCTCTATTTTGAAAAAAAAATGATTTTATTTATTATCTGCTCTATATATGTGAGGAATAAGAAATTCAAGTTACAGTACCACAAAAGGAGACCCGCAGTTAGAAGATAGATACTCGAGAGATTTTACGTTTCTAAAGACATTACCATGTCATAATAATTTTTATTAGGAAGGTTTATTTATAGAATAGATAGAAAAAAGTGTAATTCTATTAAAAGTTATGTCTCTAAGGTCGATCACAATTTTATACCTAAAAACATTTTTTTAAAAAAATCATGAACACCAAAATTGTAAATTTGATAAAATAAAAATTAATCAAATCCAGCATTTCCTGCAAATCCACTGCTCTTAAATGTCGGCTACCAATAATGAAGGAAATATTGCAATCGAAATAGTTTATATTTGAAAAATCAATGCGGTATAGCATCATTTATTTTACAGCTAGACATTATCAGACATTGTTTCGATATGAAATAGCTTAATTAATTATACATTCATTTATTAAATGCTTTAGTATTACTTAAAGCCTTTTGTGTGGAATCTCAAGATTTAATTTTGCACAGATAAAACATTTATTGAGAATCATGTTTGCAAGAAACTATTTAAACAATATTAATTTACTCTACATTAAAATATAAAAACATACATATTAATTTCCTATCCTTTAACAACATAATAATTGCTTTTAATATTAGGGAATTAAATTTTATTTGCTTTAGCAAAATCGTTTTCAATATAGGAAAATTTTTTAGATGTTTCCCGAAATATAATTTCTTAATTTAAAATGTTTCTCAACACATCTAGAAATTCAATAAATAAAGAAATATTTTCATAATAAACTTTAGAGATGTGATATATTTTTTTTCCTTCTGTGCAGAAGCTAATGAACAGTGAACAATTATATTTTCAATGCTAGTCTTTATAGAAAAGTAGAATATATTCTGAAAAAATCTAACAACATTTTAATTATAATAATAAATTAAATGTTACGAAACCTAAAAAATAAACTTTTTAATCTGAAAATCTTTTATAAAATCCATTGATTCCAAAAATTAGATTTTTATTTTATGACTGGGAAATCCTTGAGGCCGTAAAGAATTTTAATTATTATAATTATTTCCAACATTCATAAAATTAACTTCATTAATCATAAAGTGGAAACTTAAGTTGAAAAAGAAACTTTAGAAACCAACATAGCAATTTCATTTTCTATTCAGAATATTTCAAAATGCAACCACATGCCACGACAAATTACGAAATATTTATTTTACTACTAAATTCTGGTTTTAATACCCTTTTGAAAGAACATTTAATAAAAAAATAATAAAGACATCTGTTTGCACAATGTGCAGACTTTTTTTTTGTATGGAAAAGTTATTTCAAACAACATTTAACGCTTTCTTTTTTTTTACAAATTGATCAATAAAATTAGATACATCAATAAACTCACTATATTTCCCATTACACAGAGATTGTATTACCAATTGTAAACCCATTGTATTACCCAGAGTATTATCCATTGTGCAGACATTTTAGAGCAGTTGGGAAAGTAAAATGCACCCAATGATAAAGTAAAATATGAAAAATTAATCTCATTTCGAAATTATTGCATGCTTGAGATTTGTATAAGAGTATTATAAAACTTCATACAGCAAAGCGCATTTCTAAATTGAGTTATTTATATTTCTCAGTTTCCCAGAAATAATTTAAGAAATGAACAGGGAATTGATTCCCCATTATTTTTGTTCTTCCTATATATGATTATAATTGTACGTCGAAGGAAGTTATCTTGAGTTCAAGATATGTGTGATAAAGATTAATTTTTAAACTTTGGAGGGCGAGTAAAAAAAATAATAATGAAATATTGTTAAATATATGCAAATACATCACAAACATGATGTCCATTATTGTCACTTGTAGCATGTAATACAAAGATATTCGATATGTGAGAAATTTGAGCATGAATCACCTGCCTTAAGTTACATGATAATTGTTCTTACACATGATCATGCTTATCATTTTTTACTACATTATTAAATTAGTTCGAATTTATGATTCGCTTTACTTATTAATTCTGAAGGAAATGTAACAAATTTCAGCAGGTTCTGTAACATTCACAATTTTAAATATGTTCATTCAGGAAAATCTAGTAATGAAATAAGCTTACAAACATTAAGTAACATTATTAAGTTACAAAAATAAAATTCATAATATAAATATGAATGTTATTTTTATTTGGTTACTTGGAAGCAAATAATTATCGCAACATATCATGAGATAAATGCTCTTGAAATTCTGAACTTTATGAATAATTTCAGAAAGAAGAAAGTGTTTTGCTATTTTACAAAAAATTAGGTTTCTACAATAAAATTAAGTTACCATTATTACTTTAACGATAAATAAAAGCGTTCAATTAAGATTTTACTTGATTCTTACTAGATAGTCAACTGTAAATTTACTTTGTGAGAAAAAAAGTCACTCATCATTGAATTGTTTTCTATTCATAGGAAATATAACTCTTAAATCATATATATAAACTTTAGAAAATGAACATATTCCCGCAGATTCACGTGTTGTGATGAAATGTGTTGTCAAAATCCTATGGCACTGAAATTGGTGTAGTGTGTATGTATGGAAAATAAGTTTCTGATTCGGGGATTGCGTCTCTTTCACCATTCTATTTGTCATCTGAGCTGGGTTGAAATTACGAGGTTTTACTACAATAATTTTAACACTTCTTTCAAATCGGACGTTTATAAAAATAAATTAATGAAAACTAAATTTGATCATTCTTCTATACAGAGTGCATCGCAAAATATCATTAATGCAGTATTAAATAATCGGTTTTTTTTTTCGAAATTTTCAATTATTACTCACAATTTTTAAAATAATGCCAATGATTTGGCTTTCAGCTACGATTAAATTGAAATTTGCATTAACGTCAAGGACAACTTGCACCATGCCCACCTACTGACAAACCAAGAAGAAACCGTCATCAGAAGGAAAATTGAAGTAATTATGAATTCTTTAGACGTGCGTATGCGTTATCTAATATTATTAAACCAAAAAAAAAAAAATAGTATAAAATAAATAATTAGTATATTCATTTACGAAATTCAGCATTCAGTTAATATTATTATTTTTCACTTTAAAAGAATAATATTAATTAAAAACTTTTAAGCAAACTTTATCAATAACTTATTTACTAAAGTAAAAGTAAAATTTATATCTTGAAGATACGACTTAATATAATTCAGTTTTTTTAAAGTTTTTAGTTATATATAGTTACTAATCTCAGTATATACATAAAACTTTTATAAAATTCAAAAGATATTTCCTTGATTTAAATACCACCAAAATATTTAAAAAAAATGAAATGCATTTACATTATTTTATTGTAATTATTATTCATTTTAGAGTAAAATAAATGTAACTCCAGGTGTCATTTCTATTCTAGAGGGATAATTCTTGGAGCATTAATAAACACAAAAAAATGATGTTCTTTTATTTATTCTGCAATTCAGGTGAAAAAGTATAATGAAGCTAAAAAATCCTCCAGTGAAGAGATCGTCATATTTTCCTTTTTCACAGAATAATCGGATGAGTTCACATATAAGTTGTTAATAAAACATAAAGGCAAGAACAAGTTTCCTCCCCTGGCGCTTTTCAAAAATGAGTTGGAAAAAAAATGTTTTGACATTCAATTTTTCAAATAAATTACATAAATAATTTCCCTATGGAAATCACTGAGAAATATTTTAGTGCTTATGCTTTTATATTTTAATTTTAATTTTGAAAATTGTTTGCAGAATAGAGAATTTTTCTTATTTTAAAATGAATTTATTTATTTTATTCATTTTTTATTTTCGTTTTTTTTTTCTAGATTGAATTATTTTGATTTTTTAAAGCGAATGTTAAAACAAACAATGATTTTGCGAAAACTGCAATTTGTAGAACGTTATTAGATATTTTATAGCTGTAGATGAATTATAAGGATTTAAAGTGATTATTTTATAGTGATAGTTGCTTGAATGATTGCTACATTGTTCTGAATAATTTTCATAATTCATATTCATTAGAAAATTCTGAAATTACAAGTGATTAAATAATACACTAGACATTTACTGCAGTTTAGAACGTTAAAATAGATCCAATGCATAATTTATCCTTCATAAAACTAATGCGTATGATATATTTATATAACTGTTATGATTATATATATATATATATATATATATATATATATATATATATATATATATATATATATATATATATATATATATATATATATATATATATATATATATATATATATATATATATATATATATATATACGAGAGAAATAAAAGGCAGAAATTCAGAAATGCAACTTTTCTTTTATATAAAATACTAGGTTGCATATCTCGACGAATTGAAAGGAAAAATGGTCCATATTTCTGTTCTTGTTACTCTGTAACTAGAAAAATCTTCAATAGCCAGATCTAGAGAATCCATTAAAATCAATGCTGTATTTCTGGCTCTAAAATCAATTTTAAGTTCTGATATATTATTGTCGACACATTGAATATGAAAAATTCGAAAAGTAAGAAAATTTCTAGTAATATTAAAATTTTCAGGAAAACACTAACAACTTCTCATTGCGTTATAAACTTTTAAATATCTTCCAGAATTGTAATTGTACATACTAAGTGTGGAAGTATATTCGCAGAAAACTCAAATAACCTTTTTAATTATTCCAGAAATGTTGGTTAAAATGCATTTTAAATTTATTTAGATGATTTAAATGACAGAAAATTCTTAGTATTTGTTATACATGTAAAATGATTAAATACCATTGAAACACTCTATTAGTCTTCTTAAATATTTAATTCATCAATACTTATATTTATTAATTTCTGAATTCCTTCCTGTATTCATAAAATAAATTTTTTGATTTGAATAATTAAAATGAGGCTTCATAAAGATACGCATAATCAAATTATATGTGAACTTCAGAATAGCAATTTTAAACAGAAATAATATATATATATAAATTGGGCAGAAACCTCACTTATAATACCTTCTATGGTATTCTCCAATAAAATTTTACCAAATTTATCAAAAAAAAAAAAAAATTGAATATTTGTTTATAGCACTTTTGTTTTTCAAACTGCCATATTTTATTTTTTCACCCTCTGTACATATATGTATATTAGTATATTACACACACACACACACGCACACACACACACACACACACACACACACACACACACACACACACACACACACACACACACACATATATATATATATATATATATATATGCCTTTTTTAATGGAATATATGGGGATCTTCAATATGAAACTGATTTTAAGACATGGTGAACAGAAATAAAAACAAAAAAAAATGAGTATTTTTTTACGTATCATAGAAATCCAGTCAGTGATATTTTGGAGGCTTTTTTAATCAGGGAACTTGCTTAAATTCAAATTCCTTGACAGCTAAGAGTTAGGAAAAGAAAGTGCATAAAACATCAGAAACAAGTATATATTTTGTGACAACAGTTTTAACAGATATTTTCTAAATATATTCCCAAATTCTCATTATTAAGTTTCTTGAATTTTGAAATTATCTTTATTTTTGCTAGATTAAAAATAAGCCGTAACTTTTACAGTAAACTTTATTTTAAACCTACTAATTTTTTTCAGTTTTCAAAAACTTATATCAACAATAATATTGTGTTTATATGCTTTTCTATTTAATACATTGATTTTTTGGGAAAATAATAGGGCATTTAAAAAAATAAAAATCGTAAGTAATTAAACTTGTACAGTATTTACTGGCATCAATAAGGATAATAGTAAGTACACCATTATTATTCATTTAGTAAATCAGAGTGCCTGAAAGGCATTCTTAAAATGTCTGCAATTAAAAGGTTTTTACTATTTTCTTGGATGTAATTCAAAAGGATTATTTCATTGATATCTTCTTTTTTATTTAACTTGTAAAAACTTTAATCATATAATTTATTTCACATTTTATGTACAGGAAAATTACTGTATTGTCATATATAAGTTTAAACAAATCAATTATATAAACAGTTATTCTGTAAAGTGAAAATAGCGTTAAATAAACTGTATTCTTGGGAATTAAAAATGATTTAGACAGTTATTCATTTTTCAACTTTTATAATGGATTCAATATAAGCATATCTGAAAATAAGCAAAAGAAAAAGCATAATAATCATTGTTCTGAAATATGCCCCTAGATTGTACAGTTTAGTCATTGATTACTGAAAAAAAAGAACGAAAAAAAATCTCCCTTTTTTTTAAGAGTTATTATGTTATTTCATTGCATAGCATTTCCTATTCCTTTGCAAAATAGAAAATAATTTAAAAAATATATAGTTAATTTAGAATGTTATTTGAGAATTCTACGATAGTAAAAATTATTTTATCATGCGAGCAAAGCAGGATTTGGAATACTTTATTATTCACTCTTATAAATATATACTATTAAATTATTTGAACTTATTTTATTAAAAATAATAAAGATTTAATTATGAACAAATCAAAATTAAACAAATGCACAAATTCAAAATTTCTACATAAATTATTTTACAATTCGTTAATGAATTTGAAATGAAATAAAATAAAAGAAGAAAGCAAAAGAATACTTTCATCTAATCTTTAATTTTTTTTTAATTTTATTTCTGATGAATTTATAAAAATATATTGCATTTTTTCATAATATATTCTTATATGTATATGGACATATTTAATTTTTACAGAAAACAAAATTTCAACTGTTCTTTCAAAGGAAGACTACAGTACACAAGACGACTTACTCAAAGATATAAAGTGAAAAATGGGGCAAGAATAGAAAGGTATTTTTTTTAAATATGTAACAAACTCTTGAATTTAAAATTTTTGTTTGTCCACCAGCTATAATAGGTGATTATAGATTATATAATCGTCTCTTCATCAGTCGCTATGAAAAAAGTCTAGATTATATAATTCAAAGAAAAGAATGGCTGTATTTAGAGGTATCAATTATATCACACTGTTGAAGAATATGAAGCTCATACTAAATAGCATTATGGACATAAATAGAAAATTAATATAATTATTATCAAATTTATAAAAGGATAAAAATGCAAAAGACCGCATTGGAGTAATTCAACAAAGAGCCTAAGTTTGAAAGTATTATCTCTAGTAATTTATGCAAGATAAAATTGCTCACTTGCTGGAAATTGTGGAATAATTAATATATCATATGTTAGGTTTAGATACTAGAAGTTTAGGTGGAAGAATACAAGAATAGGTGGAATTACATTTACAAATTACAGACTATTCGTTGTCTTATGTTTTAACTTGGATTTTAATCATATATAATAGCTGTTATTTCAGTATTTTAAATTTTTGTTATATTATTTTTTTAAAAAAATGGAATCTATATATTAAGTATTGAATGGTGAACTTATGTAATTGTTTTTAACCATTTTATATAATTTTCTTCTGAGTTATTTTCAAAACTGTAATACGAACACAAAAGAAAAAAAAACACACCACTGCTTTTATTTGTCATTTAATTAATTAATGGCAGAATAATCCAACTATGCATTTACATTTTTCAAAAGCAAATCCCTTGAACTAAATTAAAATGAAAAAAAACCCCAGTTCCACAGCATTAGATTCAAAGAAGTTACAAAACCAACAGTTCTGCGATGAGGTTTCCAAATAAGTGACTTAAGCTTTGTTTAAATTTGTATTAAACTTCAATTCAGTTCGGAGCAAAGATTACATCATGTGCCTTTGACTTCAGAGCCCGAAAGACGCATAATTTTTCTTTTAGGAAAGAAAATGTACTTAAGCTCCTAAATGCCGCGGAAGGGAAAAAAAATTTTTATAAGAAAGGCAAACAGAAACCTGAAAAAAAGCAAGCCATCGGTAATGCCCTTGGGCAATTGAATTTTTGCTCCGACAGCTCTCCAGAAAAAAAGGAGCTAAAGTGATTATGTCAACTTCGGAAATTTTCTTTCTTTTTCTTTTTTTTTTCACGACTTTTTTTCCCTCCTCTTCGATTCTTTCGCGCCATTTCTCTGAAAATGGATGTCTTATAACTAGAATAAAGACTTACGACACCGGAATGGAATCGAAGACTTCGGATGAAATACTTCAGGACGAAGAATGCCGAAAGCAGAAATGTTTCTAGTATGCTTCTTATACTTCGGATGATTCACGTTTTAAATACAAGAATCTTTTGGATTTCTTTTAGGAGAAAAACAAAATTTTTATCAGAAATAAATTGATGGTCAAATAACCAATCTAGACGAAATTGAA
Organism: Argiope bruennichi; assembly: GCF_947563725.1. Classification (NCBI taxonomy): domain Eukaryota; kingdom Metazoa; phylum Arthropoda; class Arachnida; order Araneae; family Araneidae; genus Argiope; species Argiope bruennichi. Next base: position 58,693,960 of record NC_079155.1, on the reverse strand, counting down.
ATCATGTATTCAATTCATAAAGATTGTCATTATAGACATTAGTTCGAATTAGAAATGTTCAGAGGAAACCTTTAGCTTAGATTTTCTGTATTTAAAAAATGTAAAAGATTTTATGATATAGTTTGCCGTATTTAATGCTTTTATTTTTAATTCTATTCAGAAACATTCTGCGTAATCCGTTTTTGACCATTTTCAATGTTTCCACAAGAGATCAGATGATAATTGTTGTTTTCAGGATTTGAGATTCCTGTGTTTACGTACAATAATCGCCGTGTGTGATAGACCTTTGATGCATCTGAAAAGCATTGGCGGTGTGGTTGTCTTATGACAAATCTTCATAATTAAAAACTCTGCATGAAAATTATCGCCCCTTTATTCTAAAACTGGACTAAACGAAGAATATGATTGGCTTCGAAGAAGGTTTACTGCCCTTAGAAATATTCATATTCAATCTCTGATGTGATTTGTTTTAAAATTATTGAGTTTTATTTTTCTTTCATAATGACATTGCGTTACCAGATCTCTGGAAAAAAATTGGTAAACGAATATATCAAAAATTGGTTATTGTCTTTTAAGATTTTTTTAAAAATTTATTTGATACCCTGATTTTTAAATCTAAATAAATAAAACAGAAATGCCATTTTTTTATGTTTTAGAAATCTGAATAATTTAATGAATAACATTCACTGTTTGTTCACATATAACATGAAAATTAAGGAAGATTTTAGTGAAGAGTAAGTTGCTACTAATTTATTCACTAAAAATATTTTTTCATAACACTTGCACAATTCTTTGTACAAGATCATCATAAGGCGTGGGTAAGAATACTCCAGTAAACTAATTTTAAATGAACTAGATAAAATTTTAAATATGACATTTTTTAATTTATTGATATTAAAAAAGGACTCTTTTAATCAAAATTAGCCTTGTAGTTTCAATTACTTAAAATGTATTCAACTTATTCCTTTCATAACTTGCTTTAGCGAATAACCTAGATTTAAATTAAACAGGTTAAAATCCTTGGATTATAAGTACACATTTAAGTTGTCACGGTCAATGTGTTATTAAATTCCACTTAATTCCTAAAAAATTAATAATTACTAACATACGCGAGATTTCAGAATTTGTCAGGAGCAATCAAATGTTTTGAGTTATTAATGAAACCTTTTAAATTATTTGATACAACATATTGTCTTATTTAAATCTCTATTATGGGCTATATTAATAATGAAGATTAATGTTTGTGTGTGTGTGTGTGTGTTGGCGCTCTAGAAAGCAGATAAGTTGACTTGCATCTACAAAATGTTGCACATAGATACCATGGAGTTATTAAATGTGTCCATAGATACGATTCTTAAAAAAAATGTGTATTATGATTCTTATTGATTAAAAATAAACTGAATTTTGCCCTTTTTCTGCTATAACTTCTAAAAATATTTATTTACGTAAAACTCAAACCTTTCTTATTTTTGATCAAATATTTAATCTCTTGATTTCCTTCCTTGTTGATAGCTGAAAAAAAAGGACTATGTTTAATGTCTGTGTGGTTTCTGGCCGAAAAGTGAACTTGCGAATTGACGAATCGGGTATTTAATACCGTAATAATGGTGATATTAAATAGCCGGACAATAAATATAATATCGCTTTAAAGTGTGACAATTTGATAAAAATCATTGAAATGGTAGTTATTTCTAAATTAACGAAATGAAATAGAAGCAGCACCCCCGACTTATCAGCTTAACGCCAAGAGTGAAAGTTTAAATTTCTGATAAAATTTCTGTCACAAATGAATTGTTAATTAAAATTTGTTATATTAAAATATTGTTATTAAAATTATGTATATTTATATTATTCTTCGATGCACACTTATTATATGTATTATATAATTTGAATGTTCTTAGTTAGAATGTTATTTTTTTTTGTTTTGTTTTTTTGCTTGCCACCTTTTTACCTTTTAGTTTTCTACAGATTATTGTAAATAATAAAATAATGTAACTATAATATATAATATAATTTAATTTATGACAATAATTATAATATATAATATATTTATATGATATAATTTAATTAATAATATTAAAGCGTTTGCTATGAATAATTATTATTTTATAATGCTTCAAATTGCTAGCATACATGGGAATTGTCAAATTCCCATAAATACTGGGGTATAAATAAGGCTTTTAACAAATGATTTGAGAGATTTAATTATCTCCCATTAGCAAATGAAACTTGGCATAATTCCAACAACAGAAACAATGGGTACATCAGTTGGTATAAAATAAACATAACTGGCAACGAGAAATGGAGCGATTATGTGCTGCTCTGTGCATATTTTTTTGCTCCTATTCATTTTGCTGTCAAATTTGACTTCTCGATAATTCAAAAGGAATACAAATAAAATTAAATTCCGTATAATATTGGAAGAAAAATTTTGTGATAATAACTGGTTTGAATGTAGGATCATTAAAAATATAGAGAAAATTTGACAGAAATGCAAAGTTAAATAGTGGAGTTCAAATTCTAATAATTATTATTTTATTGATCAAACTTAATCCTATTCAAGATTAATTGCATTGAAATTACTATGGAAAAATACGTCATGGTTTATTGCAACTTTATCAGACATTATATTAATAAAATAATGTAATGAGAAGTGCGAAAGATTTTGTGCGTGCTAAATCAGAACATTTTAAATAAAATAATTTGTGAAATAGATTTATTCAAAATATACCACTGGATTTTTTCTTATTCATGAACTCTAATATTTCTCCTTGGAGAAAATACTACATTTTATTTCTGAAATTTATAATAAATTGATAATATCGAAAATTGTGTAATAGAATAAACAATTATGCTAAAAAAATTAAGACATTGATAAATATTGAATAAATCAATATAATTTTCATACTTCCAAAGTCAAATGTCATTGGTTTAATTACTGATCTTCTTTAAGGAATTATCAGCGCTACTGGCATCTGGATATAAGCCATGTCTAGATAAAAAAAATCAATATCTTGATTTTAGGAAAATTATGTATAATAAATGATTATGAATTTCTTAATTACTATCATGAATCTAATGCCAATGTCGAAGTCTCCATCGTCACACTAAAAATGCTTGAAATCTGTTACGTATTTTGGTACTTAACTTTTTATATAATACAAATTTAAAATAGTGGAAATGATTATGACAGATGATAAAATGGCTGGCATTTTTTATGAAGTAGTATCGAGTTAAAATCTTGGCAATGAGATACAGATGACACCTGGACACGTTTTAAAATAATTACTTAATCTATAAATAACGTTTTGAAAGCAAGAAAAGAAGAAAAGCAGTGAAAGCATCTATACGACAATATGCAAATCTCGTTAAAAACAAAACAAATATATATATATATATATATATATATATATATATATATATATATATATATATATATATATATATATATATATATATATATATATATATATATATATATATATATATATATATATATATATATATATAATCTTTTGTTTGTAACTGTTGAAACATTTTTAACTAAATAGTTGACTAACAAAGAATGTCATTGTCGTGTTCTGGTGCCATAAAAGAATCGAAACTGTAGATTTAGCGGCAATTGTGCTTGTTTTTGTTCTGCCGATCATCTGTTAGACAATGACGAAGAGGCATTGTCTTATTTAACGGCAATCTTCCATATGTACTTAATGCACTTCATTGCTGCTTAGGACTATATGCCTGGTTATATACTTAGTAAAATTTCTTTTTTGTTGTTGTTGTTTTTAATATTTTTTTTTACTAAATATGTCATTGATTATAACAGTATTTTCAATTCTGTATTGCTTGCATTTTGTCACCATATAAATACCTTTCTGAGGCAATGAAGCGTAGTGGTTGAATATTCTATGAAAACAATTGAACTATTGTTGGACTCATACCACCGTCACCACTTTACACATTTGAGCCATATTTCAAAAACAGATTAAATTTAAAGCATGTGAAAAGAAAATTGGTCATTTTATAGCAAAATAATGTTTAGGTTACTTTCATTACATACCGTTAATGTTTTGATAAAAGCAAATATCAAATAAATATATGATATAATTTTTGTTTAAAATCTTGAATCCATAATATTTACTTAATTGCATAATATTGCTATTTCTAATAATTCCTTTAAAGAATAGAGGAACTGACATTTCAATTATGAAACATATTTAATAATTCTGCACGAATTAAAGAAACATTTTGATTAAATTAAAAATTATTTGAAAAATATTTTATTATATTATTTCGATATATTTTTCCAACATATTTTTCAATTAAATTAGCGGTACTTACTTTCTATAACTGCTATGAGATGGCAAATTCAACTGTGATAAAATAATAAGGCTTTATTTTGCTTTTAATACAAACTTTTAATACCTCGACAAATATTTTTTTTTTTACAAAAAAAGAATTAAATACATAAATCTCAATATTTTATTTCCAAATAAATAAATTTTCGTTTCGTAAAAAGGATTTTCCTTTCATCATTTTTAATAACCAGAAGCGAAAATGCAAGAAAGAATTTGCTCAAAATAAAAGAGAAACATGACGCTTAAAATAAATTAGCTATTCAAACAAAAGTATATATTGCAACATTTTTTTAAAAAATGAATTAATAAGAATTCATTTTAAAGTTAATAATTAGATGTACAAAATTTTCCACTGAAAGTAATTTCAAATAAATTTAATCAAGTCCATTGGCGTTGAATTTTAATGGATACAATCTTCCCTAGATTTTTTTAATAGCTTCGCCTCTTCATTTATCGTAATTAATTTTGTGTCCTTTCTAATACTTCCAACACAAATTGAATCAAATTACATTCTTTGGTTTTGAACTAAGAAAATTAATTTAATAGCATCTCGAAGAATCCAAATAATGTTCGCTCTGCATTCCAAAGAAAATTTAATTATTGAGAAACAGTAATTACTGAAATGCAATTAATGAAAACGGAAGAAATGCGTTGATATAATATTTAAAAATCCTGGATTCATCGAAATAATTATTCATTTGAAGCTTGCTCCATAAAATATCGTTTTGAAAAGCATTCATATTATTCGCATTGACGTGGAGATTAACGAGAATTAAATAAAAAATATAGCCTACTTGTTTTATTTCAATATTTTTGGATTAAAATAAATATTAGTTTTGCTTTTAATGAAATAGCTCCTTTTGTTTGTAACATTAAAAAAATAAAGGATTGCAAATAAAAATGTATAATATATCGAATAAACAACATAAATTCCCTTTATCTATTTGCCATTATGAAAATGAGCAGAATAATAGTTTGTCTATTTTATATTTGACTTTTTTTTTAATAAAATACGAAAAATAACAAATGTTAGATTAATAGAATTGAAAAAAATTTCATCAAATTATCATTAAATATATAAACTGTTATAACCTGGAGAAACCCAATGTGACAACAGAAAGATGACACTTTAAAGTTATGGAAGTGCCCTTAGACAAATATTAGATGCAATAAATTACACAAACTATTTAAGAAGAGAAAATACAATTTTTCACTTAAAAAAATGATTTTCTGATATTAAATGTTATATATTGTTTTTAGAACTAACATTAAAACTCATTTTAGGTTTTAAATTTTCATATAAAACATTTTTTTGAATTAATAATCATATGATACACCTGATTTTATTGAAATGTCCATAAAACTAAAATGAATAAATATTTAGCTAATACAACTAAGATAATCCGCTGCACCCCGTCATGACAACATAAAATTGATATTTTAATGCTCTGTAAACACCTCTAGTTAAATATTTAATACAATATCTTACACAAACTGCTTATAAAGAGAAAATATCATTTTATATTTAAGAAAAAAAATAATATTCAGGCATTAGATTTTATAAACAAACCATGAAAGTGTAATGCAGAATTTAAATATCCATGTTATGATCATTTTTCTCTTTAAAGTAACCATCACATGTAACCGTCGCTTCCATCACTAAAAATCCTTTATTTTAAAATGTGGCAAAGAAACAAATCTGACATTTTTCAACAATTTATATTTATTAAATATTAAAATTAACGATGGTTATTTAATATAATTTACTAATTCTAATAAAACATAAATTGCACAAAGAATTCCTTCGATCTGCTTTAAACAATCTACATCTGCATCTAAAGCAATCTGACATTCATGTGGGTTTAAGCTCGTCAAATAACGGAAACTTCACCTATTCAACCATTCAAGCTTTCGGAGTAAAGGCGATTTTGTTTATTCTTGAATAAATTTCATCAGACTGCAGGTAATGTTAGTTCCGCTAATTCAGAAATAGGTCTTTACGTTATAAATGCTTTAATCTGTGTTGCTTTTAATCATAATCATATCGAATCAAGGTTATTAACTTTATATGATCACGTTAAGAGTGCAAAGAAACCAATGCAAATATTAGATTTATTTGTTTTTTAGAGGGAAATTTATATATCAGAAGCTAAAAATATGTCCATTTTTCCTGAAAGAAAGGATATTCATACTGCAAAATGTATTGATTATATAATTAATAGTGAATTGCCTATTAATTATGCAAATAAAATGCATTGCTTGAGGATAAAAATATATAGATTAGCTAATGAATATAAAACTTCATTTAAATAAATCCTTCATAAAGCATTTTTAAATGAGATCATTTATAATAAATAAACGAGATGATTAATAGTTAAAAATAATGGCTTAGATATGGTAAAATTTAAGTCTGATTTGCATAATTTGTAATATTTCCTGCGTGCTAAATGTCGACGATTAAGAAAATGCGAATAATTAATCATATATATCAAATATAAAGATTAAAAACAAAGAACAAACTAATCTTATTTTGGATGTCACAGTACGATAGTACGATATGTGACTCATTAATATAATTCTAAAGTTTAAATAGTTTTTATTTGTGCATTCCGTTTAAAATGTATTTTTTACATTTGCATTTGGTATAACTAATTAAACAATTTTTGAAAGACTAAAGTTTTGTAATTATTGACAGAAAAAGTAGGATGAAGAATAGTGTTGGTTTAATGTTCTTGGTATTTAATTTTATATTCTTTGTTCCCCAAAATTAAAAGGACCAAGGAGGCGAAATCTGAAATGCCTTCATTATATAGATATTTGAAATACAAATGACTTAAACAAACAGTGGTTTATAAAAAGTGTTAACGAAAAAAAAAATTCCTGGATTTATAACGGCAAGTTGAGGTGTTATTTTGTGCTATATCAAAAGTAAAATAATATTTGTAATTTTCTATAATTTTTATTTTTGCTTTAATTTGAGCTTATTAATTTGATCATGATTTACATAGTTGGTGTTTCTAACGATACATATTTTATTGTCTTTAGGCAGTAATGATAAAGTGTATCGTTTGATAGAAAGAGAGGGGGGATTCAATTCAATAAATAGCATTGCCTCATGGCCAACAGAAAATTGCTTAATGTTGCTAGAAGTACTCGAATGTTATTTAAGCTCTGGAAGGAAGAGAAGGCATAGGACATTTATAAGCTGTTTCTGAAATATGTTTTTTTATGCAACTACAAAAACCTCTCATAAATTCTGCTTTTATGGCAAAAGAAATTAACATTATTTTCCATATTTTCATTTCTATGTAAATGGTAAATTCACGATTTTATCTCTAAATTTCAAGCCATCAACGTCTATATATCCTTATCTATCTATACACATTTATGTATTGCAGATTAAATTGAAGAAAACTGCGATTGATCATTATACATTATTCTATGCCAGTTTGTATGGGTAACGGTGGCCTGATAATAAGGAGAAGATTGAGGTTCGAGAATAGATTCCACCAAAGAACCGCCGCATAAGCGGGCCTGGTGCAAGCTAAATCTGTCGATGCCAAACATCTTCCCACTGGTGTGGAGATTTGGAGACGGGGTGCCAGTTCAGATGTCATCCTCGTTATCTGCCCGCGGTTCAAAATTACAACGTCCGCCACAAAATAGCCCTTGTGTTGATTTAAAAAGGGACATTAACATAATTGAACTATACTAAAATTCTGAGATGCGTATTTTCAATATAAGTGGAATTGTATAGGGGGGCTCCATTCTGCATGAAATGCCAATCAACATGATCAACAATCAGCTGGACGAGATATGTTATTTTCTAATATATATATATATATATATATATATATATATATATATATATATATATATATATATATATATATATATATCGCTGTACTATTTCTAAAAGTAATGATCACCATTTGGCTTTTTGTACAGTTTTCAAATTTATGAATCTATTTAAGAATAAGTAAAGATTTTCTGTTATATATTCGTTGTCAGAAAAGAAATTTTTCAACTATATAGATTCTTTTCAACATCATGATTTTATTTTATTTTCAAACCTTTATTTGAATAGTGCAGAAAAAAAAAAGTCAAAAATGATTTAAAATAGCACGGAGGTAAGTAACAAAAAGTAGTCTAACAGTAAAAAAAAAAAAAGTTATCTATTGAGAAAATATTAAGCTTTTACTTATATTGTACTTGTACTATAATTCTACTTAATAATTGGAAATTAACGTCTAAATTAAACTACTTAATATGATAAATATCTACGTAATTAGCTGACATCGGAATTTTTTTCAAACTGAACGTTAGTGATTTAAATTCTTTTAATTACAAACGAATCATTTTTTAAAAATTTCAATGGAGGTATGAAATTTACAAATGCCATTAATTAATGTTGGAAAATGAGTAGTATGTGGTAAAATGAAAAGGTATATACTTTATATATTTTATTTCCCACTTTCTTTTCAATATATATATATATTTTTTAAATTGAAATTTTTATCTAAAATGTGTGCATTAAAAAAAGTCTGAAAAATGCTTTCTTTTTTTTTTTCTTCACTTTTTTTCTTCTTCAAGGATTTTTTTCTCTTTTTTACTTTTTCTTTTTTATAGAAATATAATTCAATTTTAATTTATTTTTAATGACGTGATTTTTAATTAATTCAATTGCTGACAATCTCCAGTGAAATAAAATCAACTTTCTAAACTAAATAAACGATTGTTATGTAGATTTAATCAGAATTGCTTTTATATAGTTTTTTTAATTTTATACAATTCTATTTAGCAGAAGCTATTCTGTTAATCGAAATTGCAATCAAAGTTTTTAAAAAAGAACTAAACATAAAAAAACTGAAGGTGAATAGAATGTCTCAGAAAAAATTCTAATGGTCCAGAATAAATTAAATGAGCTTTATTTCATTTGCCTAATTGTAATGGAACTTCACAAAAAAAGCAGAAATAATTGTTTTCTGTTTGCTCTGATATTAATGATAAACTATTGATTACATGGCAATCAAATGGCTAATTTCCCGAGGATTAACCTTTGTTTAACGTTTTGTTCTTGGCAATTATTTTTTTTTCAAATATTCAGTTTAATTGAGTTTTTTTTTCTTTTTTTCCAACTATTGCTGCATCTATTAAGCATGGGGTGAATATTATTCTAAATGAGGTAACATAAAATGAGCACATGATCCAATTTTGTACTTTTTTTTTCTATTTTTAGTGATTCCATCACTTTTTGTCTACTAGGTCTAAAATAGTTGTTTGATATTTGCACTTAATTTATATTAAAGTGAAACATGTATTTAAATATTAATCTGTTTATTTGCACACTTGCTCATGAAAACTGAAGTAAAAATATTGTAGAACATTTTTCAGTTTTATTTTGTCAACATAATAGTAATTTCCATGTCTGAATAACGCTGAAAAAAATTCTTCAATTCACTATAAAGGAAGGCAGCTCATTATTTAAATTCCTTGTTATTTCCATTTGTTCTATACTTGTCACCCAAATCGTACGTTATAGATAAAATTAAAATCGAAAAATAATAAAATGAAACATGTTAGTGATAAATTATGTTTTAAAAGAGAAAATATAGAACTATTGCATTTTCCTTTAATGCTAAATTAATAAATTTATACGGATTACACATTTTGGATTCATTTAAAAAAAATATTAACGTATAAATCTTTTTATAGATCTGAAAGTTACCAAAGTTTTAATTTGTAATCTTAACTATTAATTCGCTAAATTAAGTAAGTAAATAATATAATAATCGCTCACTTTTGAAAGGAAAGATACGCTACTAATTGTAATTTAGCATTTAGATTTTAATGTTATTTTCAATATTTGCATTCCTTACTGAGGAAAACTGTCATATGCATATCGCTTATAAATATCGGAGTTGAGAAGCGTAATGTTTTAAGAAGAAAAACTTGTTCCCTTGGTCCACATTTTTGGTAAAACGTCTAAAGACATTATTTGCCATCATGTGCTGAAATGTTAAGTTCATATTATATCTGCAGCTATGAAAGTGATTACAAATTTAAATGAATGCATATTAGTTCGCTAAGAAAAACTTGCTGAATCATATATATAAAAACAAATTTAAATGAATGCATATTAGTTCGCTAAGAAAGACTTGCTGAATCATATATATAAAATAAAAATAACTGGAGCAAAGCATGAGGTGTTTATATATAGCAAGTAAGAGTGGAATTAATGGAAATGGTGGCGGTCATAAGGATATATTTTATATTTGGTTGAAAATAATGAGAGTGATCTGTATAATTAGTGGGCAATATTCCTTTTTTCTAAAAGGAAGCATTTGTCAAGGTATAAATATAGCTTGCCCAGTTTCTGATTTTTGAGTACTTTCATTTCAGTATAAGATTATACAACTAATAACGAATATTTTTTGTTTACTTTATTTTATTATTATTAAGAAAAATTTAAAATTGGTAGAAATATATCTTTCAGTGACTTCGTAATAATAGCTAAGCCTATTATTTACAATAGAGGACTGGTTAATAGTTGCTTCATTTCATCAATTTAGAGAGAAAATAATTGGGGCAGATAGGTAGAATTATTTTAAAAAGTTAAGTTGAATTTCTAATGAAAGAAATAAAAATTTTATGAATAAAATTTATTTTATATTAAATTTATTGAATAAGTTTATATTTGTTATCAAATTAATTTATCTTTTAAATAATGCAAAATTTAAGACATATTCAAAATAATAAAATATCTTCTAATTCCTGGTCATGGACTTATTATTTATATTTTAACATTTTTGAAAGAATGAGGAAAAATATTTTTATTCTGCTGATCCAATTACTTTAATTAATTATTTACCTTCTTATTTCTACCTACTTTTTAGCGGCAAATAGATTTTTTTTTATGTTTTGTCTTATGAACGCAGTATCAAACTATTTTATAATATAGTTATAAATTTGCAAATATATTAAAATTCATATACTGTAATCAAATTTTGATTTCAATTTTAATTTGAATGGTTTTTAAATTGTTTTTAAATTTCAAATTATACTTATTCGGAAATGATTGTAAATATGAAATTGAACTTCATTCATGTAATTTTAATTAAATGGTAAAAAATTAAAAAAAATAATTAAGTGTATAATTATCAAAAGCTTTCGAGTTAAAGAAATTGGTGAAAAAACTAATTTATATTTCAACATTTCATACTATATTCGTTTTTCTAAGAAGTTTCTCCTTTTTTTTAATAAAAACATTAAATTTATCAAAAGTTTGTAATTTCCTTATTGATTAATTAGTTATACGATAAATCTATATTCCGAAAATAATTTCATTATTTCATTCATAAAGTGCAGTGTCAAAACATTTTCATATTTTTTCCATTTACTTCTCTCTCGTTTTACTTGAATAAAAGCAATTTAAATTCAATTTACTAAAAAAAAAAAAATACAACGTAATATCCTATGATTGCTGACTCCAAACTATGTATTGATTCCTTTTTTACATATCAGTAAGTGCAATTGCTAGTAAATAATTTTTATGTGCTTTCCTTTTCAATTACATGAAAATCTCTGAACAGAAGAGAAATGAATCATTGATCAGTTACTTGAATTCCATTTAATTTTGATTCCCGTCTCTTTATGGAAACTGAATTTGAGTAAAACTCGTAAATAGAAATATTGTCACTTTTAATATATAACCTTTAGGCCCAAACTCAATGACTACGTTTTTGTATAAATATCGGAAATAGATAGATTAAAAATTTTCAGTTGATAAAGTTAATTACTTCCAACACTATAATCGAGTTTAGACCAACGATCATAAAGAATCGTAAAGAAGCAGAATCACTGTGGACTGTAGGCTAATGAAACTTGGCTGTGATTGAACACATGGAATCAACTGTAAAGTTGGAATGATGGAAGATGCTAAGTATGGTGAAGCTTTCAATGTTTGACTAAATGTCAAATTCATTGAATCATCCGACCAACCTATTGCCGTCCTGCGTGATTCGATTGGTATTTATTAAGAACTTACAATGAAGATGAAAATGGATTATTGTTAGATTATGAGTGAAACATTCAATTTTGCATAAGTAATGTTTCTAATATCAACAGACTGAAAATTTCACATTGAAATCTTGCACGACAATCAGCACGTATTCTAAATTCTTTCTGTGATATGCAAACAACATTGCCCAGTCCTCGTTATATCCTATTGCATCCTAAAAATATTATACAACGTTTAAATACTAATTAAATGTTTAGCGTCTTTTTATGTACTTGAGATGTGAAAAACAAGAATTTAAACAGAATATAAATTTAATTTGCTTTTATTGTGCTTGATGAAACTAAGTTGAAAATCCAACTGGAATTTTTTTGCTATGTCTTGCATTATCTAGCAAATTTGTCATCGCAAAAAACTGAATTTAGAAATAGATATTAAAAAATATATCTCAGTTACTGAAATATAAAAATCAATATTATTAATTATTGATATATAAAATATGATTTACACAATTATCAATACTTCAGCATGAAACGTTTTTCATTATAATATTTTCAACAAAAATTTAAAAAAAAGCAAACATGTTAGAATTCAAACATGTAGGAAAACAATTTTAAAAATAAATATTTTGTATGTTCAAGAAATAAATATGATAAACTAAATGATATTTGTAATAAAAAAATAAAGAATTAACGTTTCACATTTGTTTCTTTTACTTTGCATTTCTTTCTAACAAAGCACAAAATTCGGTTCCTTAAAAATTTCTTAATTTAAAAGAGAACGTTTAAGGAAATAAATTAATTTTTTGTGGTTTTTTAATATTTTTTGCAAAATGAGAATAATCAAAGTAATTTTTTTGCTAATTTATTTTACAGCATATTACACAATAAAAATATGTATACACGCTTTTAAAGTATACTAGTTTTTTTTTTAAAACTCACTAAGGAATTATTAGAAAATGTATAATTTGTTTAATGGACATATTTTTTCCCGAGGGTATTTAAATTTATGGATACCATTTAGTATTTTTTCAAATAATTCAACACATAGAACTATAAATTTGCATAAGGACCTTTAGAAAAGGAAATAAAAGTTACAAAAGGTACTTCTGGATAGTAAATTTTACTTTGATCTGTCTGTTTATTTTAAAGTTCCACGCACTTTTTAAAAGTTATACATAACAATATGAATTTCTACTTTTTTTCTTTCGTTGCTTACTTATTAAAATATGGATTTGAAATTTAAAAACAATTTTTAATGGTAAAGAGCTTTCAGATTTTTTTTTATCCTAGTAAAACTGGAATTCAGGCTTCCATTCAGTATATGTTTCTGGGAATATTTTCATTTATTCAGACAAATATATAAAATTATCTAACAAAGCAATCAAAACAAAAGAATATTTGACAAAAAAATAATGTTGAAAACCTTTTCAATGAAAAATGTTCGGATGAATTTGCATTCAATATGCATTTGTTCTGAGTTTTTTAAAGAAAAGGGGCAATGTAATGGAATTAAGTATTAAGAACAATATAGCAAACAAATAGAATATTTAATAGGATATTATCATTTAAATGAGGGAAAACCGTGAACAATACCAAAGTATAAGGTTGTAATGTGAGAAATATATGCATTATAAAATCGTTTTTTTATTAACTAGAAAAATCGAAAAATAAAAGGCAAAAATGAGAAAAATGTATTTATTTACAGAATCCTACCTATAAGACAGACTTTTTCTTGTAAGCAACATTGGCATGCATTGTAACACTCATGGCATTCAATTATTTTATTCATTTTATATTTGATAGCCTCCATTTGAAATATTTTTTTAAAGATTTGAATGGATTGCAGTCAAACAACCTTTAGTAAACATGAAAATACTCGCTAACAACCAAATCAAAAGAATATGAATATAATAAAAATTTCCTTTCATACAAAATCCTACCTTTAATTTGAAAAAAAGTGTTTACTTTTATTTATAAATACTTATTTTTTTAAGATTTAATTTCACTTGCTGAAATCGGTTTTATATAGAATAAAAAATTAAGGATAGTATTTTTGTTTAATAATAAACAAAAGAAAACTTAGTAAATAGCAACAATAATTGCATTATTGTCAACTCTTCTTAAGGAACCACTTTCACGAATAAAAGCTAATTATTCAAATTATTTAAAGGCTTAATGTTAATTAATGCTAATTATTTAAAGGCCTAATAGCGTTAGACGTGAATTTATAACAATATTTAAAAAACTTCTTTAAACCATTCTAAAAAAAGAGCCTGTAATTTTCCCAAGCATTTTCTTTCTCTTAACAGCAAAATACTTTTTTCTATTCAAAATTGGAGAAGAAAACTAAGAAATCTATGATTGAAATGGAGTTTTAACTTTAAAACTATTTTTTCTTAATTTAATTATGTCTAATAAGGTTTAAATAAGAATTTGAATAAAGTATAAATTAAGAGAGAATTAATGCTAACATGTTTTATGGAGATTTTATTTCATAACTAACTATATATAACTATATATAATTGCATAATAGCATTTAATTGAAACGCTAATATAATGTTGACGAGTAATGAATGATTCTTCTATTTGAAATTAACAGAGACATATTTATTTGAAATGTTACTGCGGATTTTTAATTTCAAATATCTCAAATCATTGAAGATGCTGTCATTTTCAATAAAACACTGAATATATATATATATATATATATATATATATATATATATATATATATATATATATATATATATATATATATATATATATATATATATATATATATATATATATATATATATATATATATATATATATATATATATATATATATATATATATATATATATATATATATATATATATATATATATATATATATATATATATATATATATATATATATATATATATATAAATATATTTGTCGAATTCATTTTATTGTTCGACAATTTTAATTTATTTCTTGCAGAATTCCAAAATTGCTTCTTTGCTGGCCAACACATTTATATATCAATACAAGTTTTACACTTTAATGGAATTCAGAGTTCTGCGATTGTTAAAATTGTAATATAGCGCGTACAATGAATAATAAAAATAGTATATTTCGTGGTACCTTAAATTAAGGCTAAAATAAACTAATATTTTTCTACATGAAATTAATTTTGAGAATTTTAGGAACATGATCAATAAATCGCAGTACATTAGCATAAAGCATTTTTTTTCATTATATACTTATAACCATCAAACTGTAACATAATAAATTAGATATTTTTAATTATAACTAATGATTTCACTTTTTTTTTAATTTCAACATTATATTCTAGTGATAAAATATATCTACGCTTAATATTCGTATCGTATTTCATCATAAAATCATTCACATAGTATCTTCAAAAACAGATTAACAGACTTTTAAACAATGTAGTACATTAAAACTACGTCGCCTGCATAAAGTACGCCTACGTTTTCTCTTCTTCCTACAGCTGACCAATTTAGACTTCATTACCTACGCTTGATAAATATCCATCTACTCCAGAACTGACAGCGCAGACTAAGTAGTGAACTCACAAGCTAGCTGAACACTGGAGGTTTCATTTATGTAGGCGGGCTTGGATCACAATTCAGTGAGATACAGTTACTCAAGCATAAGGTTTATTGCCTGAAGGCGATTGTAATCTTGCTCCTTGCATATTCCATTGTGCCCATGACATTGAGCCTGAATTATAGCATTTGAGATCATTAATTCTACACACCTTTGCACCGTTTACACACCTGAGAGGCTTGGATGATATATATATTTAGGTATTTAAGTAATACCGTGTTTTGGGACGAAAATTTGTAAATTAATGTTTATTTATGATCCCATTAAATTTGTATTTATCACATTTATGTTTCAAATTTATGTTTATCACATTTATGTTTCAAATTTATGTTTATCACATTTATGTTTCAAATTTGTGTTTATCACATTTATTAAATTTATCACATTATGTTTATGTTCTGCTGTGTTAACGAGAGATAAAGTATTAGAAACTAACTTACATTGAGTTTTCTGACATTTAAATGAGTATTATTTTTTTTTCAAAAATATAGATATCTAAAGACACATAAATTTAGTTCAGGTAGTTTATTTATAAATTAGTGAGTTACCTCCCCTGTTCCATTCGCTCCACCCCCCCTCCCCTTAAGAATCACGTTGTGTTAAATTGTTATTTTAATTAGGTATTATTAGTTTGTTTAGTAAATTGTCAGTTAACAATTAATATACTAAAAATAACAACATTAAAATAAACAAAATTAAATAATAATAAACAATTAATATTAATAATTTATACTACATAAGGAAAAATCTGTGTAATCTATTTCTTCTTATTGGAATACAAATAATAAAAATGCTCTAGGTTTGATAATTTAAAGATTCAAGTGAAAATATTAATTATAATCTTGATAGCTGTTGTATCTTTACCTAAAAAAAAGATAAATTATAGCATCAAATGTTGCTATAATTTAAAGTCGTAAGTCATCCATGAATCAGCCATATTTCTACAAATACAGTTTTAAATTATTTTCATATTTAAATAAAAACCAAAGCGGATTCGAAGCTGATAAAATATATTTCCTAATTCTTTTGCGGTAAGTTTATATTTGTTGCAAAGAATAATTTCAACGAAAAGTAATTTCTATACTAACAATGAGGTCTAACATAATGCAGATTCTTGAAGAAATCGAATGGTTGGAATTGTTGATTTCATTTTGTTCTTTTTTATTTTTTCGGTACGCTCATTTTCTTAATCTTGCTTAAAAAAATATTCATACGAAAATAAGTCAATCGTTTTTTATGTTAAATAAGGTAAAATGTTTCAAATATTTTTAATACAAAATGATTAAATTGTAATTTAAAAAAACAAATTTTATTTCTTTCTGATTTACTCTTTAAATTTTCTTTCATAATATGTATATATATATACACGATACATTCATCTGGATATTTTTTGTATAATATAAATATATATAGGAAGAAACAATAGTGAATTGTTTCTTCATTTATTCTAACACAAATGCCAACATTCATACAATGATATTTTTATTTCTTTATTAATATTGAATCTGTTTAGCAAATATTATTAAAAATCATATTTTTATCATTCAAGACATAGGATATAAAATTAAAATATTTATTTTAAGATAAATACTTTGAAAAAAAATAACATACTTCTCATGCATCAAATATATTTTTCGCTTCCTCTTTAGTATGTTTAATAAATTAGTATTGAGATCAGAAATTCTCACAATGAAGTAAAAAATCTTCAAGGCGTATCTAAGTAATAAAAAAATAATTTTTTTCCACAGCTATCAAAATATGAATTTACGCTGATTCGTATCTGCGACGAAAGCTGTTTTTATTAAGTTACTCATAAGACTACCTAAATAAAATGTGTTTTTTAAACTAAGCAACCTGCTTTTTCAATGCATACAAAAATCAAATTTTTTAAAGTTTTCAAATTTGTATTTCCATTTCTTACTCTTTTTATTGAGAACTTTTTACATTAAGAAAATAATTTAAATAAGGTTTTTTAAAGCAGCTTAATTTAAATTTAAAAAAAACATTTTGAAAAACATGGAGTTTTATTGAAAGTAGTTCAAACTGAAAATGTGGTGCATAACTCTGATGAAAAATCAAAAATATTTATTGTTTTCTCAGTGAATGATATTAATATATTATGATATTTAAAACTAAATGTCACTTAAGGAAAGGGCAAGAGATATTATTTTCAATTTTTGCATACATTATTATAAAGCCTAAAAAAGAAAAAAAACTTTTAAAGTGATGGAAAGCAAGTGCAATTTATGAACAATTTTAATCAATTTTCATGCTCACATTTTTAGAACATTGAGAACGAAAGAAATAGTACAGAATATTAGTGTCATTAAATGTATTATAAATATTTTGGATGCATTTAATTGGAAAGATATAGGCATTGCAACGCCAATAGAAAATTATTTTTCTTACCTCACCAAATTTTATTTCCCCGCTAGAAAAATCATAACTTTTTACATAAAGAGAAAAGTTTTTAAATTTATGTTTTATAAGGGGAGTTTTCAACAATTTTTAGAAATAAATATTTATCGTATTAGTAAATTAATGTCCTATTAAAGATAAAATATAAAATGCTAAAAAAAATTGCATAAAAGCATCAAAGACTAAATTAAAAAATAAAAAGCCCTGAAAAGCTGACATTTTAATGATTTTAAGACATAGCGTATAGTTTCATTAAAAGAGATTTAAAAAATGCAAAAAAAAACACATTTTATTAGCAAAATGTAAATGGTAAGCCATTGATTTAATGATCGTTAGAAGGTAAAACCGCGGAGTTCAAACATTTCATATTTTTTTAAACATTGATTATGTTTTCATCAATTCATTTTAATTGCCCAGTTATCATAAATGGTTTTCACATTTATTTAGAAAACGTAATTATATTTTTATTTTAAAATAACGAGATTCTGAAAAATGAATCCATAATCAAAATATTGAATTTTTTGTTAACATTTTAATCGTTTTTCCTAAATTGCTTTTGGTCTAATGAATTCAAAACATTTAATGGTTTGCATACTTTTTAATTTCCATCATGTGGAGTCTTAAACGAGAGATTAAAATATTATTATATTGTTACTTTCTTTCTAATTCCGAAAAAAAAGATGATGTGTTGTATTTTTTTAAATATGTGATTGTAAATAAAATAAGAATTTCTAAAAAAAATATTTCTTACTTTAACGAAAAACTATTAATTACTTTTATCAAATTATGTTACACACTCAAATAGATAGTAAACAACAACTATTTCTATGAATTTTGTGGTTCGAAATAAACGAATTTAAATGTAATAATGAATACACACAAAAATATGTATTCCCATTCAACAATGCGTTTTTCTTTAAATACTTATTTTTTTCCATTTACGTATGGCATATTGTTTTTGAAACATTTCTTTTTTTTATATTATGTCATGAATTAATAAAATGTTTTAAAATCGAGTAAACGATTTACATTAGTTTGGGTTAAATCAAGGTGTTAAGCTGTTCCTGTATCTTGGTGAAAACTCTTTAATTTAAAGAATCTTGTTTGTAAGCACTCTGCCAAGTGAAAGGTGAAATACTTATCTGCCATATACATTTATTAGAAGGCCATATTTTTTATGAAAAGAACAAAATCAGATTTCTGATCTTCGCATATAGCTGAATGCTTTCTAATGATACATAAAATACTGAAATATCATCTTCCCATGAAGTCATTTCTATCTTTTCAAATTTAGGAGGTTCAACCTTTAGTAGGTCTATATAAACGCCGAAGGTAGATATGAAATTAAACATCACAATTTTGTTTATTTATGTAGCTCGACCTAGATTGATATGCTTATCAGACAGCATTATTCCGTAGCAAGGCATCTAAGACTACCACTACCAGTCTTATTCCAAATTAAATCTTTTATATTGTATTGTATTATATTGTCTTTTATATTGTATTAATCTTTTATATTGCATTGGGAAAAAAATGAATAACATGCTGTTACAAATGTGAACTGCCTTTAGTTTTTTTTCTCACTTCAATGCATTTTAATAAAAAAAAATATATATTATTGCCACAAAGCATGTTTTAATGAAAATAATATAACTAGAGAAGGTAATTCATTTATTTTTCCAATTTTTCAAAATAAATATTTTTTTTTCTTATGACTAGGAGAAAGGAAAAAAATCCTAAAATGGGACAACTAATTAATTTTCATAAATATAACTTATTTATTTCAATTTTTAATCATTCGAATGAAAGGAAAAAAGAACTTTATAAAATCAAAGATTCTCCTACTTGCTATCAAAATATTGAAAACCATTACCAAAAAATTAGGTAAGATAGGGGAATATTTTCTTTAAATGTAAATACTAATTGCAATTGATTCCCGCATCCATTGCTGCTTTAATTCTTTACACCCAGGTTTTTAAAAATTCTTATAATTTATCGAAAAGCGATGAAGGCTTGGAGATAAAATTTACGCATATGTTTGAAGATTATTAAAATTTCTATCGGATTCAATAATATATTACTTTTCGTATGTTAATCAAACGAGGGTAAATTTTTAAAAGTAAAACATGGAAATCTAGGTTTTAAAAAGATTTCCTCATTTATTAGAAACGTTTCTAGGCTACTTCAGTTCAGCCTTCTATCTTCGCATGTTATTAGTCTTCTTTGGATGATGATAAAACCATTTTTCTTAAAAGTCTAAACTTTTTAGAAGAATCATCAAAATTTACTATCCACATTGGTTTATCATTATCATGTACATTATTACGTCCAAGAGAATAAACGCACTTATTGTATAGTTTAATTTTGATTTGTTTTGGTCAAATCGTTAGGTTCGTTTATATGGCGATACTCGGGATAAAGTTTTAAAATGTTGTGAAATTGTAATATTTTTTAATTATGTATATTTTTCTAATTTATTATATGTATTTAAAAAAATCTGAATAGAAGAAATTAATGCAGCAGATGTAGATTATACTTGAAAAAATATAACAAAAAATGATACGCATTTTAAAAAAATCCAGAAAAGAGAGAAATTTACATATAAAAAATACATATTTAACATTTCCATTAAGGGAGATTATTAAACTTGCATCATGTGAATGGTTTCTCCAAACAAATGTTAATCATTTTTTTTTTTGAAAAATGAGATTACTAAAAAGAATTCCTGATGCTTGAGATTATTTACATTATTTTTTATATAATTCATTTGTGTATCTCTAAATAAATGATCAAAAAGAAAAATAGAATGAACTTTGGAGTATTCAAAATGAGGAAAAAAATGGACAAACAGCAATCACGTATGTTTCATTTCGAAGAATATAAAATATTATGAATACATTTTAAAATATCTAATATTTAATAGGAGATTACACAAATTTATGTCGTATTTGTTAGGTTATATATTTTACAGTTATTTACATAATTGTAATATTTTTTTTAGTGACGACTTTAAAATCAAAAGAAGAAGAATTTTTGAATTACTATCTTCCTAAGTAAATAACAGAATATCCTTAATACATAAATAAATATGTAGAATGTCGTGAGCGCGTGAAAATTAAAGTTTACCTCCAGAATTATGTGCATTTCATCCTCCCTTCGTCATTATGGATATAAAAGGAATATAAATTAATAAAATTAATAATTGTTAAGAAATATAAAAATAAACGAATAGCACCAAAAACCTTTGAAACAAGTTAGCACTTTCTTAGTCAAATATAGTGGAAATAAAAACATTTCCTATTACTCATTCTCTACAAGCAGTTATAAACCGCTACACGATTCCATGGACTTTTTCTATGGTAGCAATAGCTTTTGTTTTTCATACAGATAATGACCGTCATGAAATTTGCTTGTTTTTATTAACCCCTTATTGCAAACCAATATGAGGTAAAATCTGAAATCTCACTTAACGGAATTGTTATTTTTTTCGTTGTTCTATCATGAATGTTGTGAACTTTATGTTCGACACAACATTGCAGTTTTAGAACATTCTTGTCAAAAAATATTGTATGTTAACATATTGAAAATTAGATCTTCCTCTTTTAACTCTCTAAGATATTTTGTATTTAATAGCTGAATATTTAAGGCTTATCTAATCGAATTGCTTTTGTAAGACAAATTAAAGCGAAATTGTTCAGCAAGAGACTTTTAACAGTTTTGTACTGAAGCCTGTAAACATTATTTAAGAAGCAACAATTCAATTTAATATTCTATTTGAAAAAAAAAAAGAGTTTTTTTTTTACCTTTACGGAAATAATAAAACACAGAAATTGAAATGAAAATGTCACTTTCTTAGAAGATACTTTTATTTAGAAATTGTATTGCAAGAAATTAACTTTCAAATTTAATAGAGACTGTCGAGAAAAAATTATTAGATTTTTTATTTTCAATACAGATATTTTTTTTCTGGATGCAATTTGGTAACTCATAATATTTTTCCAACAATAAATGAAGTCTCAAACGAAAAGTAAAAGGTAAAAACTTAATCAAAAAGTGTTTACATATAAACATACTTCTTGTCTTGTGTTCTTTTGAATAAAGTAACATAACTTAAAAAATAAGTAGTATGATACGATTCATACACTTATTTAATGCATTTTCTTAGTATTAAAATACTATCTAAGCTAAACTCAATTCCTTAAGATATTTAATGTTAAATTGATATCTGATATTCGTTAGTTCTGATTCAAGAAGGAATAGAGTATATGTTACAGAATTATAAATATTCAGAAAATGACACATAATTTCAATTTGCTTCAACGCTATTTAAATTTAAAATCATCCTGATTATATTTATCGTAATACCTTTTCTTCCACATATAAAACATAGATTACTAAGCAACTAAATACACTTTATTTGACGTTTGCAATTACAAATATGCGAATCAATAGTTTCTTTATACATCGTAAGTTATATTTATTGATTTACTGAGAATTTGCAATGCTAGAAATCAAAATGTAACATTTGTGCATCGTAAAATTATATCTACTTGCAATCTTATTTGCGACTTAAAGAGTATCATACAATATATCAACTAATTTAATAAAGAATCATGCCCATGAAATATGATTAATTTCCAGATTTATGATTTAAAGCAAATTGTAAATATATCAGACTTATTGATTTACGGTTTTAAAGTAAATGTTTCATTGGAATATTTAAAATATTAGATTTCACCTTAAAATAAGAGATAATCAACTAATATATCAACTAATTTAATAAAGAATCATGTCCATGAAATATGATTAATTTCCAGATTTATGATTTAAAGCAAATTGTAAATATATCAGACTTATTGATTTACGGTTTTAAAGTAAATGTTTCATTGGAATATTTAAAATATTAGATTTCACCTTAAAATAAGAGATAATCAACTAATATATCAACTAATTTAATAAAGAATCATGTCCATGAAATATGATTAATTTCCAGATTTATGATTTAAAGCAAATTGTAAATATATCAGACTTATTGATTTACGGTTTTAAAGTAAATATTTCATTGAAATATTTAAAATATTAGATTTCACTTTAAAATAAGAGATAATCAACTAATATATCAACTAATTTAATAAAGAATCATGTCCATGAAATATGATTAATTTCCAGATTTATGATTTAAAGCAAATTGTAAATATATCAGACTTATTGATTTACGGTTTTAAAGTAAATGTTTCATTGGAATATTTAAAATATTAGATTTCACCTTAAAATAAGAGATAATCAACTAATATATCAACTAATTTAATAAAGAATCATGTCCATGAAATATGATTAATTTCCAGATTTATGATTTAAAGCAAATTGTAAATATATCAGACTTATTGATTTACGGTTTTAAAGTAAATGTTTCATTGGAATATTTAAAATATTAGATTTCACCTTAAAATAAGAGATAATCAACTAATATATCAACTAATTTAATAAAGAATCATGTCCATGAAATATGATTAATTTCCAGATTTATGATTTAAAGCAAATTGTAAATATATCAGACTTATTGATTTACGGTTTTAAAGTAAATGTTTCATTGGAATATTTAAAATATTAGATTTCACCTTAAAATAAGAGATAATCAACTAATATATCAACTAATTTAATAAAGAATCATGTCCATGAAATATGATTAATTTCCAGATTTATGATTTAAAGCAAATTGTAAATATATCAGACTTATTGATTTACGGTTTTAAAGTAAATGTTTCATTGGAATATTTAAAATATTAGATTTCACCTTAAAATAAGAGATAATCAACTAATATATCAACTAATTTAATAAAGAATCATGTCCATGAAATATGATTAATTTCCAGATTTATGATTTAAAGCAAATTGTAAATATATCAGACTTATTGATTTACGGTTTTAAAGTAAATGTTTCATTGGAATATTTAAAATATTAGATTTCACCTTAAAATAAGAGATAATCAACTAATATATCAACTAATTTAATAAAGAATCATGTCCATGAAATATGATTAATTTCCAGATTTATGATTTAAAGCAAATTGTAAATATATCAGACTTATTGATTTACGGTTTTAAAGTAAATATTTCATTGAAATATTTAAAATATTAGATTTCACTTTAAAATAAGAGATAATCAACTAATATATCAACTAATTTAATAAAGAATCATGTCCATGAAATATGATTAATTTCCAGATTTATGATTTAAAGCAAATTGTAAATATATCAGACTTATTGATTTACGGTTTTAAAGTAAATGTTTCATTGGAATATTTAAAATATTAGATTTCACCTTAAAATAAGAGATAATCAACTAATATATCAACTAATTTAATAAAGAATCATGTCCATGAAATATGATTAATTTCCAGATTTATGATTTAAAGCAAATTGTAAATATATCAGACTTATTGATTTACGGTTTTAAAGTAAATGTTTCATTGGAATATTTAAAATATTAGATTTCACCTTAAAATAAGAGATAATCAACTAATATATCAACTAATTTAATAAAGAATCATGTCCATGAAATATGATTAATTTCCAGATTTATGATTTAAAGCAAATTGTAAATATATCAGACTTATTGATTTACGGTTTTAAAGTAAATGTTTCATTGGAATATTTAAAATATTAGATTTCACCTTAAAATAAGAGATAATCAACTAATATATCAACTAATTTAATAAAGAATCATGTCCATGAAATATGATTAATTTCCAGATTTATGATTTAAAGCAAATTGTAAATATATCAGACTTATTGATTTACGGTTTTAAAGTAAATGTTTCATTGGAATATTTAAAATATTAGATTTCACCTTAAAATAAGAGATAATCAACTAATATATCAACTAATTTAATAAAGAATCATGTCCATGAAATATGATTAATTTCCAGATTTATGATTTAAAGCAAATTGTAAATATATCAGACTTATTGATTTACGGTTTTAAAGTAAATATTTCATTGAAATATTTAAAATATTAGATTTCACTTTAAAATAAGAGATAATCAACTAATATATCAACTAATTTAATAAAGAATCATGTCCATGAAATATGATTAATTTCCAGATTTATGATTTAAAGCAAATTGTAAATATATCAGACTTATTGATTTACGGTTTTAAAGTAAATGTTTCATTGGAATATTTAAAATATTAGATTTCACCTTAAAATAAGAGATAATCAACTAATATATCAACTAATTTAATAAAGAATCATGTCCATGAAATATGATTAATTTCCAGATTTATGATTTAAAGCAAATTGTAAATATATCAGACTTATTGATTTACGGTTTTAAAGTAAATGTTTCATTGGAATATTTAAAATATTAGATTTCACCTTAAAATAAGAGATAATCAACTAATATATCAACTAATTTAATAAAGAATCATGTCCATGAAATATGATTAATTTCCAGATTTATGATTTAAAGCAAATTGTAAATATATCAGACTTATTGATTTACGGTTTTAAAGTAAATGTTTCATTGGAATATTTAAAATATTAGATTTCACCTTAAAATAAGAGATAATCAACTAATATATCAACTAATTTAATAAAGAATCATGTCCATGAAATATGATTAATTTCCAGATTTATGATTTAAAGCAAATTGTAAATATATCAGACTTATTGATTTACGGTTTTAAAGTAAATGTTTCATTGGAATATTTAAAATATTAGATTTCACCTTAAAATAAGAGATAATCAACTAATATATCAACTAATTTAATAAAGAATCATGTCCATGAAATATGATTAATTTCCAGATTTATGATTTAAAGCAAATTGTAAATATATCAGACTTATTGATTTACGGTTTTAAAGTAAATGTTTCATTGGAATATTTAAAATATTAGATTTCACCTTAAAATAAGAGATAATCAACTAATATATCAACTAATTTAATAAAGAATCATGTCCATGAAATATGATTAATTTCCAGATTTATGATTTAAAGCAAATTGTAAATATATCAGACTTATTGATTTACGGTTTTAAAGTAAATGTTTCATTGGAATATTTAAAATATTAGATTTCACCTTAAAATAAGAGATAATCAACTAATATATCAACTAATTTAATAAAGAATCATGTCCATGAAATATGATTAATTTCCAGATTTATGATTTAAAGCAAATTGTAAATATATCAGACTTATTGATTTACGGTTTTAAAGTAAATGTTTCATTGGAATATTTAAAATATTAGATTTCACCTTAAAATAAGAGATAATCAACTAATATATCAACTAATTTAATAAAGAATCATGTCCATGAAATATGATTAATTTCCAGATTTATGATTTAAAGCAAATTGTAAATATATCAGACTTATTGATTTACGGTTTTAAAGTAAATGTTTCATTGGAATATTTAAAATATTAGATTTCACCTTAAAATAAGAGATAATCAACTAATATATCAACTAATTTAATAAAGAATCATGTCCATGAAATATGATTAATTTCCAGATTTATGATTTAAAGCAAATTGTAAATATATCAGACTTATTGATTTACGGTTTTAAAGTAAATATTTCATTGAAATATTTAAAATATTAGATTTCACTTTAAAATAAGAGATAATCAACATTTTTCATGATATTTTTAGAAAATAAATGTCGTATTGGAGTTTACTCTGAACCTAAAGTTGCTGTAAATTATTTTGCTTTCTGTTATCTATTTCCAATTATTTTCTTAAAAAAATATTATCAAGTCTTATCGTTTGATTTTTTTTCTATAAGATTTAAACTAAATCTGCTTCAATCACATTTTAAATTCAGATAAAATTTCTAAATATTTTCATCTAATAAAGGTCATTTCTCAAACATCGAAAATTCATTTTCATACATAAATAGAGATTCTTGAAATTGGTTTAGAATACATCTGAGTAAAAACAAATAATGTAAATCTACTAGACGATTGTACCTGCTGTGGAATTCAAGACTCCATTCCAAAAATGAAAATACTGTCATTTATTGACGAGAAAAACTGAAAAAAAGGAAAGCAAAGAACATGGAAATATGTAGCATTTTTATTTGGGAAAATTCTTTGTCTCTGTTTGTATAAAAATAAAAGTTAACAAAAACATTTGTTGGTTCCACCCCTCTGGAATATTTTCTAGAAAGCTGTCTGAAATGCTTGTTAATATCCGTTTTTCACTTTTTTTTTGTCTTCTTATAAATTGCAAATTATTTTAATGAACTTAATTGTAACAAGATGGAATATTTCAGATAATTGTTTAAAACGTAAAACATATTATGAATATGTCCATTTTGTATCACTCAATTTTAATTTCTTGTCATCTATAACCTGCAATTTTATATCTTGTAAACAAAATATAAATCAATTGGCATATACAATTAAAATTTTAATATACTCTAATAGTATCTAATTTCTATATGTAAATAATATTTTACATTAAGTTTTCCTATTCACTTCTCCTTATTGTAAATTCAGTTGGAATATGCGTTTTATATGGTAACTGTTAGATATGATTAATAGCTCTTAATTGTTTTTTATAAAACACTAGATCAGATGAACTAGAGACAAAGCTTCCATCGAATAAGTTGATTAATAAAAGTATATTTACCTTGTTTTTAACAAAAATTATTTATAACAATACTAAATTAATTTAAAAAAAATTTGAATAGAGTGAGAATAATTGAAAGTAAGAATAACTGGATTCTGAAGATTAAAAAAATTCTAAATAATGTATATACTTAAAGGAGGATGTATATACTTAATATACTTAAGTATATACATAATAAGTATATATACTTATTATGTATATATACTTATTATGTATATATACTTATATAAGCATATATAAGTATTATAATTATATACTTATTAAGTATATATAAGTATATACTTAATGTATATACTTTTCTTTTTTTCGGTTTCGTTGTAATCCGAAATTCTGCAAGAAAACATGTTTTTAACATTGTACGGAGGCTTATACTATATAGAAATAGTTTACTTATATGCCAGTTTAGAAATTTTAAAATAAATCTTTAAAACTTATAAAAAATAAATGCAGCATAATACATGATAATATCAAAATAATCTTCATCTTATAACTCAGACAAAGTAATGTCTTCATGAAAAGCGAAATATTTGAAACCTTCATTTTTTATTAAGTACCAAAAATATTTTATAAACAAAATCAAAAAGGTAAATCATGCCATTTATAATTCCATGCTAGTATTTATTGATGGTATATTACAAAGAAGAAAGATGCCTTCGAATCAATAATTTTCTCCCAATATACTTTCTCAATTTTTTTTCTTATGTTTTTACCTTGTAAATACCAATGCTCATACTAAGTAACCTTATGCTATTAACCGAATGAAAAGAACTGGAGAAACAGTATCTATAATAATTAGGAATATAAATGGATTGCCTTTATTAGTGAGATGTTGGGGTCCTAGACTGGCGGTTGGACTTTATCGGTTCATTAGATGCCACGACAGTAAAGTCCTGCACATACTCTGTTTTTTCTCCTTCCGGTAAGTCAATACCGTCTCTTAGCTTAACTATTGGAATGAATAAGAGTAACATCATTATTTCTTCCTCGGGCTGCATTGCCTTATAGGTGATCAATTTCTTCTACTTTTTATATTGAGTTTTAGTTAATTCGTATTAATAAATTTGTAGTAGAATTTTGAGTATAAATAAATTGTTATTATCCTTTGCTTTAGCAATTTTTGTTTATCCGAGTCTTCAGCAGTTCTTTCTAATAATTCATTTGTAATTGTGATCCATTTATATTTAAATCAAGAGGCAGCGGTAACTTATTTATCGTAATTGAAAATAGCATATAAATGTATTAAAAGGGAAGAAAAAGATAAAGATAAATGAAAAAAAAACCCTTAATATCAATTCTTGAACTATTAAATTGAAGAAAAGGGTGCTATATTGTTTTGCATATATGAAAAATAATATACTGAAATATTTACTTTTTTATACGTGTTTTTATTATTGTTCCTTTTATGGAATCGTCCCTAAAATATTGAATGCCATCATAGAAAATAACTTTAAAAAATAATGTTTCCTCACATTTTTGATATTTTAGAAGGAAATAGGATTATTAATTTTTCTTTCATTATTATGTAGGGAAAAAAGCCTTGGATATATTTTAGCATTAGAAATAGTGCATGTGTTTCATCTGACCTCAAATAATTTTATTTTAAAATAATAAAGAGAATCTTTTTTCATTATCATTTACTAGCATTATGTAGAAAGTAATAATTTAAAATAATTATCTGAAAAAAATTATTTTTATTAAGCAATCTTGATCCTTTTCATATCTAAGGTGTATTTATTTATTTTATTTTTCCAATTTCATTTTATATACTGCTGTAAGACATAATTTTTATGCAACTCAAATTGTTCCAGTACAGTTTTTTCAGAGAATGAATTTTGGAATGATAACACATATAATGATTTGTATTTCAAATTTGGACTTAATTTGCTGGGCCTATACAATATAATCATATTCTAATAATCAATCAGCAAAAATATTTTAATATTCTAATATATATCGAAACTCACTATCGTGCATTTTAATTTTATTATTGAAAATACATATCTGTATATTTCATATATAAAAGTTATTTTAAACGCATCTTTTAATATCCCCGGAGAAATTAGTCGATACGAATTAAGTATTAATATTTAATTAAACAATAAACTAAGACCTTTAATTTCAGTATGGAGATTCCTTTTAGAGACTGTCTAGAGTTAAATTGAGGGAATTGGATTACATGCTCTGAAAATGAATAATAAATAATATTGATGTATAAGTATTTAAGTACCTTTAATTATTTTATATATATATATATATATATATATATATATATATATATATATATATATATATCTTTGAAATCACTTACATGATTATATAAGCACTATTAATAATGTTTTAAGCTGAATAATATTATGGCTCTAAATAATTAAAACTCTAATGAAAGTGATTTGAAAAATTAAGTCATTTTAAGAGGGAAAAATATATTCCTGTTTTCCACCTAGTTTTTATTTTTTATATATCTCTTTTGTGAAAAGTTTGTTTAGCATTTTATTTGCCCTAAAATCAGTATTTCAATGGGAAAAATAATTTGAATACGAATATATTTTCCAACATTTTAAATAAATATATGTTCGAAATATTTGAGAAACATAGGCCATTCGAAATAGAATATGATTCATATTTGAGATAATACCTTACTTTCACAAGATAATTTTTAGTATATTTGGTAATATTTGGTATATACATACATCAGCAGATTTGTAAATTCTGAAGCTTATGGAAAAGAATCTTTAATATGACAGAATTTCAAAGTTAAAGGCTCATTTAAAAAAAAATCAAGAATAATATTTTACAATCTATGCTCATATCTAGAAATATTCATATTATTTCCAGGCAAATTTGAAAGCAAATAAAATATTCAGTCACATTATTTATTTAAAAAATATTTTATGCCATTACTTGTCAGCGTAAGTAATGTTTGTGACAAAAACATTTAAATAGCATTTAATAATGAATAGTTTTGCCAACGATCGGTTGCAATGACAAAAGTTTATCAAAGTTGTCATGAAAATAAAAAAAAACTTTATAATGCTTCCAGGTTTTCTCTTTTTTTAATAATTCCTCATTTTAGTAAATTACGCTGATCAGAAAGAATGCTTAAAATTTCGACTTTAATTTTTACATTTTAATTATTAATCTAAAAAAGTCAAATTATATATTTAATTTTATACACTCTAAGGTATAAAGCCTTATTAAGTGTCAGTCGCATTTTTTATTTATTCCATTTTAATTTCCTTTGTACTTTTAATTTTATTTTCACATTAAATGTTTTATCTATAAGGCATTAGGGAATTCTATTTCCTGTTCGTTTCTTCTTCCCCTTGGTAGATAGTTAATTTAGTCCATAAATTAATTGTTTTCCATTAGAGAGATGATCCATATTTCTTTTTCAAAATACAGTTTATAAGTTATCAAATAATATACACAAACAAAGAAAAACAAGTCCTAAATAAAAAAAAATGTTTTTAATTAAAGTGCATGTGATTTGTTTTGGCATGTGTGCTTCTGTGAGCCTCTTTTATGGAATTACGTTATTTTGCACTAATCATTAAGGTAAGGTAAACGCCAATAAAGAATGCCCCTTCACTACTTACTAAGACAATTTCCTTAAAGTTTTGTAGATATTTAATTATTCACAAAATTGCACTATAAAAATCTAATATTTTTTTTAAATAAGTATATAACTATATAATTAAATAAATGTTTTGGTGATATTTTGTTTTCAAACTGATTTTAGGTTACAGTCATACAGACATAAGGTACAAGATGTTTTTCGTCATTCTAACTTAGCACATAAATATGCGTTCAAATATTAAATTAATTTTTTGGATCTTATTTGTAATCTTATTTTGTTTGAAATATAAAGGTCTATGAAGAAGGGAACAAGTATATAAATTATTTTCTGCTTCATAAAGGTTTTTATTTGAAACGATTATTTAGCCTTTCTTTGGAAATACTTTTCATTTCTGGGATGTTTAATTTATTTATAGATTTTTAGGGAATGAAGATATATATATATATATATATTATAAGTTTTAATAAAATGAAAGACCAGCAATATTTCTCCGCTTCTAAAAGGGGTTTGAAATGTCTAAGGAAATAATTGTTTGGAATATTTGAGTTGCGAAACATTTTTTTTCTGTTCACATAAAATGACGTTCGAATATATATGTAACTAAATCATATTTCCTACTAGAAATATTAGAAGGAGTGTTTACATGTTTAAATACATAGTGATTGTAATACGAAGGTTTCCAGGCTTGTAAAATGAAATAAATTGGTAATATTATGTTATGTGAGATGAAATACTACTTTTTTTGCTTTTCTTATTTGATATAAATTATTCTAGTTTCAATACTTATTGTTAGAGCTATTTTATAATTATTTCAATGTTTGTTTTAGCTAATGCTTTGGAGTTGCAACCAAAGCATCTGTCGCCGCTATTTATATAGTAAATTTACAGCTGAATATAAATTTTGAGAATAAATAGTAGTTGCAAAATTTTTAATTAGGAAAAAATGATAGATAATTCAACACAAATATATTGTTATCTGATAAAAATTTGCAAACACTATATCGGATTTGATTGAGAGCACTATCATGCAACAAAACATCGACTGTTTACATATCTCGATATTCGGAATGAATGTGACAAATTCTGGGCACTCAATGTTTCGAAATAATTAAATAATGGAATGAACATCCTAAAATTGATAACATTTTTTTAATGAAATTAATATTATTGCCTTAGGATTTTTTTTCCAGAATTTTGGTAATATTTTAAATACGTTTTATTGCATATATTTGAACAATAGATTGCATTGTTGACCTGAAATTGAATTAATTTTATTATCAAATATTAATCACGTGATTTTCTACCAGTGTGGAAAGATAAGAAAGAAGGGGTCTGAAACGTGGAGATTCGTCAAAATCTCGAGTCTGATTTTTTTGAAAATTGTAATATTCCCTTCATACTACTTAAATTAGAAAGCGAAAAATAGAACTCCGAATCGGTAGTGATTGGGACCATTTTTTTTCTGACTTTGTTGAAGAAATTTCTGGCATTTCTTTAATGCCACCTAGAAATATAACCAAATCATGAAAATAAATAAAAGATTTCTGAATCTGTACTAAAAATGAAAGTAAATTATTAATGTTTGACATCAAGCTAAATCCAGAGATTGAGTCTTATCGGTTCATTAGACTCTGATATATAACGAATTTAACCCGGAGTGGAATACATTCAGAACCCTCAGGGTAAAAAATTTCTTCTGTTAACTAAACCGCAACAATGAATAGACGATATATTCTTCTTACTCCTTCCCTTCCCCATAATTTTCAATTTTTCATTCCCCACCCCTTTTTTTTTCCAAAATTCTGACTGTCGACTTATGTTGCATTAATATATCAGAGATAAGAATCTGGAAAGTCAATAAATGAGATACAGCTTTTTCTATGCCAGATCTACTTTCACAAACCTCAGGGAATTATGTATTTTACATGGATACTTATAACAGATGCCATTGGTTTAGCTTTCTCAGAAAATATAAAGATAAAGCAATAATTTATCAGTGTAAATATAAATTTTATTATTTATTTACAAAAGTACATACAGGTAGTAAAAAACAGCACCATAGATAGAACGATAGAAAACAGCGCCATAAAATTTTAGAATCAAAATTTCACAAAAATGATAAAAAATAAACATTAGAATTAAAGATATACGCATAAAGCAGTGAGACAAAAGTTTGAATAAAATATCTTAAAAATTAAATTATTTCATTTATCTTTCAATTTCAGATCTAATAGTATATGCATATATTTTTTTATAAAACAGATAATGTTTACTATTTTATAATTGTTGCAACTTTAAATAAGTAACGGTCACTGAAGTCAGAAATCTAAATAATTCCATCATATCAATTATAATACACAAAGATGTGAGGCGTATTTAATTGATTTATTTAATTTTAAGTATCCCAAATAAGCAATCTAATAATTCAGTCTAATAACACTTCGTAAGAAATTCGTGTGGATAAAGGACCGAAGAAGTATATAAAATATTTAATTCATGGATTTAAATTTCTGAGTTTATCTGATTTTTATCTGAGTTTTAATGAATTAATAATTTTGAAGGGCATTTTATTCCCTTATTGATTATACATGCACCCTATCGAATCTCCATAAAATCTGGCAAATAAGTTTGAAGTAATAACTTTTAAAACATTAAAAATTGATTTGAAAGTTTCATTCCGTAATCATTAATAAGTTTCAATATTATTTAATGATGCAATATACGAAAAAATTTCTTAAAAATGACTAATGTTGGTAAACATTTTAGATTATGTGTGAAAAGGAGTTTATTATTCTTAAATTTTTTTAGATAATAAGAGAAATTAGAATTTGAAATAATTTAGTCAAAACTTCTACTATTCATTATTAATGATCGAATGATTTTGTTTATAAAAATTTGTATAACAACCGTTTTTTTTTCTTTTTGCACACGAAAAACTGCTCGCACTTCTTTTTCTTTAAATATGTACTATTTTAAAGAATAATTTTTTGTCTTGAAGAAAATGATTCGCAATAATCAAGCATTTAATGCATGTATAATTATTCTGAAATTCTAAAGAAAATTTGAAAAATTTTTGCAATAATCAATTGATATATCAACTGAATAATAATATAAATATTTATATATTTTTGGTGAATCATCAAACTTATAAAGGATAGTGAAAAGAAAGTTATACTTATCAGTGCTGATGCAATAGTTATCACGGAATAGTCGACGAGCAAGAAAATAACTCACATTACGCCAGTATTAGTTGCATAAGTGAAAGTGCTTTGAATGTAAAAAAAGCATGTATTAGTAAAATGTTGCACGAATTTATTATAATATAAGAACTTGTAAAGACTTGGTGAACCTGATAGAAACAATGGATCTAATTTACGGGATATTAGAAAAGATATTGCAATTAAAAGTTCACGTTTTTTTTATACTTAATATGTTAAATTGATACTACCTGTGATTTAACTATTGATACTACCTGTGATTTAACTATTGATACTAATTCCTAGTATGTACTTTTCAGTTTGATAACTTTACAAACATTAGAAAAATAATTTTAAGTTTTTAATGAAAGACCCTAAAGAAAAATAATTATAACTCGAGAAATATTTCGAATATTGACAACATCTTGGTATCATCTGAAAGCTAAAGGATAAGAGAATATAATTAAGCAATAAAAAATATTCGGTATTTTGAACGATTTTCGAAGTTTCAAGTGTGTACATAACCTTAAGAAATTGAGATCAGAAAAATATTCTGAAGATCAAATAACGTCGGTTGAAGTTCAGGAAAAACTATGTTTGCCATGTTAAGTAACGATTTACTTTCCGCAAAATACTTTTTAAATATTACATTTAGGATTTTCTTTTTGAGTCATTAATCAAACAACTCCATTTTTTTAGAAAATTAAAAATTACTGATTAAAACAAATGTTTCTTCATTTTATCTGCATATTTGATTTACTTTCAAATGGTAAAAAATTTTTGTGTAAAAATAAATCTCAACGAAAATCTTTATTTCTTCAATTTCAACCTTAATTTGAAGATTTTTTTGTATCTCTTAATAAAATGACATTTATTTATTCATAATTTTGCATGTAATAACCGCTATGTAAACTTTTATTGAAAAAAAATGCATCTGTAAATTACTAATGAGATATATTTTAAAGCTATTAATCCCCTCCTTTGTACCTTTTTTTAAGTTTTTGCACTTTTTTATTGTAGAATATAACATTCATATTTTCATGTTGTAGTTTTAGAACAATCATTGACATTGCAGAGGCATATCAGTCTGATTGCTTTATTCACAATGTTAAATAACACACGTTGAGATTTCATGTGATTTTTTTTATAATTCATTTTCACTCATATGGTATAATCTTCTATAAATTTTTCTGCATCAGTTATCTACACAAATTATAATAGTATTCATTATTTATCGAACGATATGGTGACCGGTCATCATTTTTAGAGATGGATGAAAAGCACAGGTTCAGTAAAAGTAAGCTGTATGTTGTTAGAATCATAAGGTAGCAGTGTTTGTCGTTTCTGATTTTCCCACTCTTCGAACGGAATTTCTGCTGATTCATCAAAAGTATTTAACATTTCATCATCCCTAAAATTAATAATTATCTAGTCTATTTTTCATCCTTGCATTCATCGGGATTTAAATAATTCTTTATCAAAAAAAAAAAAAAAATCAGAGTTTCGAAAATGAAATATATTATTACGAAATTTCCGGATTCGTTTGGATAGTGGAAGTTATATGCTGTGATAACGCTCAATCAGCAGGCGGCAGTAGAAAAAAAACGACGTTTATTTACACGATAACACACAGGACAGCACAAAGACGACAACTATATACACCACAAAGAAGACAATCATCTTTAGCCGAGACGTGCACACAACAAGACTCTACTACAGACAGTAACGCACAGCTTAGTTCAGCACTAACTTGACTCCATCGCTGCTCTGCTAATCTCTGGAAGACTCGTTCTTCACCGTCGATTCCGATTACTCCGACTACTACCGGCAGCTGGAGGCTGTCTCCTTTTATAGGTCTCAGAAGGCGTGGCTAGAAGCCTCTCAACCAATCAGGAACGTTTGAGGCGTATCTCAGTTCCTAATGGACGGATCTGGAAAATTCTTGATGCTTCGGGTATAATCTATTTTGGCGCCAAAGTCGCCAAGTTCTGGACTTCCGACGCGACACCCGGACTCCGTCCAATACCGATGACTGTAAAACAGTCTTTCTGATGATGGAACCAACTATGCTGGGAAGAAGCATTACAGATTCGTAATAATATATATTTATATATATGAGAAAATCAAGAATATATGCATTATAAAATTTCAATAATATTTTTTTATAATGAAACGTTATATATATATATATATATATATATATATATATATATATAAGACGTTAGCCGTTGCTGGTGATTAAAATCATGTATTAACATTAATATTTTTAACAGGGAAATTAAATATACAAATATAATATATACAAAACCCATTTTAATATATGTGTATTGAAATAAAAGAAAAATTTATAAAGTCACACTAAATTTGTGCAAAATCTTAAACGTTGTTCAGCAAAAGAATATTTATAAATTTATTTATTTCAAAATCATATGCTCTCAGTTTTGACAACTGAGAGAAAAAATGAGCAAAAATGAAATTGAAAGC
Organism: Argiope bruennichi; assembly: GCF_947563725.1. Taxonomy (NCBI): domain Eukaryota; kingdom Metazoa; phylum Arthropoda; class Arachnida; order Araneae; family Araneidae; genus Argiope; species Argiope bruennichi. Next base: position 58,656,673 of record NC_079155.1, on the reverse strand, counting down.
GTTGAAAAAGTAATAAATTATTTTTGTTATAGTATAAATTTTGATAATAATTTCCTTTATTAATTTTTAAAAAATCATGTTCAATTTTTCTGGAAAAAAAAGGTAAAATATTGAATAATTTCTCGCAGCCTGAGATGTCTACTCTCGCCAAACATCAGTTTCATTTGCTTGACTAGCTTTACTCTTTTTGCCTCTTGTTGACTGACTTTTGTTCATTTTTAGGAAGTGTTAAATCGAAACGTGATAAAATAATAAACCTTAAAAATTGAAAACTTGATAAAATGTGTTAAGATAAAACATATATATAAAAATAATGTAAAATATATTGAAGATAATGTTACTTTTAACGCAATGAATTTTTAATAACTGAAAGGTAGACTGTACAAGAATGATATTGATATCATAAAAATTCTAAGGATTTTAATTTGGGTATTTAATTAAAATATTTCTTGTACATTTTTTTCCTGAGATGTTATCGCAATAAAGTGCAAAAATCCGTTTAATTATAAATAATTAACTTAATTTAATATATAATTAACTTTTGCAATTTGAAAAGTAGATAGTATTCTTTCTCTTCGCTTAAAGACTTTTCATAAATTTAGTTTAAAAAATTAAAAATTAAAAAATAAATAAATATAAATTTAGTTTAATTTGGTTTTAGGAGGATTTATGGAACATACACGCATACATATATACAAACATGCATGAACACAATAAATTTTATTTATATTAAGATTATTATTAAAAAAAAAAAGATTACCAGACTTTTGGAATCTTGATGGCTGTTTATTCTCTTTGTTTGCTCTTTCAATGTTGACGTAGGCATTAATAAGATCTAATATGTTGTGACCAATTAAGAGTAATTTATTTTAGAAATTTAGTCTTCAAATATTTAAATAATAACAGACCATCTTGTATTCTCCAAGGAATTTAAAAATTGTCAAAATACATTCAATAAATTAGGTTCTTTCAGTACTATTTCAAATAATTAATTTTAAATAATATATGTACTATTTCAAGTAAATTATAGCAATTTCTATAAAAATATTGTTGGCTTTTTCTATTTAAATGTTTTCTATATAATCAAGACATTTTGGATATATTTTTTATGTAAGGTCAACGTTGTAAGGAATATTCTAAATCAGTTTCTCCACTATAAGGAGCCAACTGATTTTCTTTGTAAATCAGTTTAATTTTGTTATTGTAAAACCTTTGATTATGGTTATATTTTACGCATTTTTCTTACAGTTATTGAAATTAAATTACTGCTATTTCTGAGTTAATTTTTGTTAAATTAGCACTTATTTTTCTAATATTTAATAATGTAATTATATAATAACTTATCTACATGACATTTAAATATAGTGCATAGAAAATTTTTACTTCTTTAGAAATAAATTGCTCTAATTTTGCTGTAATAAATTGCTTTAACTCTTATTTAGGGCGGTTTTAGGTTTATACTCTCCAAACCACTTATGTGTATATTTAATTTTGAGTATTATTTGTTTGCATGATGATATAATTTTACAGAGATGAATTATATTCATGTATAAACATAATATCTTGGCACAATGTCATAAGATAATTATACATATATGCACACAAACACACACACAATGTGTGTGCATATAAGTATAATGTCGTGAAACAGTCGTTATTTAAAATCACCGTTATATTTTAAGTAAAATTTGCATAACCGTTTGCAATGCTTTAATGTAATTCAAAATAAATCACTTAAAATACTGTAAATTATAAAAATAAACCGACTTCATTATTTAAAGAAAAAAAAATAATTAATCATGAATATTGTTACTTTAGTCTTTTAAAAACAAGAAAAGATTCATAACTTTAAAGTATATTGTTTAAAGTGAAAATTCTGCATTTTCTATACGAATATTCAAGTATAAAGTTTTGACGTGCAGCACAATCTTTTTAATTTTAAGATTAAAATTGAAAAGAATATAAAGTAAAATAACATGAAAGTAAATAAAATAACGAATAAGAAGTAAGACTGAATAAGTAAGTAAATTTCTAGAAGAAAGAAGTAAATAAAATGGAAAAATGAATATAAGAATATAGAGGCAGATTCATTCTTTCATTTCTACGGATAGACGTTTGTGAACCATTGTTTCAAGATATCCTCGAAAGATAGTGTCTTAATGAGAACAGTCAGCGTAGACTTAAGATAATGTTTTAATTCATAATTTTTCCATCACTTTTCCAGTGCTAACACTTCAATAATATATGTTTAGTACTTCTTATTTCTGCCAAACAATCTTTTTGAAAATGGCAAGTCATATAAAGATTTGACTTTTGTAGAAATACTTTTTTACACCATCATTTTTGTATATTTTCGTAATGCTGGTTTTTATCTGGGTCTTAGTTTTATCGAGACATTTTCAATCGTATAATTTTTTGTTATTAATTTCAACATTTCATCCATTTTCTAGTTTGTTTCTCTTATATAGCCTTTGGCATATAAAAGACTAATCTATAATTTATCTTTTAAAATCATTGGATAACTTTCTTTTTTCATTAAGAGAATTTAGAACAATTAGAAGAATATGAACATCATGAAGAATTAGAACAACATGAATGAAATTAGAACAATATGAAGAATATGATGCAATTAAAATATTTTAAACCTGGGCATAGTAATAAATTCTATTGAGAATTTCTATTGCGAGCTATTGTAGCATGAAATAAATTATGTTAGAAACGCCTGCAAGTCAGGGTATTCTTTTCACATCTATTGTAATAATAATTTACATCCATGATATAAATGATTCTGCTCTTAATTCATTCGTCGAACACTTCAGATCCTGAAATTTTATTGATTTCAATTATATTTCACTCGTTTATTTTCAGTTCCCTGTGCATTCAAGATTTGTTATCAAGGGGATGGCAACAAAACCTACATTTGAAACTTTGCAATGCGTTTTAGAAATAGCCAAAAGTTTTATTAACATTATCATAGAAAAAACTTAAAACTAGAAAAGAAAAGTAATTTTAAATCATTGTTAAATAAATTTATATTTTAATTTAATTCTTCACATGACAAATCGCTTTAAAGAATTCTCAAAGAATTTTATGATTCTTGCTTGATATTTGTTTAGATTTGCGATACACTTCATGTTTGAAACAAATATAAATGCGAGATATTTCAATTCAATATTCTTTCACCATTCATAGTGGTTCTTAAAAAAATGAACAATATGTTTACAATATTTAAATAATTTAATATGTTTCGTTGATGTAAAGCTTAATATTATATTTTTTCGCCCCTCCGACAAACTTGTTAGAAAAATTTATATTTATTTATGTAAATTTGTATGATGTCGATGCTTTAATAAGAATTTAGCTTATTATCTTTCAACTAATGAATTAGATTATATCTTTCAACTAATGAACAGATGAAACAAATTAGCAAAGCCTAAAAAGAATGGTTGTGCCTAAATTAACAAGCATCATTGTAGTTTAAAAATAGAGTTCTTGAGCATAATCGAGTAAGATTATAGCAGTCTGATTAGAGACTAAGCGCACAGACTAATGTTTCATTTTTTTCTCTCTAAATCAGATATTGGTTTAGCTTGTCTTGTCTTGTTCTGATGACTAAAATGTATTCTTTCTAAACCATATAAATGTGAGGTTGGGATTCTAAAACATTTTTTTTTCTTTTTTTACTTTCTAGCGGTTGCGAATAAATAAAGTTAGGGGGAAAAATTGTGGTACAGTACGTGTTTAAAACTTAGAGCTCATAATTTTGATTTGCGAATTAAAGTTGCAGTTTTAACTGATACTTTTATGAACATAAAAGAACGTATTACGTGCTTAAACATTCTAATGATCATAATATACGCTTTTGATATGAATAAATATATTTATTTTCAAATAAAGTTCAAATAGATAAATATATTTCATTTCAAATAAATACACTTTTGACATCTAATACATCCATCTCAATAAAGACTGTCAGTTAAAAAAAATAATGATGTATTAGTAAAATAGCTAAGAAAAATAGGATTGAATAAATATGAAATAGTAAAATTTTATTTTAAAATCTTTTTAATACGAAACAATCTGGAGAAAATCGCTTTCAAAAATCGTTTAAATTTGCAACTCTCTATATTTAATTTCTTAAAGCTAATTTATCTTTCTTAAACGAGATTTCAAATTAGTTACCTTTATAAACCCACAATAACCGTTTGAGAATGAATGCATTTGTAAGAAAGAGAAATTAGAAGGTACTTAGTAAAAAAGTTACTCATCCAAAAAGATATTGTTTTAATAATATAATAATTTTTAATTAGAAATTAAATGCACAACATTTTTTTTTCATTACAGATAATTTCAAATGATTTCAATGGAATCCGTGACTGTTGAAACTTGATGGCTACATTCTTAAAACTTAATTTTTTTGTCTCATTCTTTAACTTCATTAATTTTGTGTCCTTTCATATATTTCAGTGAAAAATAAATCACATTTAATTCCTTGTCCTTTTTTTAAGAAAATGTACATAACTTCAAAGAGTTCATTATTGTCTAGAAAAAGTAATTATTGAAATGTAATTCGTGTCACTGTAGGATATATACCTATCTAATATTTAAAGCTCTTGGATATATAGAAAAAATCTTTATGATTCCTAGAAACTTTCTAATTATATTATCATTTTTTAAAATCTACCGTATTTTTTGAATTCATCTGAAACAGAATGATCATTCTTTCGCATAGATATCTTTCTCATAGATATCTTTATGAAGAATTCCAAATTAAATTTCTAAAATTTATTGTTATTTGCTTTGAATAAAACATTTAATGATATTTTAGTTTTGATAACGTTAATAAAAATTATCTACTGGATCTAAGAATGTATATAATATAGAAAAAATAATGCCTCAATCAACATGGTTATTTTGATGAATAAAATAAGAACCTTTTGTTTTTAAGATTTTCATCAATTTCAAGAACGTCTAAAAACTCAGCAAACTCAAAAGAAAGATTAAAAAATTGAATGCACCATCAAATTATCACGAAATTCTAAGCTGATGTAATTATTGCATTTCTTGAAAATTCCATGTGACAAAACAAAAAAAACTCACAATCATTTTAGGGTGGTAAAGTATATGGAATTATTATTAGAACGATAACAAAATGTAATAAGTTGCAACATTGTTTAGAAATAGAAAATAAAATTTTGCATTTAAAATATCTAGCTTACTAAACAGTGATTTCTAAATGTAGAATTATAGTTAATCTCAAAATTTTTAAATAAAAGACAAAAAAAAGACATTGAAATTAAAGACAAAGCGTTTAGAGTAATACTCTTATTTACAAGATCTGCTAAAACCATTAAAAAAAGAGAAAACGTTTACTCTCTTCATCTGACATGATATGACAACCGTGTCAGTTTAATCTTAATAAACAGTACGTGGTTGATACTAGCTATCAATTATTAACGGATAAATTTCTTCTAGTAAATATATATTGAGGGAACCATTGAAACTT